>NW_026652276.1:167420630-167740630 GCF_009828535.3 Hylobates moloch | reverse complement strand
CTATTTGGACATTTTTACCAATCTATGTACTCGACATTCTTTCTTGCATCTCAGACATTCCTTCTGAGATTATTTTCTTTCTTTTTGAAGTACATCTTTAGAAAATTCTTGGTGGTGGTAAACTCTCTTGGTTTTTGCTTCTATGAAAATTTCTTTACCTCATTAGTATACTGTGTACTTAGAATTCCATATATACACAAAATAGTAACAAAATATCCAGAATATCCAAAGTATTTTTACTATGATGTCCTTCAGGCACCAAGAGAGGAAGCATATAACAAGTAGTTGTTCACCAAGTGACCAACCTTCTCCTAGGTTTTGGGTCCATGCTAAGGCATGCTTAGCAAACACAAATCATTGTTCCTGGTCTCAAAGAGCTTTGAGCAGCATTAAAAAAAATTGGAAATCACATGAAACCTAAGTAGAGAGTGAAAGGTTTCATGTAAAGGATGAACTGGGTGGCTTAAGAAGTGCTGTGGGCGTTCAGAGCAGGAAGCATCCAAAGAAAGGTAGATCCCAGTCAGGTCATGTTGCAGAAGTTCCTGAATTACATTTCTATACAACACTACTTATGTGGCCAAACCACACCTTTACCTTGAATCTGAAAAAAGCCAGGGTACGTTTTCTTTGGAGATGGTACTGTGGCTTAACTGAATCCTGAATTGGGCACTAGATAGATAAAAGCAATATTAAGACAAATGTTCTTAAAGACTAAATTAGAGAATAAGCAACTGTATGAAATGCTAAATACAAATTTCCAGAATTGCAGGTTGAATGTGCTACTCAGTTATTAGTCTAGGTACCAACTCCTTTTCTGAATAGGGGGCATTCCTGCATGGCTTTGTAAAACAAAACAAGACAGTGCAGGTTATACAAGGGCTGGGCTGAAAGCCTCAGGAATTTCTTTTAACTTTTTTGAAAGGTTAATAGCTGAAAGAGTTCTTATATGACACATCTTAAGTAGACTATGTGAAAGAAATGTATGTTATCTGTGACATTAATTCCTAATCCATAGTACAATGAGTCACTTATTCACTGGAGAATAATCTAACCTATTTGGGAAATGAACCCTTCTGAATATTAACTACCAACTATTCCCAAGAGAAAGTGATCGGTGGAATACAAAATGGCTCAGTACAGAAATAACATTAAAATGCTCATTTTGGCCAGAGTGGTGGCTCACACCTGTAATCCCAGAACTTTGGGAGGCCAAAGCGGGAGGATGGCCTTCAGCCCAGGAGGCTGAGACTGCACAGTGAGCTGTGTTTGTACCACTGCATTCCAGCTTGGACAAAACAGCGAGACCCTGTCTTTTTAAAAAAGCTAATTTTGACTACAGTAGGGAAAGAAATTTACTTTCATAATTAATGAGCTGTTACTTTCCAGTCATCAACCTTCCACTCTATAGAGATTAAATACACAAAATGTTCTTCATGAAAAACAATTTTCTTGTCTTTGTAGAATTTGTCCTGTGGGTGGTAAAGAAGAAAAGCACAACCATGAAGGTCTGTGCTACAGGACCACAACTCAATTTTTCTGTGCCATCCTCAACTACTTGGCTAGTGGTTGAAAGTAAGCAAGGAACAAAGACTGAAGAAACAGCACTGGATTTCTGGGACTCTGAGATGTCACACTGAGATATGGTGCCTGAAAGCAAAGCAATTAATACTGCCTATACAGTCCATTCACAATAACACACTCATCCATTCTTAGACTCTCAGTGAAAATTCTGCAACTGTCTGGATTTGTGCATTCAATTTCCTGTATTCGAAGAATAGATACGTGTGTAGCCTTGGAAAAAATATATTTTATTTTTCCCCAGACTTCAACATTGTTTAAATAACTGATAATGGAAAGATTTCTTCAATATACTCATTTCAGGAATACCAGAAACACTCTCTCTTTTGAGAAATAATAATGAAAAAAGAGAGAATGGTCTCCCTAAGATGTTAGTAATCTAAACTTTAGTAAAAGTGATTTCTAAGTAACTGATTAACAGTAATAAAATGGTTTCATTGGTTTATATTCATTTCTTTACCTGTCTTCATATTCAGGTTCAAAGATGAGTATTACTATTACATAATTTAATTATAGGACTTTACTTTTTCACATATTAACTCATTTAATTCCCACAACAATCCTATTAAGATAGGTACTGTCATTTTCTCTATTTTAGCAGAGAAGAAACCCAGGATACAGAGAGGCTAAAGAATTTATTTAAGGTCACACAGCTTGTTAAGTTGCAAAATAATTTTGTATAAAAGATCTGGTTCCAGAATATGTCCCTTTAACCACGTACTGTGGTATTATACTATGTATAATAGCTGTTATACTGCTTTTTGAAGGAAGCAACATTTTTCAAAAAAAATTATCTCTTTGTCTATATTTGAAAATGGTAGGAGAGAAAATGTAATATTCCAGGAACACTTGAATCAATTCAAGACTTCAAAAACAATGTTGCCAAGAAGGAAGTGAGAAACGAGGGAAGAAATTCTAAAACAAGATCAATGGAGTCACTGTTTAAAGAAAAGAAAGGACTTATTCTCTTGGAAGGGTGTGAACTATTTATTCACAAATACCTGATGAGATATAGAAAACGTGTGTGCATGTGCACACACACACACTCACAGTCTCTTTCTCTCTCACACGATAAATAAATGTAGTATTAGAAAGAATGCTAGGTACATAGTGTTTTAAATTCTGCTGTCTTCTCAGATTCTTCCAACTTAACAATCTCTGGCCTCAAGAACATGACACTATTCTCTTAAGAGAAACAGCCATTATCAAGTGTATGATATTATGGGCAGCAGATGAGCAGATGGAGGAAGACACACAGTGGTGATGATGAAATTTTTAGGCATATTTAGTTGTTTAAAAAATCCTCAAGCTGAACAGACTCTTACTGGATTATATCCAATATCTAATTTCTAAACTTGTTATTCTTTAGGAATAGTGAGGGAAGAAGGGTGAATGAAGGTAATTAGCCCCAAGGAGAGAAAAATCTAAAAAGGGCTGAAAAAAAATTTGACGCTTTTCTTTACTAATTTACAACTTTCTTTGAAACCCCAGTTTGATTATCTGACTTTTGAAATTGAGAAACTAATCTGTGTTACCATTTTTGAGAAATGAATGGATGAGGTGAACCAAGAATGGAGAATGGAGATAAACCAAGACCACACAAATTTGATTATAATGAGTATATATTACTTTTATAATAGACATAAACGGCTTCAAAGTGCATCATCATTACCAATTGCTATTTGGTGAGCATAATCTATGTGATGCCCGTTTCTTCCCTCAAGGTGCTTGTTGTCTAAGGAAAAGAGTAAATTATGGTATTTTGTGGCTGTTTACATTACATAACCCTCATTAGGGTTTAGTCATATAATGACCACAAGTGAGGTATACAATTTGCCAACTTTAGCAAAATCTGGATTATGTGGAGGAAAAAGGAGAAAGAGAAAGATAGGTGGCTAATTAATTAGAACATAACCATGTCACTGGCACTTTAGGCCCAATAAAGTAAAACATCTATCATTTAAGTCCTGATAAAAAGAAATATATTTTTTAAAAGGCTCTGTCTGTAAAAGAAAAAAAAAGTCATTTTATGATAGATTCATCTGAATTACAATTGGGATTAACATTAGACCACTAGAAAATTTCTGATTTATACAACTACTAGTGAGATGTCATATAGAGATTCTTCATTATAAAATTTGTTCCGTTTTGAATAAAAATGTTAATCATACCAGGAGAAATTACTATACATATTCAATACCACTGCCAGTAAAAATAGTAGTGATTACATCAGTAGTGGCTACTATGTTCTGAGCATGTGTCAGGACACATCCACAACAGTACAGTATGAAGGCAATTATGACCAGAGATACTTATTTGATTTAAATAAATATATTTTTATTTCTTATTTATCTCATAAAGTAAATTTCATATCAGATTTTGACATGAACATGTTTTCCCCGGATCTACATTTAACAGCCTCCAGTTTCTGTCCCATCTCATTCTTGGTCTCACGTAGTCCCTCATCACACATCTTTCTTAAAACAGCCTCCACGCTGGTTTCCCTGCCATCAATTTCTTAATTCACACCAAATCCTCCCTACCAATCCACTCATCACATTGTAGTAGACTGTTTTTTTTTAGGGTAAAAAAGGTTTTAAAGCACCCTGCTCAACAACCCACATACTTCTTGCTGCTTTGCCATTGTGTGTGTGAACATGAGCTGATGTTTCTCAACCCCATACCTAGAACACACCTTTCCCTGTGCTTTGCCAGGCAAACTCCTCCTCACTTGTAAGCCTGCCTCAAAAATTAGCTCCTCTGAGAAGCCTTCCCTGACTCCCCTAGATCTAACAATGCTTGTCTCCTAGATTCATCAGGGTTTATCTGGCTAGGTAAGAGTTGTAGAGGCAACTTCAGATTTATATATACATATATGTAACTAAAAGAACATACACATATATACATATATGTATTTTATTTATGCATCCAAATACTGAATATTACTTTTAATCATATGAATATATTAATAATGAACATACTATTTAAGTAATATAAATTACATGAATAATATTAATGAAATTCACATCTTTTTAAAAGTTCTTAGTTTAACATAATTTTTCTTAGTGCCTCACTGTTTTTAAAAGCAATCCTTAGCTTCCTGAATTTGCATGAGAAGAATGTTACCTGCTGATTGCTGGTGGATGGCTCATACTCAAAAAGTGTTTGCTGATTGCTATTATTAAGGAATCTAAGGAATCATAGTCCTGGTGGGTGTGGTAAGCAATCATTCTTAGTCTAATCAACATTTCCATGAAACTCTAAAGCTTTCTGCTTTCAACATATGTGGAGCACGTAAGGAAAAAAGCACTGTGCTTTATAAAACATTTTATTAGAGATTGGTGAATACATCAGTGCACCTCTGAAAGAAACCAACAGCAGATGTTCCTGCCTATACGGTAGCCCTGCTGCCTTGGTGGGGGTGTATCTCTAGATTAATGAACGGCCTGTACATTCGTTGTTCACCCAACAGCCACCCCCTGCTTTCCTGGCTAGCATAACCTGATTTTCTTTTGGGTAGCAATATGCTTATCTACAGACTGATTGGTCGATGGGTAGGTATGGGATTCAATTATGAGTGATGAAACCTAAAGTGGAAGTTTGAAAAGAGCTTTTGGAAAAGATTGTCTTCCCTGATTAAAGAGACAATAAAACCCTTTTTGGCCCCTGCTTCCTCACCTACTGCTTAGAATACTGTTGTATGTGATATAATGCTTTTGAAGTTGTGGCAGCCATCTTGAGGCCCTGAGGGATGACACAATCGACTAACCAAAGAAGAAGGAATGGAATTTTCCCAATATTTGGTTATCGGAACCAAGATGATACCATCAAGCAATAGCACCAATTGCAGAATTATCTATCTCCAGACTTCTTATATCAGATTTAAACATTATTATTATTCAAGACACTTTGATTGGATATTTTGTACTTGTAACTAAATATATGATGTTATAAATGGGTCCAGAAAAAAATCTGAAGATTCTAGCTTTGGTGATTACCAGTAATGAAGTTAAACAAAGGAAACCAAAGCAGAATTGCCTAGGAAAGGAGAAGCTGATGAGTGATCTTTTTGTTACGATCTGTTTCTATTGCTGTGGAACACCGGATGGAGAGGTGGGGAAAAGTAGAGATGAAGGCTGATACTCAGAGGAGACCCGGGCAGATGGATGACTTGGACATCTCTGCACGGAGATGAAAGTTACAGCCATGGACCTGACTCAGACACAGAAAGGGCTGAAGTCAGAACATGCTGGATGCTTTTTTAGAGGACAGGAAGAGCAGAAAGCGCCAGCAAAGGCAATGGCCAGAGGCACTCAGGAGAGACAAAGCAGTGAGCTCTCTCACATTCAGTTAAGGAGTGCAGGAGTGGGAGTTGAAACCCTTTTGGAGAACAATTTGGGATTATCAAATTTTTGAATGTGCATTCTTTGTCTTTTGTCCTGGTAGTACCATTTCTTAAATAATTATCCTAAAAAAAATTAGTATTTCAGTGAAAAAACATAAGCCCAAAGATGTTCACTGCAGCCAAAAAATGAGAAACTACCCAAGTGTTCATCCTGGGAGACTGGGTAAAAATATTATGTAAATTTACACAGTGAAAGTAAGAAAAAGAATAACAGGCTAATATACGTTAGATATGGACAAAATGCCTAGGATAAATTAATGGACACAAGTAAACAAGAAATCCCAAACAAACAGAAAACCTGTATGTATACTATTATAGGCACATCCACATCCACCCTCACGCACACCCATACTGAGGGTTGTATACAAGTAGAAAAAAGTATAAAAGTTCATTTAACAAACTGTTAATAGTGGCTTTTTTTCTGGAAGGAAGGATCATTGAGGATTTTCCCTTTTCATTTTTTTACTCACCTGGAACGTTCAATTTTTTTTTTAATTTTTAATTTTTTTTTTATTTTTTATTTTAAGATAGAGTGTCTATCTGTCACCCAGGCTGGAGTGCAGTGGCGTGATCTCTCAGCTCACTGCAACCTCTACCTCCTGGGCTCAAGCGATCTTCCCACCTCAGCCTCCCAAGTAACTGGGACTATAGGCACATGCCACCATGCCTGGC
The DNA here is from genome assembly GCF_009828535.3 of Hylobates moloch. NCBI lineage: Eukaryota > Metazoa > Chordata > Mammalia > Primates > Hylobatidae > Hylobates > Hylobates moloch. The sequence continues at coordinate 167,733,975 of NW_026652276.1, read as the reverse complement.
TAATTTTTTTATTTTTTGTAGAGACAAGGTTTTATCATGTTGCCCAGGTTGTTCTCAAACTCCTGGGTGCAAGCAATCTGCCCGTCTCAGCCTCCCAAAGTGGTGGAATTACATGTGTTAACCACCACCACACTGGTGGAATGTTCAAATTTTAAAATAATTTTAGCAATGAAAGAATGCAGATAAAAAAACTGAAGAAAGAACCGTGACACTTTGGGAGGCCGAGGCAGGCAGATCACGAGGTCAGGAGATCGAGACCATCTTGGTTAACATGGTGAAACCCCGTCTCTACTAAAAATACAAAAAATTAGTCAGGTGTGGTGGTGGGCACCTGTAGTCGCAGCTACTCGGGAGGCTGAGGCAGGAGAATGGCCTGAACCCAGGAGGCGGAGCTTGCAGTGAGCCGAGATAGCGCCACTGCAGTCTGGCCTGGGCGAAAGAGCAAGATTCTGTCTCAAAAAAAAAAAAGAACCAAACCAAACCAAACAAAAAAAACCGTGAGAGTTTAAGGGAGTGGGGACTCGCATATACAAATGTTACAAAGTGAATGTGGAAGAACCTGCAAAAAATGCCACTGGATTTGGTGAACGCTATCTTATAAATGGGGCTATTTCTTTCTAAAAAATTGTCTCCTGAGACCAAATTCCTAAAAACAAAATTACTGAGTAAATGCATGTGAATTAAAAATAAAGCAATTGATGAATATCTTGTTTTTCTAAAATAGTATGGGACTAACAATACTTGAGAACTATAATCAACTACTGAAAAAATTTGATGCCTTTAAAAACAGGAGTACAAAAATTACAAATGATGAAGCTGATGGAAAATACAAATTGTACTGTGCATATAGCAGCAGCAACATGACCTTTAAATGCAGTTTTTCAGCCCCACATCCTAAAACCAAGAAGTCCTTATAGAAATAAAGATAGAACAATAAATACAAAGAAAAGATAAAGACAAGATTTTATTTCAACTTGTGTAAAATTGCTGAGGGCACTCTTGAAAGCTTTTCTTACTTTAAATGGACTATTCAATCTTGTCAAAATCTTAAATATTGTGCTACATTTTTAACATCTACTTGCCAATAAAAGGCATGACAGTGGACAGTTTGGGTATAAGAACATGTGTTTCTCTTTTCTCTAGATATTAATCCTATTTATTTATTTATTTGAGATGGAGTCTCACTCTGTCGCCCAGGCTGGAGTGCAGCGGTGTGATCTTGGCTCACTGCAACCTCCGCCTCCTGGGTTCAAGCGATTCTCCTGCCTCAGCCTCCCTGCCCCAGCCTGTAGCTGGGACTACAGGAATGCGCCACCACGCCTGGCTAATTTTTGTATTTTTTTTAGTAGAGATGGGGTTTCACCATATTGGCCAGGCTGCTCTCGAACTCCTGGCCTCATGATCTGCCTGCTTCAGCCTCCCAAAGTTCTAGGATTACAGGTGTGAGCCACTGTGCCCAGTTGACATTAACACTTTACAATTCACAATGGGCTATCTGTGGCTTTTCCTAATACAATATTTTTGAATGTATATCAAGTAAAAACTACAGTGGCCAGACAGTGTAAGTAGTTTTACATAATATACATAAACCTGTAAAGTTTTTTAAAATGCATCTTAATCTAGTAAATCATATTTTAAATGCATAGGCAGCTTTTGAAAAACTTTGCCAAAGCCCATATGCAAATTACTTGATTTTACATATTTGATTTTTTAAAACATTTATGCAGTTTTATTAAAGCTATATTGGTTTTTTGAACCCAAGATTTGGTTTCTATTATAACTCCATTAAAAATGTTCCCTGACTTAAATTAATATTGATAAATTAGTCATTTAACATTAAAAGTGGTTATGATTAGAACGAGTATCACTGATTAAGCTTCCATTTACTCTGTTTCTCTGTACTGAAAGCTGAAGAAATATAACTTTAAATACCAAGTCAATTTGTTTTAAGTCCTCAAAATTCAAAAAAAGCAAAAAAAAAAAAAAAAAAAAGAACTAGTATCACTGAGATCTTGTGCACTCTTGACAATATCCAACCAGCTGACTAAGTCATGTATTTGTGTAAAATGCAGTAACTGGTTTTCCAGAATATCTTCTAAATATAAACACAAGATTTTAGCAATGAAAGTGACTAACAAAATAAGTTTAATTCTTGGTGTTTAAATTTCAAGATGGATGCAGATACAAACCACAATGGCACCTTTCAGGGAAGTCAATATTTAAAGAACAGCATCCCTTCTCAACCTCAGTCCTCCTCTATCTCCTCTACTCAGAAACCTCCTATTTTACCACCCACATATACTCTATAAACACTCACTAAGCAGCTACCATGTGCCTGCGTGTTGTTACCTAAAGTGCTGAAATGGCTATTTTGCAATGTTAGTCTTTTAAAAATAGAAGACAGAAGTCAAACAAATGGGGATACTACCATATGAGAACTACTATATTACAGGCAAATAAAATGTGCACGGGAGGGTAGGTACTTAACTTTATCCTGGGGAGTTGGGCAGACTTCAGAGGTGGCATCTAAGTCTTGAAGAATGAGTAGGAGATTGTTAGGCTGGGAATGGGAAAGGCAACCTAAGCAGAGAGAATGTTTAATGACACGGAAGCATAAAATCTAATGGCATGATTTTTCGAGAAGGAGCAAAAAGGTCTGGATGGCAAGATCATAGGGTTTGTGGAGATGGGTTTGGTGTGGGTGGGAAAGCAAGAATGGAGAGAAAGGTTAGGAACAGTTGCCTGCTGCATTCTAGAGCTCAGAGTATACAGACTTGAGTGTGTGGGCAATGGGGAGTCACTGGGAATTTTTACTCCTTCACCTCCCCAAGCGGGCTTGTTTCCCACAGTGGTCCATGCTGTATCGCTGTTCGCACAGCTCCCTTCTACGTGCCAGTCTTGTCTTTTCAGGAAAAAGAAAATCTGCTTTTCTGACTAACTGTAATCTTGATCTTTCATCCATTCTGCAAAAATGGGATTTTATAGACAGGTAAGGACATTCTCATGAATATATGTGAAGACCATCATTTCAGGAATTTATTTCACATTCTTGATAGCAACTTTTAAATGCTTTACTTCATAGAAGTTTTACAGTTTTTTTTTTCTTTTTCTAATCTGCTTTTTCTAAACTAGTAAAAGCTAGTTTTCTGGAACTAGGTTACAGACAGACTTTGGCCCATTTAACAAGGTCAGACTGTTTATTCTTGACAGAATTCTTTCCCACTGTAAAAAGGTACTTTTAAATGCCACATTCCAAAACCAGTGCCAGTAAGCCACTGAAGCATATTTTCCCACAAGAACTGATACCATGTGCAGTCCCTACCTCACTGAAATCATCCAGCGTTACATAAGGTGCAGATAGTATTTAACGTCACCATGAAATCTATCAACTGAAATATGCCAGCCATGTATTTATAAAACACTTCCATACATTTCAAAGCATTGGTAACATTTAAAAAGGTAATTATTAAAAATAGAAATGGGAAAAAAGAAAGGGAAGGACAGCGCTGGAAATTTTTTAAAAAGAATTTAAGACAGAAGAGGAAAATAAATCTTGTAACTTTATATCAGTATCCAAACCTGAAGTAGTAGAGCTTTTTCTCCCTTATTTTGGGGTTTTTATGGTTGAGCTGTTAAATTTACAGCCTCATTTTTAGATTCTGCCAGCCTTCAAAATAAATATATGAGCAGCACTAAAGTAAATTCTCCTACACTTTCCCCTTTTCTCTTTTGGATGCTTCCCTGAGATTTGAAGGTAGATTATTCCTCCACAGCCAACAGTAAAGTTCAACATTCAAATTTATGAAGGATTTAAAAATCATCAGTATCCTTGTAGATAGATGCTGGGTGCAACAATGTCACTCACCCTGGGTTTCAATCCCTAGAGAGGAGGAAAGCAGAAAGCAGGAGCAATAAGAGGAATGGTTCAGCAGCCAAAAGACTGTCATTTAGAAATGCATTGGGAAGATTAGCAATAAAGTCAATAAATGCATCAGAAAATCCGGCACTACAAAGTAATCATATAAAAGTCTGAGCTCAACTTTTGGAGAGACCTATACAGATAACAGGAACACAAATTTAATCTTCTCAAGGACCCAAATGGACTAGATAAAATGACTAAGGGAAACTACAATGCAGACATTTTCAACCCCTTTTTGGGACACTATGGTTTCTCCAAAGATCCCAAGGGATCTTAGTTTTAAAATAAAAGCATAACATACAGAACATCTAAGTGCACAAGTCAGGAGATCTGGCAAGGTTTGTGATCTCAAATAAAGAGGGATGAAGCACAATAATTATCTGAAGGTTATGAATGGCTGCCCAGACAGACATTCAAAGTGTAAATGTTACTCCCTCAGAGCTCAAGTTATTATCAAGGAGTGACGCAGGCAATTGGGAAGATTAGCTGAAAGTTGTGTCTAAAACAAATTAAAAAAATTTTTTTTGGATGCTTATAATTGATGATGCAATGACACAAGCAGCAACATGGAGAATGCAGAGTAGGAAATCCATTCATTGATTCATTTGTGAAAGCAGGGAGTTGTGAAAGCAATTAAGTTCAAAGAATAGTGAAAAACTGATAAAGAATATGTGCTTATGTTATATGCTTACCACTCTGGGTAGAAGTGATGGAAGGACAGAAAGGTAGGTTGGAGCTGAATTGCAAAAAACTTTGTATGTCATGCTGTAGAGTTGCAATTCATTCTCTAGGCACTAGATAATCATAAAGATTCATTCATTTATTCACCATGTACTCAAGTGCCCACCTCGTGCAAGGAAGGCACTGTGGGAAATGCTAAAATATATAACGTATTATTTGGACTGAGTGAATAAAAATGGATATGGCCAATGTTACAGAATTTGAGAAACATTATCTTGACTCAGAAATTTACACTATGATATTATCAAAGCCTAAGCAAAATAAAGATATTGTCACCTCTCCTTTCCTTACAAGGAAGCAGTGACAGCTCTAAAATACAAGCAGCTCACATGTCCAAAGAATTAAGGAGGACACAAAAATCCAAGTTATTGAAATGTTGCTTTATATTCAATTCCAAGGACCATGTCTCATACTCCTTTGAGTATGAATATAACATTTGCGTTGAGTTAAGCAAATTTAGGGGAGATGGAATTATCTCATTAAATAGAACTCTTCAGACAAGCCCCTAAACCGCACAGGGGCATATTCCCAAAAATGTTAAATGTAGGAGGCAAAATGTTTTTTCATCTTCTGGATCCCTGAGAAGCCCTTTACTTGCAAAACCTTTCTGAAGCATATGGTCTCATTAATCTTAAGACAATGCTTAGTCTTTATATCCAATTTGGCCTCAGGCTTTTGAGATTTTGAATGGCATCATATAGGGTGTCCATACGAAAAACAGGCCCAGGCATAGTAGCTCATGTCTGTAATCTCAGCACTTTGGGAGGCTGAGACAAGAGGATTGCTTGAGGTCAGGAGTTTGAGATCAGCCTGGGCAACATAATGAGACCCCCATCTCTAAAAAAAAAAAAGAAGGTAGCTGGGCATGGTGGTGTGCACCTGTAGTCCTACTACTTGGGAGGCTGAGGCAGGAGGATGGCTTGAGCCCAGGAGTTGGAGGCTGCAGTAAGCTATGACTGTGTCATTGCACTCTAGCCTGGACGACACAGCAAGACCTGGTCAAGGAAAGGAAAGGGGAAAGTAAAGGGAAAGGGGAAGGAGAAGCAGAAAGGAAAGGAAAAAGGAAGGAAGGGAGGGAGGGAGGAGGGAAGGAAGGAAGGAAAGGAAAGGAAAGAAGAAAGAAAGAAAAAGAAAGAAAGAAAAAAGAGAAAGAAAAGAAAGAGAAAAGAAAAGAAAAAGAAAAGAAAAAGAAAAGAAAAGAAAGGAAAAGAAAGAAAAGAAAAGAAAGACAGACAACCAGACTCTCTCTGTGTCATACCCTGGTAGATGCTGGCTGAACAAATGTAGGAGGAAAGCAAGGAACTTCTGGCTCTTTCTCCGAGTAAAACATCCTCCAGGCAGTAGCATTACAGTTGAACTGTTTTTGTTCAGAACTAATTCGCAACAGTGACCACTTATGAAGGAGCTAGAATTAGGTGAGTCAAATGAATGACTATCTTTTATAAACAAGGGAATCAGTCATTTGATTCACTTTGCAAATCCACTTGGTGCAATTAGATAGCCACATGCATGCACACGCATCAACAGCAGCTTTCTGTGCAGTATGGAATACATTCTCTTTCTACATGGCAGAAATTCTCACAGTGGTCATCGATATTTGCCTTCACCGTGGAGGCAGAGTTAACCTATCAGATGGTAACTCAAATGTGTTTTATTACCACTGAGAATGCGCAATGGAGAATCTGGATGGGTTTTCATGTTTGTTTTGGCTCTGGCATTTTCCATGTACCCAGCCCTGGGAATCCTAAAGAAAACGTGTCCTGTTCCCAGCTCTGTGCACTGCCCCCATTGTGTTCCACTTCCCTCACTGGTGAAAGTGAAAACGAAACCGGCACAAACACTCCATTGTTAACTATGAAATATGTACTGGCAACTGGATGTTTTAACAAAACAGACCTGGTTGTGTCACGGCAAGATGTTGAGCGGGGAAGGAGTCACAGGAGCTCTTCCTGCTTCAGAGGTGTGTCCTGCACTTTCGCTGAGGTGCCGAGGCGATGGGGCTTTGGGTTTTTTCCATTATACTCATGTAATGTTCTTGGTTTGATTTATTCAGTATGCACTGGCAGCTTTTGGAGGCTTCTGTGTGAGCTACTCGGCTGCCCAAGCCGAGGCACAAACCCTGCCAGGTCTCCATAGTAAATACAACACGCACGAAGAGGAAACAAGCATAAACAATTTATTTTCTCCTGTAAAAGATGACATTGTTCTCCGATCTCTGGTCCTGCTTCACTTCGTCACTTGATGGTGCCAACTGGGTGCCGTGGAATGAGTTATTCCAAACACACACACACACACACACACACACACACACACACACACACACACCCCAAGCACGAATTGCATGACGCGCACATTCACAGGGCCCACATCCAGGCGCGTTCAAGAGGAGGATGCTGGTGACCTCTTTAAGCATCCCACATTTTGACCTGGGTAAGGAGGGAGGGCTTCCCTGGCCCTTAGCCTAGGCAGGTTCTGGAGCCTTATCATATGGCCTCATAAAACCATATCCCTTTCCTTTATTGCATTTATCTCTGTTCCTAACTAGACATTTCTTTGTGTGACTATCTGATTCAGATCTATCTCTCCATCTCGCTTGTAAGCTCTCTGACTTTGTCCATTTCCATTCACCGTCATCCCTCAGCTTCACTGACAGAGTCTGCACATAGAAAGTGATCAGTAATTATTTGCTGACTGAAAGCCACAACTCCATTTCACTGATTTTCTCCCCTAGGCTTATCAAGAAGTTTCTGAATCCACGAGGTTCCGTTAGTGTTACTAAATGCTATCAACACTGAGGTCAGAATAAGGAAGGAATATCATCAGAGGTATAAGAAGGGGACATAAGTAATTTTTTTTCTTCAACTTTAAGTTCCATGGTACATGTGCAGGATGTACAGGTTTGTTACAGAGGTAAATGTGTGCCATGGTGGTCAGCTACACAGATCATCCCGTCACCTGGGTATCAAGTCCAGCATTCATTAGCTATTCTTCCTGATGCTTTCCCTGGCAATTTTTGTAATACTTGTGGTATTAAATAAGTTAATGATCTCAAATAAAGCAATATTGGGAATCTTATCAGTTATAGATTTAAAAAAAATTTCCAAAATTAAGTTTTGTACTTTGTACAGCTGTCGAATAAAAGTCTTCTCATGTTTAACATTTACTTGTTGTCTTTTTGTAATTTCTATGGAATAAAAGGTGTTTTCAGAACATGTATATCTTTTATTAGTGAAGGCAATATGGAAAAAAAGATTCTTGGAGAAAGAACATAATTCACTTAGTGAGAATTTTATTAAGTCACTAAAAAGATGGGAACATATTCCCACTCTTCCATTATGCTACAAAGAGGAATTTTTCTCTAAACTATATGAGTGTGTTTGGCACACACATTTGAAGGAAAAATGCTAACTTCATGAATAGCATTAAATGATTGTAAAAAGGCCCCCAAAATACAATGACAGGCCACTCTAAGACTGTTCAGTGCAAAGAAGACATTGATTGAAGGCAGGTCAATTTTGGACTTCATCTCAGGAGGGGAAGATACTGAGGTACCAAAAAGAATGACCTCATTTTAGGGTACACTTCTCTCTACCCATGGATGGCTTTATGATGGCTGTCCTGGGGAGTAGCTGGCTCTAACTGCCTGGGTGTTGGCAATCACCTGTGGTATAAAAACATAAATACTGGCATTGCCTTGGGTGGTCCTTAAAGTATTCCCATGTACAGTGAGAGCAGCACAATGGATGTGCTTTGCAATTATGGACTTGGGTGATTTTAAGGGAGAGGACACAGACAGGACTGAATCAAGAGAATGCTTCATTTTTCCTAAGCAATGATACCTTTATAAGACATTCAGGTGCACAGTGTGGCAAAAGTTGTATTGAGGTCTACATAAAAAAAGAAAACCAAGAGGCACCAGTTCATGACCCAGTGTTTCTCACTGTGTCAAAATGTGGCATGAGCTAGTTGTCTGTTTTTGGTTTTATTATTATTATTATTATTATTTTTTATTATTATACTTTAGGTTTTAGGGTACGTGTGCACAATGTGCAGGTTTGTTATATATGTATCCATGTGCCATGTTGTTTTGCTGCACCCATTAACTCGTCATTTAGCATTAGGTATATCTCCTAATGCTGTCCCTCCACCCTCCCCCCACCCCACAACAGTCCCCGGAGTGTGATGTTCCCCTTCCTGTGTCCATGAGTTCTCATTGTTCAATTCCCATCATCATTTTTTATGGCTGCATAGTATTCCATGGTGTATATGTGCCACATTTTCTTAGTCCAGTCTATTGTTGTTGGACATCTGGGTTGGTTCCAAGTCTTTGCTATTGTGAATGGTGCCGCAATAAACATATGTGTGCATCTGTCTTTAAAGCAGCATGATTTATAGTCCTTTGGGTATATACCCAGTAATGGGATGGCTGGGTCAAATGGTATTTCTAGTTCTAGATCCCTGAGGAATCGCCACACTGACTTCCACAATGGTTGAACTAGTTTACAGTCTCACCAACAGTGTAAAAGTGTTCCTATTTCTCCACATCCTCTCCAGCACCTGTTGTTTCCTGACTTTTTAATGATGGCCATTTCTGTGGGATTGGTGGTGATATCCCCTTTTTCATTTTTTATTGCATCTATTTGATTCTTCTCTCTTTTCTTCTTTATTAGTCTTGCTAGCGGTCTATCAATTTTGTTGATCTTTTCAAAAAACCAGCTCCAGGATTCATTAATTTTTTGAAGGGTTTTTTGTGTCTCTATTTCCTTCAGTTCTGCTCTGTTTTAGTTATTTCTAGCCTTCTGCTAGCTTTTGAACGTGTTTGCTCTTGCTTTTCTAGTTCTTTTAATTGTGATGTTAGGGTGTCAATTTTGGATCTTTCCTGCTTTCTCTTGTGGGCATTTAGTGCTATAAATTTCCCTCTACACACTGCTTTGAATGTGTCCCAGAGATTCTGGTATGTTGTGTCTTTGTTCTCATTGGTTTCAAAGAACATCTTTATTTCTGCCTTCATTTCATTATGTACCCAATAGTCATTCAGGAGCAGGTTGTTCAGTTTCCATGTAGTCGAGCGGTTTTGAGTGAGTTTCTTAATCCTGAGTTCTAGTTTGATTGCACTGTGGTTTTATTATTTTAACAAGACTTAAAATATATTTTTAAAAAATGGACTCCTAAACATTTGTGGAACCTCTAAATACCCTTTGTAGAATCTGAGCGTTCCACAGAATACAGTTTGATACCCTCTCGGGTACTGAATTTTTGGTATGGAGAAAAGAGGAGTGGGGATAGTGGGCCAGAGCCGGAATATAAACATTAGAATTCTCCAAGCCATTTACAATCTATTTGGTAAATTCAGACTTAAGCTGGTCACACTGCCTGTTTGAATGGCAGTTTCCCCGCTTTTCAAAATGAAATGGTTGATAAAGAGTTCCAAGAACACCAAATCCAAAGGCAACAATATCCCCCTCCAAGCTGTATGATTAGGTTTAGAAAAAAAACTAAAGATTTTGCATCATAAATGGGAAGACAAGACTGCTCCCTTCCTGAGCTTGCTGGTCACAGTGCTTCATGACTGTCAGAGCCCTCACCAGGGCTGCTGGTGATGTTCCTGGCTCTGCTCTAAGACATGTCAGACCTGGTGCACAGTGAGGTAGGACTGAAATTGCTGGCTGAGTGGCTGGTCTCTATTTCCCTTATCTTCACAAAAATGAGTTGCACCATGCACTACATTTCACATGAGAAGGACTTAGAAATGTTGACTTCAGAGTGACTCTAAATATAATTTCAGCTAGTCACAACAGTCATTGTACCGAATATGTGTATATTATTGAAACACTTTTGCCACAGACATTATATAACTTCACGTGTCATGATTTTTACCTATCAGCTACGTACAATGGAAAGAACCTCCCCTGTAACCTGTTCTCACTGGTTTTCCAATGAGAACAAACGTAATAGTTCAATAGAAGTCACAGAAGTTAATTTTTCATGGTTTCAGAGAAACTTTTCTGATAAAAATAACCCATGCCAGGTGTTAAGCATAATAGGCCCCACTTCTCTTCACATTTCCAACTCCTTCTTTGAACCACAAGGGGCCTCATACACATGCTTACGGATACTCCAGTCTGCAAGTCCAAGCTCTGCCCATATGCTGCAAACAGCTGCCTCTAGGCTTAGGAGTGAACACACAAGTGGCAAAATCCCTATTAGGAGGAAGGATGAGCTCATGCCATTCCCATTTAGTCAGGGAATTGCAATGTCCTGTGTGTGGTATGGGGTGGGGGTGGAGGTCTCAAGGGACATGCTTCCTTGGCACCCTGGGTTGTGTGCTCCATGAAGGGAGACAAGGCTGGAGTAGGGCCAGTGTAGGCTTCTCTAAAGCATGAGATCCAGGCCAGGGGCTCCTCTTGCCTAGGACCAAGGCAAACACTGTTACCATCCACATCTTAATTCTACAACCTTTAAAGAAATAGGTATAATACTCTGTATGGCTACATGTGCATACAAGACACTATATTGAGCAGCAAGAACCCAATACCCCATAAAGACACCTGAATGTCATGTTGGAGGCAGCCTGGCAAAGTTAGGCAAAGGACATTTAACTCTTTGATTAGTCCTCAATTTATCAAATGAGGACAAGATAAGTCATTCGGCCCAATGTTACATACCACCTACAGCTACAACTATGGTCCAGGCTACTGTACTAAATTAATTTCTACCAAAGGCCAACATACGAAGTATACTCTACTTATGAAACTTGTGTTTCTTAACAAGAAACTTGTTTTCACTAGAAAAATAAAATAATAAAGATCACAATATAAAGGGTTATATCCTAAGATGCCTGGAAAGCTTACCTGTCTAGAACAACTAATTCCTCAATTAATCCAAAAGATGCCTTGTCTTGAATACTGGCATAGAGCATACTGGCTCAGAAATTAAGGAGAAGTAGTACTTCAGGATCTGTCAGGTGATCATGGACTTAAAATGAAAATAAATACTGTTAACTGCTCCCTCAAAGTTCTATATGTAAGAACATTTTGAAGTTTTCAGAAAGAAGCTAATAATATAAGCTTTTATAATTGTTCAATAGAAATATCATTTATTATGTAAATATATATATATTAACATAGATAGTAAAAGTTGTCTAGTAATTCATCCATTCTTTCATTTAGAGGATGTTAATTATTTTAGAAGAATACGACTCTTCTTCTAAAACTTGCTTTAACAACAAAACACAAGGGGCTAAAGAAAGTCTTCAAATAAGTAGAATTACAATAATGCTACATTCCTCTATCTCTACAGCTTTCTGTTCAGGACAGGAAGTTCAATTCATACACGTGATTTGTTCATGAGGCAGTAGAAAGGATTATAATAAAAACAATACACAGACTGTGAACTTGGGTTTGTGTCAACTTTTCACTCCTAACTTGAGACTGAGCTACAGCATGTATTAATAGCTTTCATGATTTTGAACACAGATATGTGCTCCCAATAAATCAATCAGGACTAAGGTGCAAAATGGACTTAGCCATTTTAAGGTATATGGAGTAAGTCCTTCAGCTTAATATTACCAAGTAGCTATGAGGAATATTGACACACATCAAATGAGACCATTAAATGTATAACATAGCTCCTTCTCTATTCTTGTTATGACTCAACTGCTTATATCTGCAAGTCAGCATTTGTCAATTTATTCACTGAAAAATATTTCCTGAGTGCCTATCAAAATAAACAAGGCACTGTGTGTTAGGGCTGAATAAGATGAGCATCTGCCTTCGAGGAACTTATGGCCTGATAAATAAAATTCCCAAATAACTAAAAACAAGACAGAAAACAGTATTATAGGCCGGGCACGGTGGCTCATGCCTGTAATCCCAGCACTTTGAGAGGCTGAGGCGGACGGATTACTTGAGGTCAGGAGTTCGAAACCAGCCTGGCCAACATGGCAAAACCCTGTCTCTACTAAAAATACAAAAATTAGCCTGGGGTGGCCTGTAATCCCAGCTACTTGGGAGGCTGAGACACAAGAATTGCTTGAACCCGGCGGGCAGAGGTTGCACTGAGCCGAGATAGGGCCACTGCACTCCAGCCTGGGCAACAGAGTGAAACTCTGTCTCAAAAACAAAAACAAACAAAAAAACTCAAAATATTACTCTGGAAACAGAGAAGAAAAAGAAATTAATTTCTGAAAAGGATACTAGAGAGGGTACCCCTGGAGTCAGGCTTTGAAAGATAAGTAAAATACTAGCATTTCTCATAGTTTTAAGATGTCAGTTTCGAATCAGTTAACTTGTAATTCCTTTAACATTCCACAAATTAAGTTGATTCTCAGTTCCTGTATGACATAACCCACTAAAAAATGTGTATTTCCAGGAAGAAGAGTGTAGTCTTTTTCTCTTCAAGAGACGCTAAAAATACATACCAGTTCAATCTAAAAAACTATGATTCCAGGTTTTTATATGTCACCATGTGTATATAAATTGACATGTTACTATATTAAATGGGTATTTCCTTTAAATAGAAAAATACAAAAGAGCGGGGAAATTTTAAAATGCAGTACCTTGTAGGAACATACCTTTTATTATTGCCATTAAATTCCAACTGTCACTCTTTCAAATAAAGTCTGAATTTGTTTTAGTGTCTTTCTCAGCTGCTAACATGTTTTACTTATGTCACTATAGGAAATATAAAGCATGCAGTATAAACTAGATACTGAAAAATTGTATATTTATGACTGCCTTTCTCCTTTTCCTCTAGTAAATAATTTGTCTACATTTTCCTGTTTGAACATATCAACTTTCAGCAAGAATGGAATGTTAATTGATGTTACTCACAAGCTCAAATTTAATAAGCAAAACAAAACAAAACAAAAAAATCAAACACAAACCAACTGGGTTTCCTGTTTTTATTTATGGTTATTAGTGCCTATTTGAGGGGATTAAAATAAAAGCGTCCATCTCAGTTACAGCTTATCCTTCCTTCAATTAATGTACCCAAGGAGACAAGTTCCTTCCATCGACTCCCCTGATGACTCTGTGGATCACAAAGCCTATTCAAGCTTCTCCCCAGGGCCCCAAAACAACATGCGCAACAACTTCCTAGGGAAACTTGAAGCCTACCTCACCCTTCCCACTGGGGAAATACACAGACTCAGCCCTTTCTGGTGTGATTACGTAAGAATACAAGGGCTTGCTTGACCCTGCTCAAAGCTGGGACCTATCTTTGAAACATCAACTCGTGCCATTTCTCCTCTAAAGCAATGGTGTATGCTGGGCAAAGAGGAAATGAGTAGGATTTATCTTCTAACAATGGCAACATTTTCCGAGGAATCCTCTGCACCAAAAGTTCTGATGCCCTAGGAAAAGTCTATAATGTTTGGAAAGTAACTGGTCTTATGTGTCTAGGTGGTAGCACCTCTATTTTGATTGGGAGCAGGGGGTGGGGAACACTTTTATAAACTGGATTTTTTCCTGAGGCAAGTTATCTGTCTCAGAGAATTTCCAACTCCTCTCTTGAATATCTACTTATCAGCTGCAGTATTACTGAAATTTAGGGAAACAATTTTTTGCTGTGCAGAATGACCAAAGATGCTGCCAATCATTCCTTAACAACAGGGCCATGCTGTCCCTGATGTGAGAAACACTTTGAGGCTAAAGATGGACAATATGGATGCTTTTTCTTTTTTATTTCGTTGAATATACAAAGATATTTTCTTTTTTTAAAATTCTTTTTCTTAAGACCTAATTTGCTATATATCATTTATTTAATTTACCGTATGTAAGGTATGAATTTACTGTACGCAAAACAGGTCTTTCAAAGAGAAGGGTATTAATACCTATTTCCAGGCTGCTCTTTTTGTATTCGGGGTGGTGCAGAATTTCACAAAAATCCATCTGAGAAATAATGAACTATACGGAGAAGTAGAAGCTAACCAATGTCAATAGCTATTATGGTTTTGCATCTGAATGGCAAAAAGAAACAGGGTATCATAACTGTCATTTTTTGCCAGAACAGGGCTGTTGGGTTCGCTCTTTCTATTCAGGGTTATATGAGCCTTCACCTGGCATGGCGGTGCTCTACGTTCATGCATCATCCAAGTTCACTGTGAATTTGATTTCTTCTTTACAGCTGGCACCATAGCTTCAGATGAGTGCGTTAACACACCTGTGTAGGCACTCTGTTTCTCAAACCAGGATGCTGCAGACAGGTCAACGTTGCTCGTGCTCCTTCTTCCCTGACCTTGAGCTGTGTGTTCCCTAGGCATTGTGCATACAGCTCTGAAAACAGTGGTTATGGCAGAAAGCATTTGGAAACTTGTAACTGATTCCTGTCCAGTGGCTAAGATGCAACAGGCTATTTCTGCAATGGATCCTGTCCACAACAAGCCCAGGCTGGATGTGACTGTAGCTGTAAGCAGAATGCTTTCTGCCTACCCACTGCCATATAAACAAGGGCAAAGACATTCTATCCACCAACTAGCCATGGGCAGTAGTAACATTAGGGACATGGAAGGGGGACAGATTGTCATTCAAAAGAGGAAAAATAAGTTTAACAAAAAGACAGCACTCTCTCACTCACCACTGAGGTTAGAGCCATCTGGAAACTATAGATGCGGGCAAGGCCGAAGTCAGCGAGTTTTATTTGTCCGCTGCTGGTCACCAGAATGTTCTGTGGTTTTAGATCGCGATGCACTACTCGGTGTGAATGAAGAAAGTCCAGACCTCGGAGAAGCTGAAACATCATATCCTAATAAAATTAAAAAAAGAAAATCAATAAACACTGAAAACGGAAGTTGAGCATTTGCTATGCTGGACGCCGAATCCTTAGCATTTTGTGGCTGCTTGGCATGCAGCAGGCATTTGATAGGTGTTGGCTGAGTGAGTGAATTGTCTCCCTTCCTGCCTTTCCACTCCCACACTTTCAAGAACACTGCAAAAAATTTCACTCTTAACCTGTACTTTATTAATGAAAGGACAATTTTAAAATAGTTTTTGATGGAACAGGAAATGTTCTGGAAGGATATCTGCCAAACTGGTTTCAGTGGCACATGCTGGGGAGAGGAAGGAGGGGGTCGTGAGGGGACACTTTTTGCTTCTCTATTGTTTAATGTGTCATTTCAACAATTAAAATCCAGTGAATAATAATATTGTTATTAATGGTGATTATTATTTTATAGCACCTAGTACTAAACACTCACTATATATCAAGCCCTATTCTAAGCATTGTCCACTTAGTAAATAATTTAATCCACACCACAACATTTAGGTAAATAACATCATTACACCATTTTACAGGTCAAGAAACTGATACACAGATGTAGGCTACGAATTAGCCCAAAGTCATACTAGCAAGAGAGTGCTGATTAACTTTGTTTTTTTTAAGACAGGATCTCGCTCTGTTGCCCAGGCCGGAGTGCAGTGCTGTGATCACGGCTCCCTGCAGCTTTGACTTCCTTGGCTCAAGAGATCCTCCTGCCTAAGCCTCCCAAGTAGCTGGGACAACAGGTGCATGCCACCATGCTAGGCTAATGTTTTCAGTTTTTGTAGAGACGTGGTCTCACTATGTTGCCCAGGCTGGTCTCAAACTCTTGGGCTCAAGCTATTCTCCTGCCTCAGCCTCCCAAAGTGCTGGGATTACAGGCGTGAGTCACCATGCCCAGTCTTAATCAACTCTTTTAGAATATTAACAGAGTCTTGATTTAAACTAGGGTCTGGAAAATCTCGATTCAAATCCCCAATGTATTCCTTTATCAAATCAATGAACAAATGAATATGTAAAATAAGGTAAGCCATTTAACCTCTCTAAGCCTTAGCTTCCCTGTCTGTAAAATGGGACAGTAGCAAAGCCCACTTTATCATAGGATCATTATAAAGCACTTAGTACCATAGTTAATATTCAGTAAATGGCAGCCGTTATTACTGTTATTATTAACCAGTATGGAGGAGAGGATCATTCAGGATATAAACCAATATCAGATCTTTTTCTAATTTTAGGACCAATACAAATATATACAAGATTTAATACTCAGGAACAGTGTCTGAAAGTAGGAACTAAGACATTGGCCATGATGTCATAATCCTCTGAAATGTGTGGAAATTAAGAGTGACGTACTCCCCTGACCCAAATATTCTAAGAATGGTGTATACAAGGGAGGATGGAGCTGTTTTGTTAATACAAGGGTTAGAAAAATGACTGGGCACCATCATGGATTTCAGAGCTGGAAGGGGCTGTGAGGATACACTTATCATTGGCGGGACCACTGAATCCTCTCATCGAGCACAGTATATTTGGTTACTGGTTTATGGTTTTGGTTCTTCCTTTAGAGTTCGGAGTTCTGTCTTTATATTTTAGCTTGTTCAAAACCAAAGCCTTAGTTTTTCCTTTTATAAAGTGGAGAAAGTAGCGATTCCTTTTCCTACTATCAGGGGGGCTAAATGAAGTAATGTATGCCAAGTGCTTGTGCAGTTTCTGGCATATGGTAAGCGTTTGACAAACAGTAATTATTAGGATGATTAGTGCCAAGATAAGTGTCCTGATTTCTGGGGGAGACTGATTCGCAAACAACTAAAAGAAAACATGACCACTGCTACAAGGTCAGTGTGAACAAAGCACTCAGAGGGGGCACGCAGTGATCTAGAATCATTTTTGAGATCCCCCTGAGTGAATATTCTGAACTGGCAGGGGTGACCTTCTAAGCTTCCCCAAACCCTGGAGAAGACTGCATTGGGGAGGAAAAGCCCTTCAAGACTTGAGAAACACTGCAGGTCCAATAAGTTGCAATGAATAAACAGGAGTGTGAAAATGTAGCACAAAATGTTCAAGGAACATTTTGGCAAATAAGTCTTTACTGGAAACACATGCACACAACTTGTAAGCACTGAATTTTAAAAAGCATGACTAACCTAAAGTAATGTCATGTTGGCTCATCGTCTTTAGCCTCTATACAGTTAAGTGTCACTCATTTAAAACAGTATAAAGAATAAATCTGTTTGGTTCATGCTGCAGTGTTCAAACAACTTTAGCAGCCAATTAGCAGTATACAAATTTAAAAACATGTACATTGCTTTTGTGTTATAACACATACTATGTTTTTCTTAATTATAAAATTGCTAAGATGTATAGATGCATGCTTAATGCAGAAACTAATAAAATGTTTTAAGAATCCAGAGAAGAAGAAAATCACTAAAAAATTCCACTACTTGGAGAACAGAGAAAACTTCACTGTTAATATCACTTTTTTTGTGTCTTTTTAGTCTTTTAAAAATTCCATATTTTATTATATTTGGATGTATATTTAAG
Organism: Hylobates moloch; assembly: GCF_009828535.3. Lineage (NCBI taxonomy): Eukaryota > Metazoa > Chordata > Mammalia > Primates > Hylobatidae > Hylobates > Hylobates moloch. Next base: position 167,716,019 of record NW_026652276.1, on the reverse strand, counting down.
TAAAAGTGGTTATTATTCTGTAAACATTATTTTGTAGCTCTTTTAAAAACATGTAACAATTCATTATCGACATTTTGCCACTAATAAAATTCTGCAATATGACTTTTTTTTATACAATGAGATTTTTAATGGCTGCATGGTTTCTCACGCTGGGATATGCCATAATTATTATTATTCAGTTTTAGTTGTGTTACTTTGGTACTTATCCTACAGGTCTAGTTCTCCTTTGTTTAAAGGTAGTGTAGATTAAAAGGGCTTGTTAATATCATACCAAAGCATGGGTTAGGCAGTATGAATCCACATGACTGCACTAACGTTGATTCCACGTGTATGATGCCTAGAGATGTAAGTTGGTTCTACATAAGAATGACTATTCTTTAGATTTTATTAGGCTACTTACATTTTTTTTTTTTGTTTAGCAAATGGCTTTTCTTTTAAATCTCCAATATCTAGATACAATTGGAATTCTGAACCAATGAACACTGAGTTAATGACTTAAAAAACAAAATCTTGCCAAACATCTCATGACCTTCAGTAATTCAACCACGAGTTAGGTTGTTGGGCATTATGAACGAGTTAGGTTGTTGGGCATTATGAACGAGTTAGGTTGTTGGGCATGACTGGGGAACTCCTCTCCGTCTTTAGCCATCCTTTATTGCAATACCTAATTTCAAAGGTGAAATACATTCAGCTATGTCAGGAACTCTGGTCCCAAATAATCCTAAGATACAGTCCCAATTCCAGAGGATGACATAAATAAACAAATTACAACATTAAAAGAGGTAAGAAAAAACACCTTTCCTACAGAATCACAAGTGTTTTGATCAAAGACATTTCAAAGGACTCTCTACGTAAGCTTATGATCTGTTCTATCTCAATTTATGGTATCGTGAAACATACTTTTAAATTAGCTCCTCAAGATTTTAATCTAAATTATTCTGTCCCATATATGACTCAAATATTTCACAGTAACCCTAGTGATGCAATGCAATGAAACTACAGATACCACCAATTAAGGCTCTTTCAGTTAAACGCAGGTTTAAAAGTTTCCCTTTTTCTGTTATACGGCACAGTCTGGTATAAAAAGTTTGAGCATTTAGTCATACTTATGATAAACAGTCACGTGGGACCCTCACTCTGTCTTTTTAAAACATGTGACTTGCAAGCATGTTTCAACAGGACACCATTGTGGAATGAAGTCTGGCTCCGAGAGATCTTAGGAGGGGCTTTATCTTGGCAATGCCCCTAAAAAGACTCTGGACCTTTCTGAATACAAGAAATCCTTGAAGTCTTGTAATTGTTTCTCTTAGGCGTTCCAGAGCTCTAATCCTCTTTTTTAAAATCAAGACAAACAAGCAAACTAAAAAACTACTTCAGGCTTTTCTAATGGGAAAAGGTTGATCACGGGGCCTTCTTTTCTTTTTCTTTTCTTTTTAGAGACAGGGTCTCGCTCTGCCACCCAGGCCAGAGTGCAGTGGTGCCATCATAGCTCACTGCAACCTCTAATTCCTAGGTTCAAACAATACTCCTGAGTAGCTGGGACTACAGGTGTGTGTTGCCATGCCTGGTTACTTTTAAACTTTTTGTAGAGACAGGGTCTTGCTATGTTGCCCAGGCTGGTCTTGAATTCCTGGCCTTGAGCCAGCAATCCTTCCGCCTTGGCCTCCCAAAGTGCTGCGATTACAGGTGTGAGCCACTGCACCTGGCCTGGGCCTTATTTTCTCATTACAAGAAAGTATGATTAGTTCCAAAAGACACTAAAAACACCCAAGTCATATCATACAATAAGTCACAGAATGACAACTTTAAATAGACAATTCTGGATATGGGGATATATCTAGTGATATATTCACATCTTCAAAGTTTTAGCACCAAAAATGTACAATCATCAGTTTATTTAAAAATTAAAAACAGGACATATCCAACTTGTAGGCAAAGATAATCTATTTTTCTCCTTATACTCTGTAAACCTCAGTCTTTTCAAATTTGTTATTCAAGTTTTCACAGAAATCTCTCCATAGTGGTTTGTCTGTTTTCTACCAAGGGTATTAGAGGAGGCCACAGCCTAAAATGTATCACATATAACAAAGGTTTTTTAACACTAAACCAATGAGAACATGTTGAATTAAGGTGAGGGTTACGATTATAGCAACAGAGGGAAAGGTCACCTGAGCCTGCATATAACTTCTCTCACATGTCTCCCCACATACTCCTCCCCTCAGTCCCTGACAGCCACCATTCTATTTTCTGTTTCAATGAATCTGACAACTCTACATACCTCATACATGTGGAATCACACTGGATTTGTCTTTTTGTGAGTGGCTCGCTTCGGTTAACATAGTTCCTTTAAGGTTCATTCATGTTGTGGTGTGTATCATAATTTCCTTCCCCTTTAGGGCTAAATAATATTCCACTGTATGTATATATGACATTTTGTTTATCTGGTGATCCATAGATCGGCACCTCAGTAGTTTCCACTTTTTGGCTGCTGTGAATATTGCTGCTATGAAGACAGGTGTAGAATGATCTCTTTGTGACTCTGCTTTCAATTTTTTTGGGTATATACTCAGAAGTGGAATTGCTGGATCTATTCCCAGAATGTTTTAAAACCACAGTTCTCCCATAAAATGTGGTATAATATTGCTACCTAAGCAATGAAATAGTGACTAACAGCATCGTGTTAAGGTCCCAGAGGGTTAGCCAAGTGGCTTCATTCACTCCTTGGAGATTCCACGCACTTTTGTCTGCATTCCGGGAGAATCTACACCACAGGTCCCCACATCAAGCTTGCTGTATGTATACAGCTTCTACTCTATTTCAAAACTTGACAGGGTTCCTGTGTGCTTTCATTGATCAATTCGCAATGAGCAATGAACAATGAGCTTCAAAGGCTGTTTATAAACAGGTCTCCCCTACTTCTCACTGTGGTCCTCAGGAGGACCCAAAGAATGCTTCATCCAAAATCACAAAGAGCAAGACAAACAAATTCTGAGAAAGCAAGAGGAGGGTTCAAGAGGATTCCTTAAAACTTCCAGATCACCTGGAAAGTTGTAATGGGCGAATTCAAAGCAAGCCATTAACTGGCAAGCTAAAAGAGTCACACATGAGCTTTGTTGCACAGCAAAGCATAGTCCAGCAGTGCCATAGTGCCCATCTCTTTGCCATTGTGCATGATGAGTTAGGCACACATCACCTCGAGGCCCCTCAGGAGACACAAAGGCATGGGCCCTAAATGGAAACACTGGCTTCTAATTTTTACTGCTTCTAAGCAACTGGATAAAAGTGTAATAAAGTGGCATTGCATGTAAATTTTAAGTCAAATATGTATTCTGAAATGAGAACAGAACCCACTTTTTATTCATTCCTGGAAGTGATGATAATGCTGAGAAGGTAAAGAATCAGTCTTAACTAACTAGAAATAATAAAAAAAAAGATAGTAAGTCATTTCCACCAAGCCTGAAAATGTTGGTGTTTGAAGAACAATGTAATGACTTAAATGAACAATATGAAAGAATAAATCATTACCTCATCATAATGGCTATTTTTAACCCACTGTGGAAAATCATCAGGAACTGAAACTGCAAATATGCAATGCTAAACATAATTTCTTCAGAGCAGGAGATAAAAATCAGCACTGGGTAAAGAAGTAAGAAAACATGAAGCCCAAGTTCCTAGGTTGTTGGGTAATGACCCAAGTGGCTATCATTCTATACACATTGTTTTGTGAGGCTTTTAAAAACATTTTACAATGTGCTGTGAATGTTTCCCCATTTCAACACATACTTTTCTATAATGAAATTTTAGGCCAGGTGTGGTGGCCCACACCTGTAACCCTAGCACTTTGGGTGGCTGAAGTGGGAGGATCACTTGAGCCCAGGAGTTTGAGACCAGCCTGGGCAACATAGGGAGACCCTGTCTCTACAAAAAACAAAAAATTAGGCATGGTGGCTCATGCCTGTGGCCCCAGCTACTCGGGAGGCCTAGGTGGGAAGATCACTTGAGCCTGGGAGGTTGAGGCTGCAGTGAGCTGTGATTACACCACTACACCCCAGCCTGGGCAACAGCTCTCAAAAACAGAAGAAGAAATTTTAATAAGCTTTCTAATGGCTGCAATTGGACAAAATACTTTATCTTTCCACATTCTTCCTCTCAATTCCCTCTTTTGAGAATTTTCCCCTCACTCTGTACTTCCTTCCTCTTCAAATGAGGTAATGCTTAGAGAAGCTGGTTTTCCACAAGAGTAGAACAGATAATTATTTGTGTGATATAGAAGACACTGTTGGTTGTCAGCCATGAAGACCTGGTCCAGGCCAATGAAGGCAATCACATTTCCTTTGGCTAGGAATTGATCCAGGGATGAACATGACACCCAGTCCTGTATGGGCAAATTGGCTAGAGAGTTTCAGGAAGCATTTTCCTCCTTGATAAGAGGTGCACAGTAGAATGCTCTCTGCTGTACTTCCTCATCTCCCATTCCTCACCCACGTCTTACACAGAATGCTACCACTTTGGAGGGTCAACTTGCAGCTGTAGCAACCATCTTGAAACATCATCTGTACACATAAAAGGCCAGAGTGTAAACAGGGAAAGAGTCTGGGTCTTTGATGACATCAATGAACAGCTGCATCAACTTTAGGGCTGCCTGCCTCCAGCCTTGTAGTTATGTATATAATAATGCCTTTATCTGGATCCGCTTCTCATTGAGTGTTCTGTAATTTGCAGCTGAAAATTATTCTAACAAATCCAACTTAATTAAAATTATATTAACTTAAATATGTTATGAACATTATCTTTCATTTATAGCCACCATGATTCACCCCAGGGTGAGGTACAGACCCAATGGGGCCTGTACCAACATTCTTTTCTTGTTGGCAATTATCCCTTTCGGGTGGTTATCCTTTTCTCTTTGAGGTGTGTACCTCCTTCCATTAATGTTTAAAGTATCGCCTTTGCCATCACTATCATTTACTGTCAACTCTCTATATTCCTCAGGGGCTATGGCTCATCCTATCTACCCCACACTCAACATCTTCCTGCAGGACTCCAACATCCCTAGGATGCCCAGCTAATATTAGCTTCAGAACTTTGACTTCTTTAACCTCATCCCACTTTTGCCATCTACATAATACTCATGCAGATGGCTAGTCTCTGTTTTATAAAGAATGCGAGTGCATACAATTTTGTAACTGTCTTTTTCACATCACACTGTATACTGAACTCATTTGCATGTAGATCTATTGGCAGTGTAGATGTACAGCTTAATTTTTAATGGTTCTACATTATTCTATTTCTATTTATATTCTATGATTAACAAAAGGGTTTAAGCAGTCATTAAATTACCCACCAATTTTAAATGCCACTATTTCTCATGTTCTAAATTACTTGAAGTTATTTTCTGGACTTTCGCTCTTTTGTCTCTGGCTCTGTTTAGAGTACCTCTCTCCTTTATTTATTAAATATTTAGAGTAAATTTTAATATCTGCAGGGAAAGTTTTCTCTTTCCACTCTTTATAAAACATTCCTGAATATTTTTTGAAAATAAAAATAAGTATTTATTTATTTTTAGAGGCTGGTCTATGTTACCCAGGTTGGCCTCAAATTCCTGGCCTCAAGTTATTTTCCCACCTCAGCCTGCCAAATAGCTGGGACTACAGGTGTGCACCATCGTGTCTGGCATTCTTGGATATTCTTATATGTTATGATTATGAACTGACTTCAGAACCGTTTTATTGAGTGCCCACACCTTCCAAAAATCCTTTTAGTATTTTCAATGATTTTTAAAAATTGATAAATTGATTTGGGGATAACAGATACCTTTACAATATTGTCTTTCCTTTTCTTCATTTACTCAAGTCTTGTTCTGGGCTCCTCAGTAAAGTCGTGTCTTTTTAAATACAATTCCTACACCTCTGAGGCTCCCACTATAGCGGGTCTGGTCTGCCTTCTCCTTCCTCACATGTACCATTACCTAGCCTTTCCCCACTGATCTCAGTCCTCAAATCCATCTTGTACTCTGTCTAGACTGAACCCTTAAAAGTGTAAACCTGATCCTATCAGATAATTCTCCTGCTTCAGCCCCCTCAGCCAAAGCCCACCTAGCTCTCTGGCCCTGCCTCCTGGTACTCTGTGGATTTCTGCCATCTTTACTCATTTACTGCCCCATGGCCCCATCTCCTGGGAGGGTCCTGCTTAAATCGCTCTTCCTCTAGATTTATTGGCCTCCCACCACATTGTACTAATGGGTGTCAATAAATGCTCAATGAGTTTTCATAAAGAAGTGAGGGCCCAAACAAAACTAAAAATGACCATGAAATCTATAAAGGCCATTAGCTTAAAAAGAACTCACTGACTCCTCTTAGGAGGAATGCGATAAAACTCCAGGGGAATCAGAAAGAGCAGGTTTGGATTATGGGATAGGGACAAAAGAGGCATGGCATATAAATCAGTATTCGTACCTATTAGCCATTAAAACATGTTCATATGTGTTGAGACTTTGGGCTCATTATTTTAGAAATATAAAACTCCCATGCCTATAATGAACACTGACGCATTGAACAAAAACAATGAAGGATGTTTCCTATCTTACCATCTCTTTCAGAAGCAACTTGCCCAGGGGTCAAGAGACATGGATTTCAGCACATTGTTCCACAGCTCGGGGTAGGACTAGCTTAAGTACCTTATCCTCTCCCATCTCTAAGAGAAGTATTCCATGGATCAAATCACTTTGCCTGAGTCTTCACTTGGATGCAGAAGTGGACTATTGGCCAAATCCACTAATACTACTTTAATTTCATATGATCATATCAGAGTTTCTCAAAGTACAGTCTCTTTCTCCAGTGTTACTAAGTTCCATTCAACTCAGCCACTAGTTAGTTGATTAAGCAAGTTCCACCTTCCTTCTTATTTTTTTTTTGTAATAGTACAGATTTTTTATTTCATTTTTTACTTTTGTCAACTTTTATTTTAGAATCAGGGGGTATATGTGCAGGTTTGTTACAAAGGTATATTACATACCTTTGTATGTCTAAGGGTGTAAATGATTCCATCACCCAGGTAGTGAGCATGGTATTCAATAGGTAGTTTTTCAGCTCTTCCCCGCTACTCTAGTAGTCCCCAGTGTCTATGAAGTCCCAACTTTTTGGAGCCTCAGTTTTTCATTTATCAAAACCAGAATAAATCCTGCCCTGCTTCTGTCATAGAACTGTGGAGAGAAGCTAGACATTTGATTATTTTATATTACATACTTGATTTGTTTTTTAAACTGTCAAGCACTATTCAGCGAGACTGCAAATTCCTTGAGGAACAGGAATGCAATGCATCTTTATTTCTCCAAGAATCCAACAAGGCACGTTATACACAGAAATCTTTTGGTTGTACTTGATTGGATGAATCACCCAATAGTCTATAGATATGCATTAAGATGAATTATAGTGGCCTTTGCTCTTGGCTTTGTGTACAGGAGTTATAGAACATTCTCACTGATTAAACTGATTCCTGAGTCTTTCTTTAGCAAAAAGGCCATAATCCTGCATTGTGGCTTATTGGTTATTCACTAAGAATTCATTGACTGCCAAGTGGAGGCATAAAAGTATAAAAAAGGTTTCTTTTGAGTACGTATAAACCTAAGTGAGTCACTTACACATGAGATGTAAATTTCCATTTTTGAAGGCAGTATGATTTAAAAGAAAGATCACTGGGTTTTGAGCTAAAAGCTTTGGATCCAAATTTGTACTTGCAAGTTAGATAATCTAAGACAGGTCACTTGCAACTTTTGTGGGCCTTGCTTTTCACATCTATTTTTGAGAAAATAACCCCACAAAAAGATTTAAACAAGATATCATATTATAGATTATGTAATATATATTTATATATAATTATGTGTATGATGGTTATATATATGACATAGGATATTATGCTTAAGCACTTTATTTATTGTAAAGTTCATACACATAATAAATTGCTACCACTTATTCAAAAGAACTATGAAGCCCCTACTATGTGTAAGGCATTGTGTCAGGTGATGTTACACAGAAGCACCTGAATAGAGTGTCCCAGGGAGCTCTTACTTTAGCAGGGAGAAAAGAGTATGTACCTACATACTTCATGTCAGTATGTGCCTAGGACCACAAATGGCACAAGAGCGCTAGGCACTGAGTAAGCACCAAGGAGGGAGCAGCATCTAAGCCAATCTGGGAGGAAGGCTGGTATTAGTTTTGGTGTGGGGAAGCATCTGTCATAGAGGACACTAGTAGAGGAGTAGAGGAGGAAGTGCTTACGTGTTTGTACACCAGGTATAGCTCCAGCAGGCAGGGTCCTAAAGAGGGCACACTGCTAAATGGGACCATGCTGCAAAGGGATTTATTGCTGGTGGACACAGGAAGTCTATAGTGTTTGATCTTATATTCAGTGGGTAAGTAGTAAAAATGTGTAAAACAATGGCATGCTATTATTGACATTTTGGCATACATAATGGATGGGAGGTGGTGTAAGGAGGCTATGATACTATTCTTAACATATGATAGAGAAGGTCTAAACTAGAATATTGAAACAAAAAGCAAGGGGAAAAGCAATTCAAGAGACAAATGTGATATGTTAATATTTGTTCTCACAGTTCAATTTTAATGGCCCATCTTTGGAGAGCTCCGCTACATTTCCAGGTTGCACACTGTGTCATCTTGGGCCTGTTATTTAATCTTCCCTCTGATAGCATCTAATCTTCGTTTCTTCATCTGTAAAATGGGGACAAAACTTTCTTGTAGGGTGGCTACAAGAACTAAAAATAATGTGTAAACCTCCCAGTTTGGGTAAACAACGTGTAAACCTCCCAGTTTGGGTAATGGGTTCAGCACTGGTGCTACTAAATGAAGATGAGGCTCTGGTAATACTATAAGTTCAGATCCACTGAATTTTCCCCGGTTAGTATGTGGATAGCCGTCTATCTTCCCTAACACTCTATTAGGACCAACAAACACAACTTATAATATAATCCTTAAAATATCTATTGTTTTAATTAAATCAAATGTTGTGTGGTCTGTTCTTAATTTTGAAAGTCTAGGTCCTTAGAAATCATCTGTTATTATTCATTGAATGTATTACATGTTTCTTTTCGTAAATGACCTAACTTGCTAAAATGGTTTTAAGTTGCTTTTTCCCCATACCTGGACAGATTTTTCTGTAGGCCTCTCTGACTGTTGAGATTTCCTGAAACTGTCCTTGGGTGCTTTTATAGGATAAAAACCATATACTATAAGCATGAAACATACCATTCTACTTAATCAAAATATATATTCTGAAGCTACTACCAAAAAGGGAAAAACATTACAAATGAACTTTCTTACATAGTTAACTCTGGTTGCTTTCTCAACTTAACAAATAAGAACTAGAATTTGTGACATTATTTCCTTATGTTATCCATTAATGCTGAACTGTGTGCATTCCAATACAGAGAGGGGGAGAGGAGCAAACAAGGACTCTGAAAAGAACACTTGGCTTCATTTGGTCAAAAAATGGTCTTTACAAGGGTTTTTATTATGGGTCATAAAACACTGCTTACCACAATGTACCTCCTTGAAAAAGAAAAGAAACCCTTGCAGTGGTGAGAAACTGAAAACAACACACTGAAAGCCCTTGTGCCTCCTTCCCATAAACACATCTGTGCATATTATCTGTTTTGGGTAGAGCTGCATGCACAGCTGCTTATGGGGACTCCATAGAGGTGGGACTTCAACATTTTTTATTTTGTGTTGTTGCAAGGACTGACTTTTTAAACTAAAGTCAGTTATGATAGAGGTAGCCAATGTATCTCCAGTGGAAGGAGGACCATGTATTCCTCACTAACAACTTCTTCAATCTGCTGGAGGAAGAGGATGGGGGTGGTCACAACTAGTCAGGAAAAGCATGGAGGCGCAGAGGAAGGGGGATCTTCAGGCCAAATGGAACTGAAGAGCTACCCACCGAGGCAAAACTGAGAACTGGGTTAACGATCTAATGACTCTTACAAAGAAGAATTTATCCAGCTAATGTTAAAATTGGTATCACAGGCCAGCACAGTGGCTCACGCCTGTAATCCCAGCACTCTGGGAGGCCGTGGTAGGTAGATCATCTGAGATCAGGAGTTTGAGAATAGCCTGACCAACATGGTAAAATCCTGTCTCTACTAAAAACACAAAATTAGCTGGGTGTGGTGGTGCATGCCTGTAATCCCAGCTACTGGGGAGGCTGAGGCAGGAGAATCGCTTGAACCCTGGAGGTGGAGGTTGCAGTGAGCCAAGACCGTGCCACTGCACTCCAGCCTGGGCAACAGGGGCAAAACTCCGTCTCTGAAAAAAAAAAAAAATTGGTATCACAATAGGAACTGCCCAGGGAAACATGGGCATCCCTATAGATGGGAAACTCTTAGTGTTCAGCATAATAGAGTACAGGTACATTTATGCATTCAGTGCTACTCTGGTTTAGGGATACCCCTGTCTAAAATACAGGGTTCTGTAACTTCTTGAACTAGTTGTTTTCTTAAACATGTGCCTCTTGCCTTCAAACTTTTCCTGGCCCACCTAAAACCCCCAGTCAGCTTTTGGTATTGTTCTTTTTCCAGGCACCAAAAACTGGCTTCCATTTTTTCTTATACTGGTCCTCTAAGGCCTAATCTCAGAACAATTTGCATATCTCTACAATTAAGACTGCTGAGAGAAAATGTTCATAACAAGTCTGAAGTGGTTACACATCATGGTCTCTGACTTCATCTGGGCTTTCGGTACTGCCTTCTCTGGGTCTCTAGTAAGCTCCCTTTGCTGTTGTCTATAATGGCTACCAAAAACATTCACCATTTGTTTGTGTTTCCATAATTACCTTTGCAATTATACTTCTCAGGAGTATCTTAAATTTTAAATTCTGCCGCCACCCCTCACCTCCCACTCATTCGTGGCTTCAACATTTAGTCACATTCTGAGGCATCCCAAGTCATAAGGCAGCTGGGGCTGCTCTCCCAAGCTCCAGATGTGCAAACTTCTGCATGTGCAAATGTACACATGCTTCCTGCTATGTTTTTTAGAATAGTCCATGGTAACTGTAATCTCCCTCTGTTCCAAAATAACAATACAGTTTCTTTACTCCCATCAAAACCTGTCCTTCCATCTGTATTTCTTACCTGGTATAACGGTACCACGATCCACCCAAATGATCAGTTCAGAAATCCGACAGACATTTTAGATTCTTTCTCTCCTCCCAAACACATATCTAACGAGTCACTAAGTCATGGTAATTATAGTTCCTACATTACCTTTCAAATAAGCCCTTTTCTCCCATCTCCATGGCCCTTGTCAAATAGTCAGTATCTCTTGCCTGGATTACTACAATGGTGTTCCGACACAAAGAACTCCTGTCTTTAGATTTTTGCATCTTTAATCTTTTCTCCAATGTACTAAGTGGTATTTATTTATGTATGTTTTTTGAGACAGGATCTCACTCTGTTGCCCACGCTGGATGGAGTGCAATGGTGAAGCTCACTGCAGCTTTAAACTCCTGGGCACAAGCAATGCTCCTTCCTCAGCTATAGTAGCTGGGACTATAGGCACATGCCACTATGCTCAGTTAATGTTTTATTTTTATTTTTGTAGAGACAGAGTCTTGCTATGTTGCCCAGGCTGGTCTAAACACCTGGGCTCAAGTAACTCTCCTGTCTTGGCCTCCCACAGTACTGGGATTACAGGTGTGAGCCACCATGCCTAGCCCTAAGTGATATTCCTAAAAGGTAAATCTGAGTCATGCAGAAGTCCCCCACTGTTCACTATAAGACAAAGGTAAAACTTTTATTGCTACCTGAAGCACTTTAATGTCTGCTTCCTAACTATCTCTGGATTAATTTCCAGCTGTTCCTACATCCCTGTTACTATGCTCTGAGGGTAACATGCTCTATTATACCTTTGTTCTGTTGCAATGCTATTCCCTTCTGGAATGCTTGCTCCATTGTCCTATCCCCCGATATACACACATCTTCCAACATACACATCTTGTCTGTCTGGCTCCTTTCAACCTGTCTTTCAAGGCTTACTTTAAGTAACTTTTGGCCACGTCCTGGGAAATTCTTCTTACAGGCACAGGTTATGTGCCCGCCTCGTATAATCCCACAACGCTCTGAGCATAGTTCTGGCACAGAACTTATTCCACTTTACTCTAGCTGTAATGTCACCCTCCCTAGATTACAGCCTCTTGATGCTAAGAAAGTAACTGGAAATGGGGGTGGGATGAGAAAAATAAAGGAGCATCCTAGGCATTTCGCTTTATTTTTTTCCCAGGTACTCTGCATATATTATTTCATTTATTTTTCTCAGCAACTCCTTGAATAAATTCATATTCACTCACTCATTCTACATTTGTATCATGAGCCAACTTGTGTGGCAGGCTGGAGAACAAGGATGCCTCATCTCATGGAGCGAACAGTGAAGGCGGGAAACCGAATTTGAGAAGCCAGAAAGGTGCCTAACACACACAAGGCTCATTCCATCAGAAGCCTAAGCTCCTCCTCACCTCGTGCCCAGGTACACCTGGCCCCTCTGCAACTCCTCAAGTCTCCAGCCTCAGGCACTAAGTATGAAAGGAATGACCAAATGCTGCTTTAAAAATATGCTACAACCTTGTAATTCAACTTCTAGGAATTCGGTCTACAAAACCAACAAGTTTACAATGAGTCAATACAAAGACATTCAGTGCTATTTTGTTTGAAAGAGTAAAAAAACGAAGACAGCTAAAATATCCACAATTAAAGGAATAGTTAAATAAATGATGATGTGTCTCTCTGTATAATATCAAGCAGCAATTAGAAAGAACATGGGTAATTCTAACATGTAAACTAGATAAATCGACAGAGAAAGGAGTAAGGCTTAGAGTGATACATACAGCTTGATTCTATTTTGACAAAACAAGAGATATATGTACATGTTTATGTATGTGTGGCTATGTTTGCATCAGGATGGCCAGATAAAACAGAGGACACTAAGGTAAATTTGCATTTCTGATAAACAACAAATACTTTTTTAGTTTAAGTGTGTCCCATGCAATATGTGGGACATATTTAAATAATAAATTATTTGTTGTTTCTTCGAAATTCAAATTTAACTCAATGTCCTTATTTTATTTGCTAAATCTGGCAACTTTAGTCTGAATATATATAAAAATGTTTGGAAAGAGATATAGCTACAGTTAAAGATTGTTACCTCTGTCAGGTGTTGAAAATGGTAGGATTATGGGTGATTTTTACTTTTTGGATTCTCCCGAATTTCCCAGTTAAAATTATACATATATATCAATGTTTCTTTTAATCAACTCTACTTTTTAAGTTAGTAGCCAGCAGTCTTTAGAAAATAAAAAAATGTAGTAAGTCTCTGGTAAAATTTGTGAAATAAATCCTCTAAGGACTATTTAAAAAATATTCCACACAAACAGACGGCATAGCACTTCAGAGTTTTCTAAGTAATGGCATATAACTTTCTAAATTATAGTTAAACAGTACTGTTTTATGTCCTCAACAGACTATAGCTACTTGAAGATAGTAAGTACAAGTTATTCAGGTTTTTTTTTGTTTTGTTTTTATTAACTGCCACTTCCTGACAGATTCTAGGGAAGAATAGGTGCTCAATAAGTTTTATGCTTTTAATATTTAAAGCATAAAATTATTGGAAAAGTAAAAGCTAGAAGTGGTGCTGACAGACAATAAAATGAACCGTTTTAGAGACAAACAATGATACAAATAAGTACTGGGTTGTTTTTAAGATTTACTCAGTTCGTTTAAAATATTTTAGAATGAAAACTAAATCAATAATATCCTCTCAGAACAACTTGAACTTTCCTTAGGTTGAGAGTGAAAAGCTTAATCAAAAGTTTAAAGGCAAAATAACCAAGGTAAATACCCTAAGCAAGAAGTTTCTTTTGAAACAGAAATTGTACTTTCTTTCCTTGAATATTTCCAATCTCTGCTTCTGTTCTTCTGTTATGTTTGTCAAAATCAGCACACAGCACCTTTCAAAAATGTCTTCTGAAGGTTTTTATCTGCTAAGGCTGTAAGCAGGCAACTTTTTAGCACAGATTTTGGGGTCATCTCGGAGTGTCAGACATGACACTTGCTGGTTTGCCAAGAGGTATCAGGCTCACCAATGCTATCTGGTGTTTCTTTAACACTTGTATTTGAATGTAGTTTGTTTTTATTTTGTACTTTAACTAGATATCTAAGAGGAATACAGTGTTTACACTCATCCCAAAATACACATACACATACAACCTCTACACACAAAATTAGACTCTTCATTCAGCAATGGTAAGCTAAACAAATTGTTTTTCTTCTTTAAAGTTTGTAAACTTTTTTTTCTGAATTTACCAGTTAAAATTTTATATGTATAAAATTTATACACACACACACACACACACACACACACACACCCTTTTTGTACTTTTTTGGAAGATAAAATGCATGCTGGAAATTGAAAGTGTTTAACATTTAAAAGCCTAGCTATGAGGCTTCATTATCCGTAACATATATTTAGTTTGCAATTAAAAATATTTTACTGGAGACTTAAAATGTACAAGTATGGGATGTTTGAGTTCCATATTATCAATTGCTAAAACAGGCTAAAAGGCAGTAGGGAAGCATTTTGTCTCTCTATATTTTTTTAAGTGCTCAGATAGAAGAGAGGTCCAGGTGATATAAGACCATTAGTTTGCTGCTCTATCTAGGTGAAGAGAGAGGGGAAGGATCCCATTCAAATCCCTACATTCTGGGAGATTTTTGCACTGCATGTATCTGCCAAAGGACTTATACTCACAATATATAAAGAACTCCTGCTACTCTGAGTTCGAGACCAGTCTGGCCAACATGGTGAAACCCCATCTCTACTAAAAATACAAAAATTAGCTGGGCGTGGTGGCAGGTGCCTGTAATCTCAGCTACTCGAGAGGCTGAGGCAGGAGAATCGCTTGAACCAGGGAGGCAGAGGTTGCCACGGGCCAAGATCGTGGCATTGCACTCCAGCCTGGGCGACAAAAGCGAAATTCTGTCTCAAAATAAATAAATAAATAAATAAATAAAATAAAAATAATAATAAAAAAAGAACTCCAGCAACTCAACTAGAAAAAGACACACAAGAGCGAAATTCTGTCTCAAAAAAGAAAGAACTCCATCAACTCAATTAGAAAAAGACATACAATCCAATATTTAAAAATGGGTTAAAGATGTGAACAGGCACTTCACAAAAGGGGAAACCCAAAGTCTAGTAGCTTGTAAAAAGGTTAACCTCATTAATCATCAGTGAATTGAAAATTAAAAGCACAATAAGATACCATTACAATGGTTTAAACTGACTATATCAAGATTTGACAAAGATGGAGAGCAGTCACATACACTGATGGTGAAACACAAATGGTCTATCCACTTGGGAAACATTTTGGCAGAGAGAGGAACAAAAATTCATCTCACAGATAAGATGCTCAGTAAAAGAAGCTATACACAAAAAGCACATACTTTTTATATGAAATAAGTCAGTGTAGTGATTACATCTAGGGGAGGGAGTTATAGACTGGGGAAGGCATGAGGAAGACTGGAATGTTCTGTATCTTGATCTGGATGGTTACACTAGTAAAACATCATCAAACTGTATGCTTGAGATTAGTGCACTCACTTTATTCTACATCTCTTATTCTGCAACTAAAAAAAAAATCCTTGTCTTTCCAATATTCGTCCAAATCTGGGAAGTTATTTCAGTACAGGTATGCTATTCAGGACCTCCCTGGCAGGCTAATCATTAGACGTTTCATGGACTGGCACAGAGACTGTATTAGTCTGTTCTCACACTGCTAATAAAGACATATCAGAGACTGGGTAACTTACAAAGAGTAAGAGGTTTAATGGACTCACAGTTCCACATGGCTGGGGAGGCCTCACAATCATGGCGGAAGGCAGAAGAGCAAAGTCACATGTTACATGGCAGCAGTGAAGAGAGAATGAGAGCCAAGCAAAAGGGGCTTCCTCTTATAAAATCATCAGATCTCATGAGATTTATTCATTACCACTAGAACAGTATGAGGGAAACTGCCCCCATGATTCACTTAACTCCCAACGGGTCTTTCTCACAACACATGGGAATTATAGGAGCTACAATTCAAGGTGAGGTTTGGGTGGGGACACAGCCAAACCATATCAGAGACCTCAGTTTTCCTTTGGGATCTGCTGCTGCTTCTTAGTAGTACTTTACCTAATTTCCACTTATATCAGTTTCCTCATTGGTAAATGGGAGGATACTACGTTTCTCTCATACACTATTAATCAGGTATATGCATGTGTATAACTGCTTTGAAAAGTAAAACTATTATATGAATGTACATATTATTATTTTACAGCATTTGGAAGAATCCAAATTTCTCCAAGTAATGTTAAATATGTAACATTTTTATCACTGCCAACTCCCTGGACAGTTCTCAATTTCTTGAAACACGAAGAGTGGAAAGTTTGTAAGTAAGACAACAAGTGTATAGTCCTCTTCCTTTCACTCTATAGCACACTGCAAGAGACTCAAGGTATAGGCTTTATGGTTCTAACTTACCTTTCTCGCTGGGCGACCTTGGGTAATTTTGTGTATTTTATTTTTAATTGACAAATAATAACTATAAAAACATTCATGGGGTGCAATGTGATGTTTTGATAAATGTATAAATTGTGGAATGATTAAATGGAGCTAATTAACATGTCCATTTTATCGAATCTAAATCTTAATGTACTACTAAGAAAGACAAATGACTGTCAAACTATGATATGACACAATTTCTTATCATTTGGAAGTTTTAATTATGCCCATTAAAAGGGCTCTTGCAGACTTCTTCATATTTTGATTTTATCTATATCATTCTTGAACATACATTAAAAATTAAATTTGAAGTGAAATAATTTGATGAAGGTATTCCAAGAATTTCTTCACATTCAGAGTCCTGCCCTTTCACATCCTTTTCTACTCAGAGTTGTTAGATGTCTGTGTTTTCCACACAATTTTGTCTTCTGTCCCATGAAGGGCACTGATGACAGAGCAGTAGAACTCTACTATGACCTCTAGGATTTTCATGCCTGCCATTGAGTAACTCTGCAAGTTTCAGGCACGTGTGCAGGCAATCACCACTGGATCAGGACTGATGCCTGCGAACAGTGACTTCAAAATGTGTTCTCTTTTCAAAATGGGCAAAATGGGAAAAAATGGGCATCTTAGAACTGATCAAATGTGGTACTTCGCTCTTTGAACCTCTTTAATAAAATAAGATTTATCTTCACAGGATATGATAAAGATTAAATTAGATAAGGTTGAGGGTAGAGTATTTGAGTTTGAAAATAACTTTCCGTGAAAAAATTTTAAATATAGCCACTATTTCCAGGAAACTGTGTTACTGACAAGTCTGCTGCTTTTTCACTTTGGGCCCCAAATCTGCTTCACACTATATTTATCAATCCAGCCATCCAATAAACACTGAATATACAGCAAAAGAATGAAAATTTAACTAGGCACTATCTATTTTTATTTGCTAAGTCTGGCAAACTTATCACCTATCCTAATCTTAGTCTCTTCCAAAGAGGTAGTCCCTATTATCAGTTTGTTGTATATTCTTCCAGGTTTGGTTCTGTGAATTATATGAGATATACATGTACTTCAGATAAATGGAACCAACCAGACTGTACCTACAGTCCTAAAAATGGCTTTCACCCCCACTCAACACTGTGCCTTAAAGATAATTTCTTATAGATCTATGTCATTCTTTTTAATTGTCACATAGTATTCTATACATAGCAGTCTATTCAGCCATCCCTCTACTAATGAACTTAGATTACTTCCATTTTTTCCATTATAATTAATGCTACAGCAAATTTTCTTATTCATGCCTCCTTTTGCGCTTGTACCAGGATTTTTCTGAGAAGTGAGAAGGCTCAGTCGCTGAACATATGTATTTTTAATATTGAAGGATACTTCCAGATTACCTCCAAAATGCTTTAAAGGCAAAGCATCCCTAATCTGAAAATCCAAAATCCAAAATGCTCCAAAATCTAAAACCTCTTGAATGCCAAAGTGATGTCACAAGTGGAAAATTCCACGTGTAAGTACTTAACACAAACTTTGCTTCATGCACAGAATTATAAATATTGTATAAAATTACCTTCAGGCTATGTGTATAAAGCATAAATGAAAAATAATTTTGTGTTTAGACTTGGGACATATCCCAAAGATGTCTCATTTTATATATATGCAAATATTCCAAAATCTGAAAAAATACAAAATCCAAAACACAGTTCTGGTCCTAAGCATTTCAGATAAGAGATACTCAATCTGTTCCAATTGATAATCCCAACAGTTGGTGTATGAGACTATCCATTTCTTAACAGTCTCACCAACACCTGACATTATAAAACTTTTAATTTTTTTTGCTTGCCTCAATTTGATGGGGGAAATATTTACTATCATTTTGCTTTTCATTTCTCTTATTGTAGTGAGATTTGGGCATTTTTTCATACTTCTTAACCAGTTATTTTTCTATATGCTCATAACTTACTATTTTAATAACCTAAAATCAGTATCAATTTTGCTGGATTGTATTTTGTAGAATCCATCTTTTTCCTATCTTTAAAAAAGCACAGAACATTTCTCACTTCTAGTATTTTGGCACCTCTCCTAGATTCCATGACTCCTCAAAGGTTACGTGGGGCTCAGAAGTTGCAGCCGCAAGTTATTGCAGTGCCCTGAGATATAACTTCCTATTCCAGGCCAAATTCAACAAGACTAAACTATATAATCACCTTCCCCAAACTGATAATTAACTTACCTATTTCTGCTTTTCCTTTACTCCGGACAATGAGTAACCAAGTCCTGTCAAGTCTTCTCAATTTCTCATTTCCTTCCAATTAATCATCATTGCCCCACTCCAGGTATAGGCCCTGATTATTTCATTCCCAAACCACAGGACCATTCTTTTTGACTGATCTCCTGTTGTAATTTCTCCTAAACGAGCACGCTGCTACCAGATTAATCAGCTGAAAACACAACGATGGTATCAGCCACTCACCCAAGAGCCGCCTAATTTGAGTTTGAAACACAGTGCCTCCACAATCAAGTCCACTTCTCTCCTGCTTAATAACTGGCTTCTTGCACTCATCTCTCCAGATGTACCCAGCCTAATGGTGTTTTTCCCCAAGTGGAAACCAGCAAATCTTGAGCAAGACTTCAAATCCCTGGCTTCTGCTGGCTTGTGTCACTCACGCCTCAGAGTAACATCTTCAAGATTCTAAAAAAATTGCCACTTTCTTTAGGAAACCAGTCCTTATTTTTCCCTCCTCTGAATTCCTGTGGCTTTTGTCATTTGTAACACTTACACTGTATTTGTCATAAACTGCCTTATGTGGTGGCTATTTCTCTATGTATCTCATTCTCCCTTTCTAGATTTTCAATTATCTACAAGCTGTGTGTCCACATTAACATTCTGCTGCACAAGGACTTACAGAATAAATAAGATATAAAACTAGGCTGTATTTCTTTGCTAGGTAGGCTTTCTTGTTCCCATATAAAGCAGGCCAATAAAAGGTGATGTATTTTAAATACATCAAATATTAGAACATTTTAAAAATTACCATTTCAATTTCATCAGCTACCATCAAGAAAGAATTGAGGGAAAATGCACAGATGGTAATATACTATATTATTCCCAGGGCTTTCACTTTTAAGTGTTTCAATACACAATGGAAAATTCTTAAAATTAACTCTCTAAAC
Organism: Hylobates moloch; assembly: GCF_009828535.3. Classification (NCBI taxonomy): domain Eukaryota; kingdom Metazoa; phylum Chordata; class Mammalia; order Primates; family Hylobatidae; genus Hylobates; species Hylobates moloch. The sequence continues at coordinate 167,696,241 of NW_026652276.1, read as the reverse complement.
TTATTGTGTGTTCTAATGGCATACTGCATGTTCTATACTCAGAACTTTTACAGATAACAGGTTACAGAATTTGGCTTTCCAGAGAATCTGAAGATTTTCAATAGTATTTCAAGAAGTAACTATTATATCATCAGCAAGAAAGAGAAGGAAATGCAAAAAAGGCATTTTATAGTTAACAAAGGCCCAAACCAGAAGGAAGAAAGGCCTTTAGGGACACCAAGTAGATCAAGTGATTTTGGCGGGCCATTAAAGGCTCCATGCAAAATCTAGCTGACATCACTTTAGGCAATTTTGATATGCCAGTATTATTACTGGTCAGACCCTTGGTATAGTTCTATGACCAGTTGAAAAGTACATGGACGTAACTAGAAAATACACAAGAGAAGAATCTTCATCCTTTATATCATAGAATGCTGAACTGCCTACAAAATACTTTCTACATTTTAACTCACTTGACTTGCATATTTTAATCCTTGTTTTATGGATAAGAAAACTAGGGCTCAGAAAAGTCAAGTGACTTGCTCACGTCACATGGCTAGTAACTAGATGTCTTGTTGCCAGGGACTGTCTTTCATAACATCGAATAAATAAAATGAAATAAGCAGATGGTGTCTCTTGGCCTCAAGACCTCTCAGTACTACAGTACTTCCTTAAATCTAGTTGAGGCACTGCTTCCTGAGGCGCCATGGAAGGCAAATATATGACTACTCATATCCCACTCCCATTCCCCATCCACACCTATGGAATTAATGAATGTGATTTTGCAACTTAAGATCAAGTGAGCCAGGGGTGGTGGCACATGCCTGAAATCCCAGCATGGCTGGGTGCAGTGGCTAACGCCTGTAATCCCAGCATGTGGGAGGCCGAGGTGGGCGTATCACAAGGTCAGGAGTTTGAGACCAGCCTGACCAACATGAAACCCCATCTCTACTAAAAATACAAAACTTAGCCAGGCGTGGTGGTGCATGCCTGTAATCCCAGCTACTCGGGAGGCTGAGGCAGGAGAATTGCTTGAACCCGGAAGGCGGAGGTTGTGGTGAGCTGAGATCACACCACTGCACTCCAGCCTGGGCAACAGAGCGAGACTCTGACTCAGAAAAAAAAAAAAAAAGAAATCCCAGCACTTTGGGAGGCTGAGCCAGGAGAACTGCTTAGGCCCAGGAGTTTGAGATTAGCCTGGGCAACATAGCGAGACCCTGTCTCTACAAAAAAATTAAAAAGTTAGCTTGGTGTGGTAGTGTGCACCTGTAGTTTCAGCTACTTGGGAGGCTATGGCAGGAGGATTGCTTCAGCCCAGGAGTTCAGGCTGCAGTGAGCTACGATCTCACCATTGCATTCTAGCCTGAGTAATGGAAATGTCTGTCTGACAAAAACAAAAACAAACCAAAAACCAAAACCAAACAAACAAAAGATCAACTGAGAAAAAACAGATGCCAATGTCCAAAACCAAACCTGAAATTCTTCAGGGTATTCATATCAAATTCTCATTCCTGTAATCACATGTACATTTTTGATCCTTTGAACCTCTTTTCCACTTATATCTCACAGGGAACTTCTGACTGCTCTGCAGCACTTGGTGCATGTGTCCTGTAAGTTTTTGAAGGCACTCTGCTGTACTGATTTGTAGCCTTCTTTAGTCCTGTGAGGGTGTGCGATAAATGTTTACCAACTTGAATAAAAGCCATGTGCTTATTCAACATACACCCTTATTTGACAAATATGCAAGTGATTACCAGGGAAATAGGATAATAACTTTGATAGTGCATAGTGAGCACTACTGAAATTATGCAGAGACATAAATGATTACAATTCTTCATGGAGAAAAAATATATACTGTACTTGGAATGAGGCTCTAGTTGAGGAGAATAAAATGTTAAGAATGAAAGTTCTAGTGAAGAGAGCATTACTGATTCTGGGGTAGGTCAGTCAAAATGAGGGTAAAGTTCAAACTAACGTTGTTTTTAGAGCAATGTACAAGCAAGTATAGTAACTCATTCAAACCAGTAATAAGATGTTTTAAGTATAGGTCTTTATTCTAGGAAATAATTCTACATGAGCGAGAAAAACACATTTATATGGCTTTTGGAAAGTCCACCGAACTAGAATAATAGGAACTTGGTTACAGTCCCAGCACAGTACTAACTGCATGACTTTGGGCAACTCACCACCCTCTTTGGGACCCACTTCCTTAAACATAAAGTGGGGAGAGGCTGGGCTACATAAATTCCAAGGAATTTTCCAACTCTAAAAATGTTATAATTTCATTGATTTGTGTATAAGTGATACCTTCAGGACTCTAAAATGGCCTCCTGAGTAGGTGAAAAATGATTCCTCCAGTTTTGCTTACAATCCTAATTTGTGGATCCCACTTTGATCAACCTTGTCAGCTTCTCAAGATTTCAATTTGGGTTGCCACTATGCCATATTTTGAAAATTGCAAGAAAGAGTAAAACGGGAATGGGCTGAATTTACACGATCTATGAGTCACAGTGATAAAACCTTATTATAACAAGCCATTTCTAAACAAAAGTAACACAAATAAATGAATTTATGTCACAATGTGGAAGGCAAACCTTTTTCAGCATCCGAGTCATCTTTTGAGACCTGATGGAATGACCTGACAGAACAACTGGAATGCTGGTTTTGAAAATGTCTTGTTATATTCACAGTATGATTTGAATTGGTTTTTGCAAGCCCTTCTTTGGCTTAATTCAGTTTTCACAATACAAAAATTTACCTGGCATAAAGGAAGTTTTTAAAAAAAGGATTTAATGATATTTAATGATAGAGTTTTCAACAGCTAATAAGCCGTTCATTCCTAGGTTTTGAGGCAGAACATGGATTACCAGCTAAACTACTACAAGATTTATTTCCTGTACAGACGTCATATTTGATCATTATAAGAACTGATAATAAAAATTATGACTTGGGAGGTCTTCCTATTTTTTTTACAAAGGAAATAGACACAGATTCTAACATATACAAAACACTAACTAGACAAATTCCTGGAGTGCTTTCTGAATTGCCGAGAGGAACAATGCCATATAAAAATTCCTTCGAAATGCTAAAATTCCATTTCTAGTGGTCTCTCATAATCTTCCTTTGTTCTCAAATAAAGGTGTAAAATATTTTGTCACACAAGAAAAACTGCTAAGAACTCTTAAGGTGATGATGAATCTCCTACTTTGGATACTAGATTATTGCTGATATTTTAAGAAGAAAAGAAGTGTTCAAGATACATTTTTGTCTTGAACTAAGTTGGGCTCTAATTCACAGTTGTGTTAAAGTTCGTGTATCATGTGTTAAAGTTGTACATCATACCCTCAGATTTTTTTTTTAAGCAGGATTTTTTCATTGGAGAGAAGATAATTTAACTGGAGACTATCCTAATTCAATGATAACAATACAGAAAAAGTAATCATAAACAGGTAACAATGAACAGAGATCTGTGAGGAAACAGCATAAAAATTGTTATCACATAGGCAGTTTTATTAACTTTTTGCAAATAAATTAGGCTGTATCTTTGTAAAGCACACAGTATATATTCCTCAATGGTTGTAAAGTAAATATTTAGTGATAAGGGTATATTCTCCTTAACTCTGAAAATAATTTTAGGGATGTTAAGCAAAAAACAATATATTTTATGAATGGCCAAAATCTAATGAAAAACTTTTATTTCTGAATCCTATCATTGATACCATGTGGTTTAATAATAATACAATTAAATATATGTCTTCATTTCATTTCTGAATTTATTTTATACACTTAAGAGGATTATAATAATTAAAATTATAAAAATAAATTACCTTAATGGCCCAGAGGGCATGGAAATGCTAAAACATTTATGTAAGTAGGAGTTAACTCATTAAAGAGCACTGACAAAGATATAAAAATTATATTTAATTCTGCTATGGTGACTTAGATGAAATGCAAACAGTCTAATGGGTTGTGCAAGAGTCACAAATCTAGCTCCTGGCTCTATACTTGTGTGAACTTGGGCAAATCATTAAGTAGCTATTTATGCCAGCTGCCTCCATCTGTAAAATAAGGACAATGCTGCTTCCCAACTGCATGAGAATGTCCTAGGCTCAGCTTTGAGAAGTTTCCCTCAGAGTTTAGTCTTAAAAAAAAAGCCAAACCCAATCAAGATATAAAGGTATAGGAAATGTTAAATTTCCTTAAACTTGCAGACTAGACAATGTCTTCCAATGGCATTGCAGAGGTTGAATTATTCCACTGTTCATGAAAATAGTCATGTTATTGATTCACTACTAGGCTTGTGTCTACATGAGAGAGAACTCTGAGGGTAAACAGGGGATAAGTTCTGGTGAAAAGAATGCAGTGAGTCATTAGGACCACAAGTGAAATGAAATGCTATACCAAATGCTGTTGAAACTTTAGGACCTAAAATGAGAAACTACTTTTTCCCATGAGAACTCAGTAATTATCATTTTAATGCATGTTAGGAAAGATTTTCAAGTTCTTGGATGACATGTTTAAACATGAGTGTTTTCAATGAAATATGCCATTTTATAAAATACAGTCACTATTAATTAATGCCAAAACTAAGAGAATTTTTACAGAATTACATACAGACATATGACTACCAAAGCAGTTCATCATGATTGATGTTATTATTCTGAATACCACAGGAGTTAGTAATGATTCGGTGCCTTCCCATGAAGTTCAAGCCAATGTTTTTTTGTCTAATTGGCTCATCAATGTTCACTAAATTGGTATTTTCTCTGCTATTCCTATTTCCAATCCTCTGGTATTCCTCTAGAGTCTACACAATCTTCAGGTAACTGCTTCAACTGAAGCCTGACATTATACGACAGGTCCTGAAATTAGGCCAAAGAAACAATTCTGAAATAATAATGCTTTTTAAACATGAAGTAAGCCTAATTTATTTACTTTCTCCATATTTTCACATTTAACCAAAGAAACAACCTACTTTATGGTGATTAAATCTACTTCTGAACATCAAATTGTGACCTTATTAAGTTATTAAATTATATGCTTCACCTGTGAATACTGAAGCATATGATTTAATAACTTAATGTCATAATTTGATGTTCAGAAGTGGATTTAATCTCAAATAGAATTCAATTACTGATTTTCCCCTAAAATCAGAGAGCAGCAACAAGAGTAGATGAAAAATCATTTACAGTCTACCCATCTATAAGACAAGAGATCCCCTATTTAGTGATTGAGCCCATACTCATGAGGGCTCGCATTTATGTGTACCTTACTGATTTTCCTTTGTGATCTAACATTTGAAAAATTATAAATACTGAATGAGACAAATTTCTCAGAATCTACACATTATTTTGAGAAATATTTTTATTTCTCAATTTTTAGATATACTTAAAATTGCATAAGAAGATTATCTTATTTATTTATTTATTTATTTTTGAGACGGAGTCTTGCTCTGTCACCCAGGCTGGAGTGCAGTGGTGCGATCTCGGCTCACTGCAACCTCTGCCTCCTGGGTTCAAGCGATTCTCCTGCCTCAGCTTCCCGAGTAGCTGGGATTACAGGTGCACACCACCATGCCCGGCTAGTAAGAAGACTATCTTTTGAAATTGGCATCTCTTGCTCTAAGATGGCCAACTAAAACTGGTGCCTCAAGTTTCCCGCCTGACATCATGGCAGAAGTATTGAAGAAAGCTGTCTCTACCTCAGATTTGTGGTTCGTTCCTACTCTCTGCTGTCAACGAGGTAGGGGGACCCCTTTGTTGCTGCTAGTATTGGTCATAACTCCTTCTGTGCTGAGTCAGTTCATGGAATGATATAAACAGTTCACCTGGGAATGGAAACCTTGGGTTCCACCTCTGCTTCACTGTGAGATCATAGACAAGTCCCTAACCTCTGATTTCTGTTTTCTAACATATACAATGAGGGTCTCAGACTAGATAATGTCATAGGATGGGAACGTTCATCACTGACAATCTCTCCAGGCTCTCCTTGGTGATCCTGTCACTTCTTCCACACAGGAAGAGATGAAGTCTCAATAAACACAGTAACACTGTTACTTCTACTCAATTATCCTAATGGTTGCTTCTATCCCTCACTTAAATATTTTAAATGGTGCCAGCATCTTCCTCAGTAACATTCAGGAAGCATCTCGGTAAAATCAGAAAATGATTATTCCCTGCACTGCGTTGTCTTTGGTGCAATCATTTAGATGAACATCAGCTCATTTTCCTGTACTCATCAGTATTGATCATTTTCAGAACTCCTGTCATTTTTATGCCCCCAAAGCAAAATGGTCTCTTTTCAGAGGAGAAAGTTCCAGGTCCACATAAATGAACCCAAAACCTGTTGAAGTTAAAACATGGTAAGAAACCATTCTTTTCCCCCATTCTTTCTGTGAACAGTTTTAATGATTAGTTCAATTGAGTAAGTTGGAACAAACATAATTTCACACAGGACCATCTCAGTCACCCATCCCTCTGTGCTGGCAATCAGACTTTGACTAGACAAAGCCACTCCAAAGCACAGTATGTGCTTACAAAGGTTAGTCAGGACTGTATTTGGATAACAGCAGCTTAATCATTCCAATCTTTAAAAAATAAAACAACGTTTCTGGAAGCCTGTATTTTAGAGTTTCTTTTCTCATCTTGGATTGCCTTTCTCCTCTATAACTGGTTCTCATTTCCCAAAGTCTCTTCTTGTTTGTGCTCCCTAAAAGTCACCATAGCTTGTGGTAAAGAAGGGTTGACAGTCAGCAAGATGGATCTTTCTGGAAATGGAAGCCGTCTGGAGCCCACCAATTTTAACTACTTCAGTTTGAGCTGAGGAGGAGTTTATTGCCGCTCTAGTCCCCTTCCCTGTGGCAGTAAATTACCAACAATTAAGAGAGTCCATTTCCTTTCACCCTCTTGGCCCTACCACTCTTCTCTGCTCTCAGCAAAAACATAAAAACGATCCCCCAAAGGACAAAACCTGCCACCAAGGCAGCAGCACTGTGGTAATTTCCCAAGGCATTATGATTGATAATGATCAGCAGAGCGTGGGATAATAGCTCCCCTTAATTTACTGGTTCCTTTGAAGGGTTAAAATATGGCAGATGTTGATAGCCGACACTCCTTGCTAACAGGAAAGACACATTGCTGTGGGGCCCACTTCTAGGCTTTCCTTTCCCCGCAGCTGTCTGTGTAGGGCTAATTGTATCCACTTGTTTAACCTCGGGGAACGTCTGGAGGGGACCCAGTGCCACAAGGGTACCTTTTTTTTTTAACGGTCATTTCCTCTCTGGTGTAACTTGCATGACAGTATGTGACAAGCAGAAATTAATGGGGACACTGCTGTGCCAATTCCTCCTGAATTGCTGACACTGGCTACAGGCTGCCTGTTTGCCACCCAGCCAAGACCTCACATGAAACATGGCGAGGGGCCCACAGCTCTATTCACCAACAAGCCAGCTGGTCAGTGATGAGAGGAGCTGAAACAATGTGGTGCGCACAAACCAGGAAGAAAATGCTTTACAAACCGCTTCAAACCAAGGAGGTGGCATTTGCTGGGAGTTAATATGCTAGTTTATTTTCCTGAGTGGCAAATTGCTGCAGGACTCCAATCTCCAAAGTGCATTAGATATAAAAAGTATTTCTCTTCCAAAGCCTCCTAAGGTATAAGTTGGGGTGCGGATACCATTCAGGCAAAAGGGAACCACATGAGATTTATCTCCAAGGAGTCTTTTCCAACAGTCAGCTTCCAGGAAGGTCTGGGAGCCAACAGGGTATCTCTTGCCTCTCGCTAAGTACCACAGAGCTGCCTGGTTTAAAAATTCAATGCATGCGTATCTCTTTCACTCTTTCTTGCACATACAAGTGCACATACAAACACACACACAAAAGAACCTCATGTTCAAGCCCATTAATTGCCCACAACGTTTTGCAAGGTTGGAGAATCTGCCCCAACCTTGGCAAAGTCCACTTTCTCCCTTTAATATAATAAGGGATCAAACTCAGCTGGCGGTCACTTAAAAAGGTGGCTCTGTTATAGATTAGGCCCTGCTGATTTAGGCACAGATGAGTGAATAGAGGCATGTAAAATTGTAAAAAAAAAAAAAAAAAAAAGACCCAGCAAAAAACTCACCTAACTATGATCTTGTGTACAACTCAAAAGTCAAGTTTAAGGAGAAAAGGGGGAAAGGCGTAATGGGAAAATTACATTGGTAAGAGTTTTACAACAAATTTCGGAAGCCCTAAGGCCATTTCAAAAAGGCACAACAAACAGGCTCCTCAATTTTGTGGCTGGGCATGGCATGTAGTGAAATTTTGCTGCTCTGAAGTAGTGGAGAAGCTCATAAAAACAAGAATCTATTTAATTCACTTTTTCTTCCATTCAAAGTTTTAACGTGTACCAGTTGATGTGAATCGGCTTTAACCAGTTTCTGGGAAAATAAGGAGCCCTCACAGAAGCCAGGGAATTAGTCAATGAACAAGGCAGGTTTCGATCTAGGTTAGACAGGGCTCTCATTTGCTGGAGAGTAAAAGAGAATAGACTGCAATAACTTAAAAAGTTGTATCAGGTTCACTGTTGGTATTAATAGAAGGAAGATGTATGCTACTACTTCCAGGGGAACTCTTCCAATGCAACATTAGAGTGGTGGGCTCAGGATGGTCATTCTTTGGCCATCCTGTTAAAGGGACAGGCAATCTATCTTTCTAATAACAAATAGGATTAACAAAATTCTCCATTTCAACTGGGCAAGAAGCACAAGACTAGAGGGGGAAGAAATGGAGTATGCATACCCACCTCCACTGGAATAAAGGATCTGGGAATAACTTTGGAGGGGCTGCTATTTCTCTAAATATAATGTGAGAGAGCTACTGAATTTAGGAAAGGTTTAAAATGTTTCTAACCCAGAACTGAAACACAGGCCTGGAAAAACACAAAGGAAGAAGTCATGGAATTGGAAATGCTAAACTCTTAAACAAATACATTTCCAAAATATACTATATAATGCAACCTGAACCTTTTAAAAATGTTCACTGCCAATATAGTCTTTAAGGATCTGTGCTTTCTGATAACAAAGTACTGTAATACTGATTTTTAACTTTTATTTTAGGTTTGGGGGTACATGTGAAGATTTTTTATATAGGTAAACTTGTGTCACAGGAGTTTGTTGTACAGATTATTTCATCACCAAGGTATTAAGTCCAGTACTGAACAGTTACCTTTTCTGCTCCTCTCCCTCCTCCTACCTTCCACCCTTAAGTAGACTCCTGTGTCTGTTGTTCCCTTCTTTGTGTTCATAAGTTCTCATCATTTAGCTCTCACTTACAAGTGAGGACATGCAGCATTTGGTTTTCTGTTCCTTCATTAGTTTGCTAAGGATAATGGCCTCCAGCTCAATCCATGTTCCTGCAAAACACATGATCTTGTTCATTTTTATGGCTGCATAGTATTCCACGGTGTATACGTACCACATTTTCTTTATCCAGTCTGTCACCGATGGGCATTTAGGTTGATTCCATGTCTTTGTTATTATGAATAGTGCTGCAATGAACATTCACATGCATGTGTCTTTATGGTAGAATGATTCATTATTCCTCTGGGTATATACCCAGTAAAGGGATTGCTGGGTCAAATGGTAGTTCTGCTTTTAGCTCTCTGAGGAACTGCCACACTGATTTCCACAATGGTTGAACTAATTTACACTCCCACCAACAGTGTATAGTGTTCCCTTTTCTCTACAACCTTGCCAGCATCTGCTATTTTGTGACTTTTTAATAACAGCCATTCTGACTGGAGTGAGATGGTATCTCATTGTGGGTTTGGTCTGCATTTCTCTAACGATCAGTGATATTAAGCTTTTTTTAAATATACTTGTTGACCACATGTATGTCATCTTTTGAAAAGTGTCTGTTAATATCCTTTGCCCACTTTTTAATTTTTTTATCTTGTAAATTTGTTTAATTTCCTTATAGATGCTGGATATTACACCTTTGTCAGATGCACAGTTTGCAAATATTTTCTCCCATTCTGTAGGGTGTTGTCTGTTTGTTGATAGTTTCTTTTGCTGTGCAGAACTCATAAACTTAATTAGATCTCACTTGTCAATTTTTGCTTTTGGTATCTTTGTCGTGAAATCTTTGCCCATTCCTATGTCCAGGATGGTATTGCCTAGGTTGTCTTCCAGGGTTTTTATAGTTTTGGGTTTTACATGTAAGTCTTTAATCCCTCTTGAGTTGATTTTTGTATATGATGTAAAGAAGGGGTATAGTTTCAATCTTCTGCATATGGCTAGCCAGTTATTCCAGCACCCTTTACTGAATAGGGAATCCTTTCCCCATTGCTTGTTTTTGTCAGGTTTGTGGAAGGGCAGATGGTCATATGTGTGTGGCCTCATTTCTGGGCTCTCTATCCTGTTCCATTGGTCTATATGTCTGTTTTTGTACCAGTACCATGCTGCTTTGGTTACTGCAGCCCTGTAGTATCATTTGAAGTTCGGTAGCGTGATGCCTCCAGCTTTGTTCTTTTTGCTTAGGATTGTCTTGGCTATTCAGGCTCTGTTTTGATTCCATATGAATTTGAAAATAGTTTTTCTCCTAGTTCTGTGAAGAACGTCTTTGGTAGTTTAATAGGAATAGCATTGATTCTGTAAATTGTTTTTGGCAGTATGTCCATTTTAATGATATCGATTCTTCCTATCCATGAGCATGGGATGTTTTTCCATTTGTTTGTGTCATTTCTGATTTCTTTGAGCAGTGTTTTGTAACTTTCATTGTAGAGATTTTTCACCTCCCTGGTTAGCTGTATTCCTAGGTATTTTATTCTTTTTGTGGCAATTGTGAATGGGATCTGGCCTTCCTGATTTGGCTCTTGGCTTGGCTGTTGGTGGTGTATAGGAATGCTAATGATTTTGGTACACTGATTTTATATCCCAAAACTTTGCTGAAGTTGTGGTTAAAAAGCTGCATGGCTTGTCAAAGGCTAGCCAACTATCCACATGTTCTATTTGTGAGTTAGGGAACTATGAATTGTATTTTAAAAGGCAATCCAGCAAGCAGCTGAATATAACACACGCCCAGGCTTCTTAGCCCTTCTTCATGCTTCCTTAGGTCTCTTATCAGAACAAGAAGAATAGAGATCTCTGTTATGGCTTTCCTGTGGCAAGTAAAAGACAAGGCGATGATTTTCCAGTCCATTTCCCCTGGCAACATGCTCATCAATCACCAAAGGCTAGGACTTTGTTATTTTGGCTGGAGGCAAAAAAGCTTACTGGTTTCTGTCTTAGTGAAATGGGACTCTCCTTTAACCTGTGTTTCAGATTAGCATCAGGGCTTGCTGCCTCCACCTTAAGTGTATCTGCTTTGATGGCATATGGGCTCACAGGACGAGTCTGGAACACAGCAATTTTAGCTACTACAGAAACGATTTGGTCTGGGATAAAAGCTATTTTTTTAAAAAATGTGTTTGGTGGCACCAGTTTTCTAAATCCAACAGGGGCATTACCAAAACTATGGGTATTTATCTTTCTGCAAGTGATGTGTCCTCAGCAGTTTTCATTTACTGTTATCCATACTGGTCTATTTTCACCTTCATACTTTCAAAAGGCCACAATAGGATGGAACAACAGACTTTAAGGCAAAAAAAAAGAAAAAAAAAGAAAAAAGAAAGCTTAAAAAAAATAAACATACACACAAATTCCCTTTGTTTGGCGTCACGTTCCCCTTTTATCCCATTTAATTTGAAAGAAATGTATATATATTGCCCTTGAGTGGACAGTGGAGTTATATACAAACATGTTGCTGTATGGCCATGCACATACAATGAAGATTGCTGTTAGCACTTCAAGTCTCAAATTGAATATTTTGCTTCAAGAAAAACTGAAACTGGAAAGACATCTAACACTGCTTCATTAAACCAATTCTACATTCATAATATCTTATCTATTCATGGACAATCTCCCTGTACCTGCCAATCCAGGATTTTAAAAGTATTGAAAGCCTAGAGATTGTTACAGAAATCCCTGTACCAGTACCTGTCATTGTAGTAAAAATAGGCTTGCAACTTTACTGTATTCTATACACAGACATTAATTTTAAAATTTGCTACTCATAGCAATTGCTTCCATTTACAATCAAGTGAAATTTCTCCATAGCCCAATTATACTATTTAATGGTAAAATGTTTGTAAGATTAAAGGAGATAACAATGGTGTCAATAAATCTCATGAGAAAACTTATCATATCATTTTTCCTAGTCCCGCAATGTTTGCTATTTTATCAATATCATCATTAGTAAACATGTACTGAATGTTTTTAATGTATACACACTGATTATTTTACAAAACCTGTCCCCTTGTGTTGCCTAAGAGCAAAGGAGGTGATACCATGTTGTTAATTCTTATGTTGGGCTATAAAGAAAAGATTCAGATGTGAGAACTTCAACTTTTCTGTAACAGAGGGCATTCCCCAATAAGATGTATGTTAAAACACCCTTTTGTTGGATTATAAAAATATTGGGTTGAATTATATGAAACTGCCATTTTTGTAGGGCAAAACCAGTCAATTATTGGGAATGTCAAAGGGTTTTAATGTTGTGTGACACTAGCTCATTGTAAACAATAAATTATAAGGAACCCATAATACCTTGACAGAGATATATACTGTTAGTAATTTCATGCTAGTTTTTTAATATATGTATTTGAAATATATTCCCAAAATGGGATCATATTGTATATATGCATTTCTTTAGGCAATTATTCTTCAATAATATGAGATTTTTTGAAAAATCATCCTATGAGATGTATTCATTTCTTTAGATAAATTTTCATAATGTATTTAATCATCCCCTATGGTACATTTTTTTATTGTTCATTTCTCTAATTATTTGGGAGGTTGAGCATTTCTCATGTCTACCAGCGTTCTGTATATAGGTACATCTTTGCAAATTTGTTCATTTTCTTATCCATATCTAAATTGGGTAATCTCCTTTTTCTTAGTGGTCTGTAACAGCTTTTTATATATTAAGGATATTAAACCTTTGCCATACTTTTTGCAAATATTTTATCATTTGCTTTTTAGTTTTATTTATAATATTTTAAGTTTAAAATTTTTATAGTCTAATGCATGAATCATTTCCTTTGTGATATTTTCTACTGTTTTGCACTCAGAAAACTCTACTCCCAGATCTGATAAATATTTGTTTACATATTATTATATCATTTAAAAAATTAATAATAGCTCTCTCCTACACACATACCTTTTGAAACTATAAAGTATTTAGACTGTGTACAAAATATAAAACAGGCCACTTCCGTGGTATCCAAAGCTGAAAGTGTTGTCTTCAGCCTCCTAACCAGCACTAAATGTTACTAAATCAGGCCTGTTTCTAGCAAAATTTACAAGCAAACTCAGCTGTCTTCTTTTCTAAGGAAAATTTCCTGCTGTACAAAGGGTTACCTCTGAACAGTATCTCCATTATTTCACTCATGACTCCATTCCTAATTTTCTGTTTTCTGGCAGCTGCTCTCCAACTTACAAATAATGCGTGTCTTTGTTTAGAGTTCCTTAAAAAAACTGTATATTCTAAATGTGGAAGAAAGCTCAATTTATTTTACTTTGAAACCTGAGAAATCAATAACATGAACCATATGTTAATTATAGAACTTGGTGATAAATAAAGTAAGAAGTCCAGTGAAACTGTGGAGAAAGTGATGGTGGAGTTGAAACAGAAAAGAAGTCCTTTCTCTTGATGTGTGATGCTCTCATAAATCTCCCCACTTGGGAGGATACCAAAATGCAACTCTTTTTCTTAATTCACTCTAATGTAATTTGTGTTTTACTTCCTTCCAAGTTCCCAAGTGTTTTTATTAGGATCTTACAGCAAAGATAAGACGCATATCATGGGCTGTTAGTATAGTGGCAACATTAAGAAAAGATGATGTCAAAGACAAAACTTAACTGATATTTATGTCCTTCTGTGGTGGTTATTTCGATTTACATAGTTTTGTACTAAAGATATAAATCAACTCATCTTTAGTTTCTGGTTGAAATATTAAAGGATTTGAGGTTTACAAGATCAATTGCTATGATCAGAGTAATAATCATAATGGGGGGGACAAGAATTAGCAATGTAATGTTTCAGGCACTTACACTCAGCATAATCACATGCTTTTTAAAAAAGCACTTTTTTTTGGTTTATTTATGGTAAATAAATCTCTCCTTCTTTTTTGTGACCCATTCAACCAATTCTCTTCCTGTGATCACCAACCTATTTCTTCCCTATTCTTGAACCCCATCCTCCTGACCCGGAATATATTTTGGTAGAGGAAGGAAGCAGAGGGAAGCAGGGCCCTCACTCATAGCTTTTATACCATCTTAGTCTCAACAAACATTTCAAGTCTTCAACTATGAGTAATGGTGAATTTCTCAGTTCCAGACTTAAATATTAACATATGATATATTAGTGAAATTAAAATTTTAACAAGTGTTTATTCCATACTAACCGTCTTCACAGAACGTCTTTTTTTTTTTTTTTGAGACAGAATCTCGCTCTGTCACCCAGGCTGTAGTGCAGTGGCACAATCTCGGCCCACTGCAACTTCTGCCTCCCGGATTCAAGCAATTCTCCTGCCTCAGCTTCCCAAGTAGCTGAGATTATAGGCATGTGCCACCATGCCCAGCTGATTTTTTTTTTTTTGTATTTTTAGTAGAGACGAGGTTTCACCATATTGGCCAGGCTGGTCTCGAACTCTTGACCTTGTGATCCACCCACCTCGACCTCCCAAAGTGCTGGGATTACAGGCATGAGCCACCGTGCCCGGCCTAGGATATCTTAAATTGAGGATAGCTATTTCCAGATTGATCTAAATCTAATTGCTTAATAGTAAACTTATCTTTTAATGTTGCAGTTCCTAAACATTATTTTTATGCCTTGCAGTCCCCCAATCTTTGCTACATTTGGTTTAACATTCTAATCTAAAAGTGGTGTGACTATACTACAGTAGAATGATAAATATTTTCTTTGGTTTTGGCCAAGAAAGAAAAAATTAACAAGTATGGCCAGTGACAACAGTGAACACTGATAATATAAAA
This sequence comes from Hylobates moloch, assembly GCF_009828535.3. Classification (NCBI taxonomy): domain Eukaryota; kingdom Metazoa; phylum Chordata; class Mammalia; order Primates; family Hylobatidae; genus Hylobates; species Hylobates moloch. The sequence continues at coordinate 167,681,189 of NW_026652276.1, read as the reverse complement.
ATCAGCAAAACTGCTAGCTTAAATTTGCTAAAGGCTTAGAATGACAATTAGAAGAAAATTAGATTCTGAGTACTCATGGCTTTCAATATATGAGCCTCAGAGTACTAGGTTTAGCCACATTGGTGTCAGCACTAAAAACCTATGACTATGATCTATTTAAATTTCATATAGTTTTGGTTCCTTACCAATAAAACAGGAGTAGGAATTCTGACCCATTACACTTGCAGGTCTGGTAATGGTTTACTAATTTAAGACCCTAGAGAACTGTGAAATCGTTACTGTATATGAAACAAATAGCAACTTTCAAAGGTCAAATCATGAATGAGTAATGAACACTTTTTTAAAGGAAAGATTTCTGTGTGGCTTAAAAATTTTTAGTTGGAACTTTTAGTTGGAATTCTCCTATTCCTAAGCATCTCTTTAATTTATATCTCCTATTAATGAGTAAGTATTTTTCAACAGAACATTTTAAGGAAAAAAACAAGTTTCGTACATATCAATGACGTTAGTGAAAGCACCACACTTGACTTCACCTGGGCTTAGATTGCCTAAACCTACTGATTGGCTGGGGTTACCAATGCACAGGCAAGCAAATATTCCAGAGGTCTGAGTCATCTCATCTCAGAATGTAAGGGAGATGTTTTTCATTTCCCACTGTGTCATATGACACACTGCAGGGGGTGTGGGGGGGGCAAAATATGTCTTAAGCCGCAGTGTCTGGTGGCACCAGAGGGTACTTATTAGAAACTCCCTCCTGAGACTATGTTTGACAATGAGGAATCAGTTAGGGCAGGATTGTCATTTTAAGTGAGCACCCCAGGTGGGTGATTCACTGACCACACTTGGAGAAACAGAGCATAGTGTTTACAAAGCCTTTATCAACCCTTTATTAGATGGTTACTCATTTTTGCAAAAATCTGTTGGGTTTAAAAAAAACCTGTTGGGTTTAGTCCATTTTCCAGGCATCCTAATTAATCTAACCATTACATAGTAGTAGCCAAGGTTTATTTGTCTTTTTTTTTTTTTTGAGGCAAGGTCTTGTGCTCTGTCACCCAGGCTGCTGTGCAGGGGTGTGATCATGGTTCACTGCAACCTGAATCTCCCAGGCCCAAGCAATCCTCCCACCTCAGTCTCCTGAGCAGCTGGGTCTATAGGTACGCACGACACCACCCGGCTAATTTTTGTATTTTTTGTCAAGACAGGGTTTCTCCATGTTTTGCCATATTGTCGAACTCCTGGGCTCAAGTGGTGCGTCCTCCTTGGTCTCCTAGAGTGTTGGGATAACAGGTGTGAGCCACTTTGTTGAGCACCTAGCCCACTTTGTCATTTCTGACATTCAAGGAATTCTCTTTTACTCCCTAAACTCAAAGTGTCACAGTGCCCAGATGCTAAGTCCTTGATTAAATATATGAATCCATATTCAGGCCAACCTCTCCTCCTCATTTGATTTACCGTAAGAATCAATCTTTCAGGACAATTTTGCTCTTAGAAGGTGATGATGAGGAAGAGGAAGAACAGAATGACAGTAACTACAACATTATTCTACATGCTGAAGACACCAGATTCTCATAACTGGCACTATGGGGTTTGCAAGGCTTCATTATACAACTTTTCGTGAAAGCACATATACATTCAACAAATATTTACTAGAACCAGTAATTACTTTCTTAACTGCAATGAAAGGATTGTTTAATTTTTTCCACCTTGCTTAGGAATGAGGAATAAGATACTATCTCAGATAACTGATGGATACCTACTTTGTATGCCTTTCACTAATTTAAAATTTTGTAATGACAATACCGCAAATTGTTGGCAACTGCTCTAGTAGAATGGTCCTTTTTTTCAACTTACAAACTCCACAATACATATGGGCATCTGAAATTTCTGGGTAAGAATGATAAAATCCAAATGAATAAATATAGTATAGTACTTTAAAGATTTTAAAAAATAACATTCCTTTGAAGCTTCTAGTTCTCATGATGGGAATGGGGAAGACAGCATACAATTGGGATATATGGAAAGCAATTTTAAAATGAAAAACATGTTTCAATACAAAATTATTTTTTAGATATATACTCCTGAGATATGAGGATAGGGTCTAACATTCATGACATCCATCAGTCTCTTCATTGAGCTTAGTTCCCCATTCTTGGTATAAAACATATTTAAGCGTCCCACCTTGGGGAAGAACAATTTCTGGAATTCAGTTAGTATTTTTGGAATTAGTCAGTACTATTTTAAGGAGAAAATATCTTATAGTTTTGGTAGGATCAGTTATTGGTTTTAGACTATGTCTAAACCAAGCCAAATTCTCAGCTACAACATAGATAATCTCAGAATCCCGGCCCACCACAGAGAACTGAATGCGCAAGTGCAAAGTCAATGTGCCGAGATATGACATACCTTCAGCTTATTTTTCTGTAATATAAATATTTAAAAATTTTATCCTTGAAAAAGTACCATTTCCTTGCTTGTACAATGGTGGTACTGATGCCTACATTTCTGAGTTAATTAGAAGATAAACACCTAGTGCAGTTACAAACATGTGTTTACTGAGGATCCCCTATGTTCCAGGCAGTATGCTGGCCCTGGAGCTAGCACAATGGACTAGAGTCTTGACTTAAAGTCTCACCTAGTTGGGAAAGATTAAAAAACAAACATAAAAAACAAATGAGATAATTTCAGCTAAGTGCTATGAAGAAGAAGATAAAATAGGATAATGTGGTGTAATGTGATAAACTATAACTAGATGTGGAGTTGTAGCTGAGAGGGTCAGAGAAGGAATGATGAAGACATGGCATGAGCTAGAGGGTGTGGAGCATTCCAAGCATATGAAAAATCAGCACAGACACATGCCGAGCTAGAAGCAAGCTGGAGGAACAGAAAGAAGGCCACTGTGGCTGGAGAACTGTGGGCCCAAGGAAGGATGGAGGCAGATCAGAAAGGCAGGGGGTGGGGAGCACTAGATCATGTAGGACTTCTGATTTTATTCTATAGGTCATAAGAAACCACTGGAGCTAAGTTTTCAGTAGGGGAGTTAGAGAATTTTATTTCTGCTTTAATAAGCTTCCTCTGGTTGTTATACAGAGGATGGTCCATAAAGCGGCAGGAGCAGAAGTGGTGTGTTGAGTTCGGAAGCTGGTTGATGGGTTAAACTAGAGCCTATAGCAATGAAGATATTGAGAAGTAGTCAGATTGGGGATATCTTTTGGGGATAACACCAAAAGCACTTACTGATGGATTGGATGAAGATTGTGAAGGAAAGCAAAAAATCAAGAATTATGCCTAAGCTTGGGGCTCAAACAACTGGCAGATAGGGAAGGCTTGAGTTGGGCAGAGGATTCTTGGTCAATGTTTTACATGGTTAGCTGACTATCTGTACTAAGGGCATGTGGGAGAGGTCAGGCTGGAGAATAGGTATTTGAAGATTCTGGACTAAATGACATCACTTGATTAGAAAGTGTAGCCAAGGAAAAGAAGAAGGCTGACAGTGAAGCCTTGGATGTTCCAATGTTTAGAGGAAGAAGAGCCGAAAAAAGAACTGCAACCAAGGAGTTTAGCAGGGGCTAAATTTAGATGAGAAATATCCTTCCTTCTACGCAGAAGAGCACTCTGCTATCTGTTGCCATGGTGATATAAATGGGTATATACTACCTGCAAGTTTTAATGGACTTTGTAAACAGATTCAATGCTTAGGGTGAGGAAGCATTTTCTAAAGAGATTCTAACTTATCTGTTATTAGCTGAATCTAAGTGAGTCATTATTTATTTAGTGAGTCAGTCTTACAGTACCTTTAGAAAGAAACTAGCTTTTCTTAAACCCATATTTCCTATCCCCCTACCACCACTATCAACCCCCTGTACCCCACCAAAAGTTCCCTTGGCTCTGCATAGCTCTGCCCCAGCTTCCTTTTAGTCCCTGGCTTTAGGCTGTCTCCAACCTAAGTCCCAAGATTCTTTCATTTTTCGTTCTGCTGCTCTTTTATATTAATGTAGCTTTTTATAGGATTGGAGATTTTTAAAAACCCACTAAATAGCTCTGTTATATTTGTTATTAGGATATCATATACATGCATAATTCTGTCCTCTTTCTCTTCTGATATTTTCAGCTACGATAAGGGTTAGGAATTTGCAAAAGGATTTGTTTCTGAGTCTTCAGAATCTAGACTGCATAAAAATGTTCTCCTTTAAGAAGTTCCTTGAGTTACTGAGTTTTCCCTTGGAATGAAAGATACTTGAAAGCACAATATGTATGCTTCTGATTGGAGCAGGGGGAAACAAATGGAAATTATTAGTAAGATCACACTGAAATCTTACTAATTAGAAAGACTACACTGAAGATTTTATTTCTCTCTACACTTTAGATCTGGGCTTCTGAGTTTAGTAGTATAAACTCACACAGTTGTTAGAGCTCACTCACTCTACATTTCCCCCTGAATTTGGAATATACTCAGTATTGACTCACTATTCTTCCATCCTTCAAATCATCTCTCCTATTCCACTCAGTGGTCAGCTGCTGGCACTGCTTTCATTTATCACCGTCTACTCTCAGGCTGGCTGCTTAATTTTTGCTTAGCAGTATAGTCTTTAAAAAAAAACCCCAAATCTCAAAACTCTTACTATGTGTGGGGGCAGAGGGGTGCAGAGTGGGGAGGGGCAGTAAAGTTGTGGTTTCTGTGGAGAAAATATTTCTTTGGAGTCAAAAGACTGTATTAAAAGCTCGTCTTCCACAGAATATAGGTCACACTCCTGGTAAAAGTTTGGATGCCTGTTTTTTAAAAAAACAGAATGTCTGTAAACACCATAGTTAATATACTATAAGTGATATACTTTGAATAAGGCATAATAAGGGTCTACAATGTGCATAAATCAACTAGGTAAAACATTATAATAACCAATCCTGTAAAAAGCTACATTAATGGAGAAGGGCAGAAGAACTAAAAATGAAAGAATCTTGGGACTCAGGTTGGAGAGAGCCTAAGGCCAGGGTAAGCTGGGGCAGAGTTCTGGAGAGTCAAGGGATGCTAAAGGTGGGAGGCTGATAGCGGTGGTGGGAGTTTGTAGAGGGGTAAACAGTGAAAAGAAAGGATATAGAAAACATAGGGTCTTGAGTGCCAAGAAGAAAATAAACTGGGAAACCACGTTGGCAAGTTAAAAGCCTTGAAAGATCTACTATACTGTGAGGAGTGAACTATTTTAAGTCAAATTGCTGTAGGTTAAGGCCCATCTTACAGTAAAAGATGGCATCACTGATCTATAAGGTCTTTTACACCAGAACTATGTTATTCCAACGTTCGGCTTTGCTTCTTTAAAGAGATTTTATTGAACAGTCCTCTCAGGTATCTTTCACAAATGTACTTTCTTTTTAAAATTATTTCCTGTTACTACGAAAAGTGGTTTGCATCAAATATCAGGAGAGATGTGTGTGTGTGTTTTAAAAACATGGTCTATTCAATTAGTGCAGCTATGATATTAGATTGAAAAAAATTTCCTTCCAAGATCTTTATCATTATGGTAGAGTATTTGTTCTTTGAATTTCTTGCCTTGTTTTTGGGATCACCTTATTATGCAACATCTGCTCTGAATTTCAAATGTGATAAACAGAGTATGAGTGTCAGTGGCAGATGGCTAATGACCAGCAGCGACAGGGCATTCAAGCCTGCCTTGTTTTCTGGGAAGCGATATTTTCATGTTAATTTGCTCTGTGTCCTGCAAAGATGAGACAAATCACCTGCTCGTAATTCAGGCAAAATGGAGACCACCAGGAGCTGAGAGGGGCCATGGCTTGATTCCTTTAGGAGTGAGAAGAGAAGAAGATCTGAGAGACTTTCCTCATCTGCAGTATAGGGACCAGTCAGTCACTTTGCATTATGTCAAATTGAGAAAGATGAATCAGCCCTGGGCATCCCATACTGACATCAGAGCCACTGTTTACTGCAAGCAGATATTATTCATGAAAACAGATATTTCCCAGAGGCAAAAAACAGGTGCTATTAACAGTGTGTGTCAGTCTCTGAAGTCTGGGTTTTGTAAAATAAACCTAATAGTGTGTTTTATCTCTTACTGAAAATATTACAACCAATAGAAAACTCTAAGAAACATTCAATTGAAGATAAAATGAAATCTAATTCACAGAGAAAATGACCCACACAGACATGAACCCGCAGCATTTCTGGCCCTCTCAAGCTCTATAGAATTCATTTATCATAAAGATACATAAATAAAAAAAATTTTATTCCAAGATTGAATCATCAAAAGAGGCCATATGGTCTTGAGCTCAAAGAACCCTGTCCTATTTTAGAGGCTGCTGTTCTTTTGTGTGACCTTTCAGTGCCTCAAACTTGTGAAACTATATTGACAATTGCATCAAACATTTTTTTTATCAAACATGTTACATGCAGTTTCATGCACAGAGTGTCCACAGAATAATTCTAGGTTTTCAAAGAGTTTATAAAATAGTTGAGAAGCCAGGTCATATCCTAGGAAAGATTAATGTATTATACAGATAAGTCTAAATACCAAATGAATGATTTAGTAAAACAGGGCATTACATTTGGAAAAGCCTGTACAGGAGAATATTTTACATAAGAGTCTCTCTCCATCTATATCTTGCTGTGTACAGTTCTTTTTCTGGGCGGCAGTTACAAACGACTATGAAGAATGGTGAGGAAATTTCTTTACAGTTCTTTCTGACCCTCTCTCATAGGATGGCAGATGAAAGGATGAAAGAGAAAAATAAAAATCTGAGAGCTGTTTTATTTTTCTCATAAAGCTCCATAAATGGAAGGTGATATATAAGCATAGATACTCTGAATTTATCATGTACCCTAAAAGAAAAAATAACACAATCATTAAGGTGTCAATTATTGCCTCATAAATCTCAGCATAGAAACCCAGGAAGGCAATATTAAATCTCAAATGAGCCAATAAAAATTTAATAAAGATGGCACTGAACTCCTCCACAAGTAAACAGACCCAAAGATAATATTCTGAATTAGAAAGAGGAAAGCCAGATATGTCAACAATAAGTCTATGAGGGAAAATTAGAATATTTGTTGACTTCACAGGACAGCAGCCAACAGGCTGCTTTATGCAAATGTCATTGTCAACCAAGAACGGATGCACCTAAAGGACATCAAGAAAAGAGGTTAAATAATGTGATGAAAACCTCTAGATGAAGTATGAATGTGATTTCTATGTATGCTTATTTTTTTTTTTAGAATAAGGTATATTTAATGATGTTGGAAAGAATCACCTATGATTTTATTTTATTCTCATGAACTTCTCAATGAAAATTTTCAGTTCAGACCTATACTCAATGTACTTTATTAAAGTCCCACATGAGCACCGTGCAATAATTAGAGTTTCCCCAATAAGTTTACCCAACTCTCAACCTTTATGAGTACTTACGGCTTATGGTGTGGTTTAATGTCTCTTTTATTTTTCGAAAACAAATGGCATTTAAGTGCACTTCAAAAATTGTTATGTGATACAAGTAAGTTGGAAAAATAAGATCATGGGCTCTTTTCTAACAAACGTGTTGATGAAATGATAAGCAAAATGATGTTACCCCTATGATATCTAGTAAGACACCATGGAGCATCCTAGTTTTATCCAAGTACTGCCCAACTAATGCAATTTATGTCCTGAATGTGCATTAGAATATCCTGAGTTTCAGTGGCCTGTTAACTGGTAAACAGTGCCACAGAAAACGCGGCACTGGGTAGAGGAAAATCCCCTGAGCTTAAATGATCTTAGATGAGGTCTTGTTTTGATTTTCTATTTTATATATATTTCATGTTAAAATATCTGGTCAGGCATGGTAGCTCATGCCTGTAATCCCAGCACTTTGGGAGGCCAAGAGGTGGGCGGATCACGAGGTCAGTAGTTCGAGACCAGCCTGACCAACATGGTGAAACCCCGTCTCTATTAAAAATACAAAATTAGCCAGGCGTGGTGGCCCGTGCCTGTAATCCCAGCTACTCAGGAGGCTGAGGCAGGAGAATCGCTTGAACCCGGGAGGCGGAGGTTGCAGTGAGTTGAGATCGTGCCACTGCACTACAGCCTGGTGACTCTGTCTCAAAATAAATAAATAAATAAATAAAAATAAAATATCTTAGATATGTGACTCTGTCTCAAAAAATAAATAAGTAAATAAATAAAAATAAAATAGATATGTGACTCCGTCTCAAAAAAAATAAATAAAATATCTTAGATATGTATAATTATTTAACAACATGATACGTTTTAATCTATGCAAGACAATGTCAATATTAATACCTATGATTTGGATCCTTTGAAAAGTAATTTAAGTACTTTAAAAAATAGTTTGGCACAATATAGATTGTGCTTACTTATACATAAGTAGTCTGTTCTTTACTTGAAAATACCCCTAAACTACTTAAATAACCATACAGAATGTGTACCACAGGCTTGTGTTTGCATTTTATCTCTTCTCTTATACTCTAAAGGTCCTTCAGAGCAGGTCCTCTCTTTCTCACACCTAATTCAATTTTGTGTCCCTGAACTGCCTAGCACAGAACCCTCCCTGCACAGAGTGAATATTCAATAAACACCTGTATGAGTATAGTCAGAGAAGCTCTTATTGCAACAGAGCTTTCTATATAATCAATTTCTTTGTTCCCAATAGGTTGTTCAGAATAACAATATTTGCTTGATCTAGTTATTAAGGCTTCCCATAAATGAGCCTATATAACAACAAAATATTTCTGTTCTCTGGCTGTGTGCTTTAAAATTTCAATTAACCAGAATTCAGATTCTCCTACTTAGCAGCTATTTATTCTGCATTCCAATTCTTGAAAACAAGTCAATCACAGAAACAAAAGATACAAGGGTTGATTAAAAATAATTTTGTATCAGTTATATATTCAGCCTAAAACTATTCATTTGATGGTTTTATTACGCTTTTAAATGATTATTCAAGTCTTCAGCAATGAACTTAAAGCATCACAAACACTCAAATTATTTTTTAAAAAACCTTATATTTAATAAGGAAGGAAAGTAGGTTAGTATAGTTCAGAATTTTTTTTAAAAAATTAAGAATGAAGATAAAGGAGTCTTCTAATTAGCTTTTAAGTTAGCAAAAAATGTTCGATTAACCACTAACATATAAATTAACTGCCTGAAATATTTCATTTGACTATGGTTTATTTTACTATGAAAACATCAATACACCATTAGCCACAAACCTTCAATAACTAGAGCCCCTTGCCCCCAACTCCACCTCTTATCTGCCAATTTGGATCAAGGGGTGCTGATCCTAACGGCTGAAGAAATTTAACAGCCTCCAGGACAATCCCTGTTCAACACGGAATGAAGTGACATTCCCTTTCCTGGAGATAGACAAAAACCTCAAAAAAAAAAATTAACTTTTAATGTCACCTTGTTCAAGAGCTTCTGGCAACAAACACCCCCTTCCAGCAAGCCTCCAGCTCCATCCTGGCTCAGCCACTGCCCCCTGTCTTCTCCTCCCCTTTCTTACTTTGGTCCAATATCCTAGGAGAATTTAATGTAATGCTCAAAAGATCTATGTAGGTGGTAATGTAAGATATAAAAGATCTATGTAGGTGGTAATGTAAAATATAAAATATATGGTTGCCTCATCCGTCTGTTTTTAAAAAAAAGATACTGCCCAAATAACTTTGAACTTTGAAATGTATCAGAAAATGTCAATGATTTTTTGATAGTCTATGTTTAAAGCCTTTGAAAGTCATTTTAAAAATAATTTTGAAAATACTTATATCTAAAGAAAGCTTGACAGCGTGTCTTATTTACTCAGTACCTATAAATCATTGTGTAAGACACTGTCAGGACATGAGGATGATTGAATACATGAGATATGTACATTAAAAAATCTCAATTAAAGGTAGAAAACAAGATAAAGAGGTAGAGATATGTAGAACAAGTGTTATAAGGCACGTGAGATTACATCCAGCTATAAGAGTTGATCAAATGGCATTTGAGACGGCACTTGAAAAATTTAGGTAGATAGCTGGGTGAGAAGGAGCAAAAGAAATGGCATGAGAAGGAAGGCCACCAAGGTGGAAAATCACAGATCATACTAAGAGAATGGTGAGCAGTCCAATTTGGCTAGAAAACTGTATAAGAAAAATAACTATGCCCTGCTCTGCATGCTGAACACGGGGTTTCTGACAAACTCATAAAGGAGAGAACTAAAGCTTCAGGGGTGGAATAGAATGCCAGAGGAAAGAGGGGTGCACAGACAGAAGATGGCCAAGAACAGGTAACTATCAGGCATACCTACATTTGGAGGGCCTTAATGTCCTTGAAACTGCTCAGGAAGAAATGGGACTATTATTAAGCACCAGATTCTTTAATGAGAGCCAGATGGGAAAAAACATAATATTGATCTAAAACAAAAGGAATAAATCATTCAATATGTCAAATTCTAAATGTATCAGTCAGTATCTGAGAACGTAATTTAGCTATCACTAAAGACATTTCTTACTCTGTTGAGAAGATAAACTATTTTTAGCTATTAACTTCTATCTAGAATGATGGTGAATTCTATAACTCATTTCTAAACAATGAATGATAAGGCAGGAGTCTGTTTAAGCTACCTAATTCACACAGACAAAAAGGTTTTCATGAAGACCCGCACATGATGTGTATAAATCTAAAAGATCTACCGGGAAGTTCAGTTAAGCAGAATGCAAATAACAACAAAACTTTATCAGCAGCATTTTCCATTAGACTTAAAGGTAGGAAGAACTTCCAGTCAATATACTGCATCTAGTTGACTGACCTCAAAGGGTAGAAAGCATGTCTCAATCATCTTTGAAAACCAGGAGTTTGGCATAGTATCTGGTTACTTAGGCTTCCATATATACATTTTATGAATAAGAAAAATGAAGAAAGAAGGAGGGCCTCACAAGTAGTATTTCAGATTCACATAGCATAGGTTGTCCTAGAGTTATTATACAATCATAATATATAATGTGCTCATGAATAATGTTCAAATTATGTCCCTCATAGACAATGAACCATCAGAAAAAGACTGAGCTATACTTACTAAACTATGTTTCCTAAGGTCTAAGAAAATGTACAACTAGATATTTTTAAATAATTTTAATATGTATTAGAACTAAAGGTTTTTTTTCCACTTAGTTCTAAAATTAATGGACTAGAATACATATGGCTGTACTTTGAACATCTCACTTAGTTTATGAACTGGAATATATCCCAATCTTTGAACATTTTCTTTGATTTTTTTAACTATATACCGAATTCTAAAAGTTGTAATTCTGGCAATTTTCATAAGGAAAGAAAGCCATTGCTTAACAGACTATAATAGTCGACTGCCTGATAAGACATGAAGATGATTCTTGATACCTTTATGGTTTCAGTGGGCACTCCAGGCTCTGGAACTTTATCCAAGTAAGTGGTCAAGTCTTGATCAACATGTTCAAACACTAAAGTTAGTTTGGTTTCTCTGTCTGTTCGTGACACTGTGCACACATCAAACAACCTAGAAGAAAAAACAAAGAGGTTAAGTAGGTGGCAATAAGCAAAGAAGTAACCTGTATGTTTTATACATATTGCTCAATTTGGTCTCATAATAGAAAAGAAAGGCCAGTGTTGATCATTTCTTGTGGTCATATGTAAAGATATCAAATGAGATCTGATGCTTGAATAACAACATGAAGTTCAGGAGAGGGGCACTCAGAGCGTGTGGTTAAGCATGAGAACATCTATAGTAACAATGAGAAAGCAACGCGATTGGAGCACAAAAACGCTTGGAGAGTTTCCTTAGTTAGGACCTTAGATAGAACTTGCCAATGGGGATAATTTCAAAAACTTGATGTCTACGCAAAATATGTTTCTTCTTAGCTCACAGTTTGAGAATTACTAGAGATAGATTGAGCATCCTTTGGAGATGCTGAATGCTGTTATCAAGATTTTCCTGGAATTTAAGGTGTCACAACCATGTCTGTGAAAACAAATATGATGGAATATGGAGAAATTTAGTTTATTTCTAAGACAGCCCTCATCCTGCTGAGTCAAATCATTCCCCGGAAAGGGCATACATTCTTAGCTTTTAAAATTCCAATACCATGTTAATCAACATTGTAAAATTTAAACATTTTTTTTCAGGGGTAGGGGGACCTGCATTGGTAAACTACATTGCCCTGAAATAATAAAGCAACAGATTAACAAATGAGTGGGATGGGTGAATCCAGTTTCTTCCATAAAAATCTTAAAATAAGTCAAAATTTAAGTTTTAAAAACTAAGGCTTCCGGAGTCAAAAGAATATTCAAACCAAAGGACAAAATTTCCTTTAGTTTCAACCACAGTACACTATTTAGCACAACAGATTCTCACCGAATGTTTGAAGAATTAAACTACCCATAAACAAGCTGTAAGTACATTTCTTAACAAGAATGTAATATAAACACTAAGAAAAAGCTAATAAAATACTATTCATATTTTTAATTTTTTCAAAAAATTGAATAAATGTCTTCTTCAAAGAAACTATAAATGTGCATAGAGTGCAGTAACTGATGCACAGGGTTGACTATCAATTATCCTGCTTATATATTACCTCCGTTAATTTTTTTTATTATATTTTAAGTTCTGGGATACATGTGCAGAATGTGCAGGTTTGTTACATAGATATACAAGTGCTATGGTGGTTTGCTGCACCCTTCAACCCACCATCTACATTAGGTATTTCTCCTAATGCTATCCCTCTCCCCTTCTCCCACCCCACAACAGGCTCCAGTGTGTGATGTTCCCCATCCTGTGTCCAAGTGTTCTCATTGTTCAATTCCCACCTATGAGTGAGAACATGCAGTGTTTGGTTTTCTGTCCTTGCGATAGTTTGCTGAGAATGATGGTTTCTAGCTTCATCCATGTCCCTACAAAGGACATGAACTCATCTTTTTATGGCAGCATAGTATTCCATGGTGTATATGTGCCACATTTTCTTTATCCAGTCTATCATTGATGGGCATTTGGGTTGGTTCTAAGTCTTTGCTATTGTGAACAGTGCTGCAATAAACATATGTGTGCATGTGTCTTTACAGCAGAATGATTTATAATCCTTTGGGTATATACTCAGTAATGGGATCGCTGGATCAAATGGTACTTCTGGTTCTAGATCCTTAAGGAATCGCCACACTGTCTTCCACAATGGTTGAACTAATTTACACTCCCACCAACAGTGTAAAAGCATTCCTGTTTCTCTACATTCTCTCCAGCATCTGTTGTTTCCTGACTTTTTAATGATTGCCATTCTAACTGGTGTGAGATGTTATCTCATTGTGGTTTTGATTTGCATTTCTCTAATGAACAGTGATGATGAGCTTTTTTTCACGTTTGTTGGCCACATAAACGTCTTCTTTTGAGAAATGTCTGTTCATATCCTTTGTTGACTTGTTGATGGGGTTGTTTGTTTTTTTCTTGTAAATTTGTTTTAAGTTCCCTGTAGATTCTGGATATTAGCCCTTTGTCAGATGGAGAGATTGCAAAAATTTTCTCCCATTCTGTAGGTTGCCTGTTCACTGATGATAGTTTCTTTTGCTGTGCAGAAGCTCTTTAGTTTAACTCTATCCCATTTGTCAATTTTGGCTTTTGTTGCCATTGCTTTTGGCGTTTTAGTCATGAAGTCTTTGCCCATGCTTGTGTCCTGAATGGCACTGCCTAGGTTTTCTTCTAGGGTTTTTATGGTTTTAGGTCTTATGTTTAAGTCTTTAATCCAGCTTGAATTAATTTTTGTATAAGGTATAAGGGGTCCAGTTTCAGTTTTCTGCATATGGCTAGCCAGTTTTCCCAACATCATTTATTAAATAGGGTATCATTTCAGGTTTGTCAAAGATCAGATGGTTGTAGATATGTGTCATTCTTTCTTGTTTTTTTTTTTTTTTTTTTCCTTTTTGTGATGGAGTTTCACTCTTGTTGCCCAGGCTGGAGTGCAATGGCACACCTTGGCTCACCACAACCTCCACCTCCCGGGTTCAAGTGATTCTCCTGCCTCAGCCGAGTACTACTCCCACCTGAGTGGCTGGGACTACAGGCATGGGCCACCACGCCCGGCTAATTTTACATTTTTAGTAGAGACGGGGTTACTCCATGTTGGTCAGACTGGTCTCCAACTCCCGACCTCAGGTGATCTGCCCACCTCAGCCTCCTAAAGTGTTGGGACTACAGATGTGAGCCACTGTGCCCAGCCATGTGGCATTATTTCTGAGGCCTCTGTTCTGTTCCATTGGTCTATATATTTGTTTTGGTACCAGTACTATGTTGTTTTGGTTACTGTAGCCTTGTAGTATAGTTTAAAGTCAGGTAGCATGATGCCTCCAGCTTTGTTCTTTTTGCTTAGGATTGTCTTGGCTATACAGGCTCTTTTTTGGTTCCATATGAAATTTAAAGTAGTTTTTCCTAATTCTGTGAAGAAAGTCAATGGTAGCTTGATGGGGATAGCATTGAATATATAAATTACTTTAGGCAGTATGGCCATTTTCACAATATTGATTCTTCATGTCCATGAGCATGGAATGTTTTTCCATTTGTTTATGTCCTTTCTTATTTCCTTGAGCACTGGTTTGTAGTTCTCCTTAAAGAGGTCTTTCACATCCCTTTTAGGTTGTATTCCTAGGACCTCTGTTAAACTTTTAATGCCTTGCTGGTTCACCATGTCATCCTTCTGCACTTCTGGGCTTTATGAACCCCACATTTGGTACTTCTCTGTGAATCTATACTAAATTTTAAAGGAAACGAAAACAAAAACAAAAACAAAAAACAAAAAACATGCAACAAAAAAACCCCACCACTGTAATTAGGTTAAATCTGGCAGGTCAAAAAACAGAACACCAACAACTACACATGCTTCATAGCCAGATCCAAACTTCTTTTTAATTATGGGCAGTTTGGGGTGAATTATACAACTCCATTAAAATTAACCAGAATCCACTGAAAATTTTTTCCTCACATTTATCTACTTCTAAACATTCTGGTTTTTAAGTTTTAATATCCATTCCTAAACTTAATATTTTCCCCTGATGTTACTTATTCTGGAAAGTTATTCCAAGAAAGTAAAAACTCCTAACAGATTTATACCATAAATCATATTAAGTCCTACACTCTAAAAATATGATTGCTATCATGCATGGATTTACTATGTGGGAAATTTATCAAAACAGTTCTTTGGCTTGATAATTTAAGATAACTACCATTATTTACAGGCTTTTTAAAGCCAGCTTATTGCTATTAAATCCACATACTTGGACAACTTCACTCTTTTCTTCCTATTGAAAAAGAAAATGGAGTTCTACAATCCCCAACTTTCTTTATATCTGTTGCTTGTATTTTTGTAATAAAATAAAAGAGCAGTGAACCGAAAATGGCATGTCCCTAAAGTCAAATACAAACACAGAGCTGTTTCATACTATGACCATTTCAGTTGTGTTTCTGAAACATTACTTTAAAAATATTTCCCATTATAATTAATATATTTAGTGAAAAAAATTACATTGCTTACCACTACCTGGAATCAATAGTAATTTTAGTAACTCCAGTTCCTACTGCATTTATAGTTTATCAAATATATTATAGTAATTTCCAAAAGAGAAAAAATTCTAACGGGGGCATAACTGGAGAATAAAGTGATCCTAAAATACTGCTGAAACAAAAAGTCATCTGCCCCCTGAACCGTTGTCTTAGAAGTTACCTAACAACCCTGGCAGTATGCCCTGTTGCTTCATCTCACTGAAACCGTTTTCAAGCACTCTTTGTACGACACGATTTAAAAATAACATCTAACCCACCCAAGTTGCTTTCCTCAGAGTTATACTGCTCTCTGCAAAATATTAAGACTCACTGATGCCACCTGCAGCAACTGGACTCCAGGCCTCAGTTTCAATGGATGCTCAAGATAGGAAAGGTGAGCTCACTGAAGCCACTACTAATTGTCCTAAATGATAAACCTTGGAGAAAAAGGACTCATTTCAATCGGTAGTTTTTAAAACATGGAATTTTAAAGAGATGTGCAATAGTCCATAGAGCAGAACATTTTCACATAAATTTTAATGTATATACTTGCATATTCTTAAAAAATGGTATTAGGTAGAAGTGACTCCTCTAGGTTCAAGGAAATAATCCTTTTTAATTTTTAAGGTGCCATTATTATTAACTTCATTTGGGAAATGGAGCATATTAGAGACTCCTCAGACATTCACAAATGGCATCAAGGGACATCAAAGTCCTAAGGGTGCCTGTAGGATACTCTCTTTTTTGGCTCCAGTGCTGGCTAGCCATCCACATCCTACAGACCTAGTACTCCATGGAAGACATCTGGGGAAATATTGCTCTTCACTAAACTATGAAATTCTGTCTGACTTCAATTATGTCTGATTAATGGTTAGTAAACATTGTAGTAAAAATTAACAGTTATATTAGTCACAATGGGTAGGAAATGCATTTTGAATCAACGGTTGTAAACATTAATCTTAGAAATGTTAGAATATAATATTTATGATGCTTTTTTTTGTCTACAATGACTCCCTCTGGAATTGCCCCAAATCAAATAATAGTCACTTTGGTGGGAAATAAAGAGAAAACAGAAACTTTATTTTTATTTATTTTTTTTTTTTTAAGATGGAGTCTCACTCTGTCATCCAGGCTGGAGTGCAGTGGTACAATCTTGGCTCACTGCAACCTCCTGGGTTCAAGTGATTCTCCTGCCTCAGCCTCTTGAGTAGCTGGGACTACAGGCATGCACCACCATGCCTGGCTAATTTTTGTATTTTTAGTAGGGATGGGTTTCACCATGTTGGCCAGGCTGGCCTCGAACTCCTGACCTCAAGGGATCTGCCTGCCTTGGCCTCCCAAAGTGCTGGGATTACAGGCGTGAGCCACTGTGCCCGGCCAGAAACTTTAATATAACAAATGAGTTTCATATAAAACAACTGAGCTAAGCATGAATTAAAGTCCCTGGTATTTGGCTAGAGGTAAACAGTCTGTAATATATTTATATAAATCAATAAGGAATGTGGCTAGGCTACCTAGAACCCTTACACTTGCAAAACAAAAGAGCCAGACAGGTCTGAACATTTGAATGTAAAAACTGGAAAATAGGCTGGGCGTGGTGGCTCACGCCTGTAATCCTAGCACTTTGGGAGGCCGAGGAGGGCAGATCACAAGGTCAGGAGATCGAGACCAACCTGGTTAACACGGTGAAACCCCGTCCCTATTAAAAATACAAAAAAATTAGCCGGGCGTGGTGGCAGGCGCCTGTAGTCCCAGCTACTCGGGAGGCTGAGGCAGGAGAATGGCGTGAACCTGGGAGGCGGAGCTTGCAGTTAGCCGAGATCGCGCCACTGCACTCCAGCCTGGGCAATGAGCGAGACTCCGTCCCAAAAAAAAAAAAAAAAAAAAAACCAACGAACAACAACAACAACAAAAAACAAACAAAAAACTGGAAAACAGCTTCAACTGCATGATTCCTTATATTGACCAACATTTTAAGACTTTCTAAAACCTTTTTTTAAAAATTTTTGCTAGATAATCTGTAACCTGACAAAAATAACATTTCAAGAATTGTATGACAGCATTCCATAAGAAAAATGTAATCACAATGTATTGAATATGAACAAAATATCTCCGATGACTTTTAAAGGAAAGGAAAATTACCATTAAATATTTATCCATTAGAGCTTAGCATAATGTGATCCAAGTGAATGTTCAAAGAGTCAAAGTGCAAACTGGTTATCAGCATTAACTAAGGCTATGCCTTCAGTTTAGCTGTGCAAAATGCAATCCAAAAAAGGCAGATAGGTCGTTATCATTTCACAATTAAGTTGGCCAAGCCCCTAACTCTCCCACAAAGTAAGTTCTCTTGCTGTCTCTATTGTCCTGACCCGCCAGCTGCAGGGCAGAGAACAAGGCTTGCAGTCCAGCACGGCACTCAGCTTTCCAGCTGTCCTAGTGATGTAATTATCTAATAACAAAATATCTCTGTGAATTAACTCTGCATCCTACCCATTGTAATTCTTAATGACTACTTCCTGTTCATGTTCTCAATTTAACTTGCTCTTCTGGAACTATTGCATAGGCAAGTTGCCTTCATCTAATGGATGGGATTACATCCAATAGGTTTGGGATTTCCAAAGATTACAATTTACAAAGGTCTCCCAAACAACATGCTTTGTAAACACAAGCCCTGCCTTTCTATTGTGGTTACAATAAAAGGGAAATCTGTATTATTTGCTGTGATTAAACTTTGACCCGTTCACAGGAAGTTCTATGAGGATTTTTTTCCGGTCACTTTTTTTTTCCCCCATTCTCTTCAATGTTTGGACATCAAATAGTTCAAGAGCTGAGAGATGTCTGGCACAGCTACCTAAGGGCCACAACAAAATTCTACTTGAACTAGAGCCAGTATTTGGAATCGAGAAGAATTTTTTTAAATATCTAATCTCCTCCTCTTAAGTGCATGAAGCATATTCTGTGGCTATGGCTTGTATGCACCAAATTTATGTTCACACATCTCACTAGCCCTACACTACCGGATATGGGCCACTGTATTCTCTTTTTTGCTCATTAAATATGGACTCTGTGTGCACTTATTCTCAACCAGCACTGAATGGTATAGCTCCAGGAGTATTTGCCACCAACAATAATGTGCATGCTGCTAGAAGCAAATTGCGATTTCGGCAGCACCCATAAACATTTGCCAGCACCTACCATGTGCAGGTACTATACTCAGTTTTAGAGTTTCCAATAGATATGACAGGTATTGTTTTTAAAAGCTTTACTATCTAGTTGTGGGAAAGAAGACTTACCAGTAAAAATGCAGGTATTGATGTATGGCTATGTATTAGTACCAAATAAATTCTATAAACACTGTGTACAACTTTATATATCACATCAAAGTAAATTCATTCTACATCCTATTAAGTAAACCACAGATGGTCTCTGCCTTTCCATCCATTTACCTCTCCTGGAAGCCACACCCTTATTTTCTGTTGAGGAATTACTCCTGTCCTAGAATCTGGCAATCTGGTGTTAACGGCAGGGGCCCACGGATGGCATGTGAACAACCCTGGATTGAGTGACGATGAATGATTCAGAGATGGACAGGAGCATAATAATCAGTCTCAGAAATTTTGCTAGGACTTCTGGGAGAGCAAAACTCTATACTGGGATTATCAAACTGGCAAAGTCTCAGCCTGCAGCTACTGATGGCTGTCTTTGCCACCGTTTTAGTGACCCTACTATGGGATGCAGAAGAGGGCCAGAACAAGGGACAGTGGGCAAGAGATTCTGGAAGACATTATTTCCATACCTGGGCCCACTGTGTTTGATCTACCCCTGGATTTATTAATTATGTGAGTCACTAGAGTCAGTGTTTTGCTTATCCAGCTTGAGTTGGGTTTTTATTACTTGCAACAAAAAATTGTCCTAAGACATCTATAAATATTTTGAAATGATTAAATGACTTAAAAACATCAATATCTGGCCTGAAATACGTCTTACAGAGTAGACACAATGAGTGAAGCTCAAGCACAAAAGAAGTAGCAGTGTCCTCAAAGTGACTGTCCCAGTTCTCTGACTTGGCTGGGAATCTATTCACCTTAAATGGCTCCTCCATTCGCAGGTCCACTGGGCAAAAGTAGCCGACAGCAGAGAACCAGATCAATTCATCCTTCCCAAGGAGCCAAGCAGCTTCCTCTTAGACCCTACTTGAGGTTCCTGGTCTGACCATAGAGACACTGGATGGAGAAAAGCACAGAAGGAAGAAGACAGACGGACAAGTTTATCACAAACAGGAATAGAAAACCTAGAGTAGAAAAGAACTCAATGGTAAGAGGAAGCAAGGAGAAAAAAGAAGAACTTAAAAATAATACAAAGATACAGGGTTCAATTAATTTAAAGGTTGAATCCAGTGTGCAAGGTGTGTTCTCCTGAAGCCTTCAATTAAACAACCCCTTTCCCAGTAGCTGTTGCTGAAAAGTGGAAAAGGACAGGGATGTCAAACCAACTCTAAAGCAGAGAAATCCTGTGTATTTAAACTGTTAAGTTTATGGCTGCTATTATCTGACAAGGGAAGGCAAAGTCAACATCGCTTATTTACTAAATCACTTTATTTCTATAGCCTTTAAGAGAGTATTCATAAGAAAGTTTCATTGTTTATCTTCTTTCCACATTTAGAGTTGCTATTAATCTAGTTTCAGCTTCTATCTATATAGACCTGGCACTGTGGCTCTATGAGTTAGTATCTTCTGAATCTGTTAACCAAAAAATGTTTTACATGTGGAATGGGAATCCCCTAAACTGGGCAAGTTTACAAGATGTGACTCTTGCACTACAGTAAATTTTGAAAATAGAGCAAACAGTAAAACTATGTATATGGAAACACATTCCTACCACATGATCAGCAACAGAACTGATGTACTACTAGCTGGGCCTGAAACAAGCTATTTAGGATGGCTTAATGGGTATATGGGATGCCTATGTACCCCTCTCCTCATACCAGATCAATTCCTGAACTGGACATTAAATAAGAGAATTCAAACTTCTTCCATAGTCCTACAGCAAGCACTACAAGCACTTCTACGTCATCAAACACAATTCTTCAAACTGCTAATGCATTTCATCTGAATGAAAGGCAGAGCGAAGAGTAAGGCTGTAGCATCACTCTGTTATGCTAACTACATGCTATTATGGGAAAAAGAAAAATATTGCTTTAGAGCTGCCACAAAGAAGGCATATCATAAAATGCGATTTGTTGTCCTGCAGGGAAGAGAATGGTAGCAAGGGCAAAATCCTTGGTTAAGTGAACTCCAAGTCACTAACCATGTGGATCATTATCTCCCCAAAGACAAGAGAAAGAAAACAGCTAAACAATAGCTGTTTTCTGTAGGCAGCTAAACAATAATCAGTTGATACTTTTGATGAGTCCAGTTCCAATACAAAATAGTTTTGGAAGTTCAAAGAGAACACAGCCAACTCTACAAAAACAAGAAACCTGCCAATGGAGAAAATTAGGAACTATTAGGTCTAGATTAGTATAAAGAACAATTCACCAACCTCAGCTATAGGTCAGGAACGGGGGCATTATTTACCTCTTGAGGTCTCCACCTAGACATGATGAACTTTTAGTCTTTCCTTAACAGTTACCTTCAATCAGCCACTCCAAAAACATAAATATGATGGACAAAATAAGGGCCTAACAAGAGTGAATGGACTGAGAGACCCCAAAACCTGTGGCTTTTGGTGAGAGGATGGGGTGAGGGGAACTCAAGTCCCAAGCCCTACTGGCAGGTCAGAGATGACAGTGTAGCAAACTAAAGATAGCCTTAAACTACTGGTGCCTCTTTGTGTTTTGCTTATTCTTTTCTTTCAATTCTCAATGGCACCCACAGCCATGTCTGATACATAGGTGTTCAATAAATATTTATTGAATAAATGAAATTTTTCTAAATTATAACTTAGGGAAAAGTCAAAGTAAAATGAAGTAAAAGTGAGCATACTTCAAGATGTCCAGGAAAGCGTGGCATTCTGAGTAAGCCAGATTTTGTAACTGCTGTTAAATGAAGACTCAAACACTAAAATATTGTATTTACTAGTTAATTAAAAAATCTTAACAACCGTATGAGATGGTACTCATTTTAGAGACGAAGAAATAGACATAAATGTTCACTGAATGATGATGCAGTGAAGGTAAACAAATATTCACTGCGGCATCATTCATGATAGCCCAAAACTGGAAATAACCCAAATGTCCATCAACTGATGAATGCATAAACAAAGTGTGGTATATCCATACAATGGAATACTATTTAGTAATAGAAAGAAATGAAGAAGAAATACATGCTACGACATGGATAAACCTTAAAGAGATTATGCTAAGAGAAAGAAGCCAGTCACAAAAGGCTATGTATTCCATTATTTCATTTATATGAAATATTCAGAGCAGGTAGATCTATAGAAATTGAAAGTGGATTTGTGGTTGCCTGGGACAATGAGCGGTGGGAGAGTGTGGAGGAATGGGGACTGATAATGTGCACTGGGTTGCTTCTTGGAGTGATGAAAATTTCCTAAATTTAGATCATGGTGATAGTTGTGCAACTCAGTAAGTATACTGACCTGAAGTCTTACACAGGTGCATTTTATGGTATGTAAATTACATCTCAATAAAGCTGTTTAAAAGCAAAAAACGGAAAGCAACAGTGGTAGAGAGGTTTAATACTTTACCTAAAGTACAAAGACAGTAAGTGGTGGAGATGGGCTTTGAAATCAGACTGTCTGGCTCCAGAATCTGATTTTCTAACCACTCTGTTATTCTGCCTCTGAATGCAGCACACCATTTGGAGCTGCAGTAAAGCAAGGGTCAGTGATGGGAAGACTCTGTGACAAATGAGACACCCTGCTGACAGGCATTGTGGGAATGCCAAAGCCAAAATGTTTTTGGTAAATTTAGAGATCCCAATACATACTTTACACGGTGGGCTGAAAAAAAGAAGTTCAGAAAATTCACAGGAAAAATTTTAAAAAGGGAAGACTGCTGATATCCCAAACCCCCTTACATTCTTCCCTTGACTAGTTAGAAAAATGGCACACTTCAATTCACCCGACAGAGCTTGAAAAAGAGATTCTGATCTCAGAAATACGTGAGTTAAGTGTATTTTTAAAAGCAGGGCGAACAGCTCTGGCTTAAGTCAGATAGAGTGTGGAACATTCTGGACAACTTTCAACATTTAGTTCTCTGTCCATTTCTGACCTGTGAAAGCCCTGTTCTCCAGCTTTGGGCCTCTCTTGAGGAAAAATGACTAAGCAGCCAAAACTAGGCAGCCGCCTGTAATGAAGACTGTCTGCTGTGTCTTAGAAGAAAGCCAACCAAGCTTTACCTACACTGTAAGCCAAAAACCTTTCATAATCACATCCTTAATAGGTGAGTAAATTCATCCCAGCACTAATTCACTCAGGTACTTATGATTAGGTACTGATCTAATAAAACAACCACTGAAGTTAGTTCCTTTTAAGGAAAGTTTTGATCATAAACATAGGAGAAAATGTTAAACCTTAGTAACTTAAAGAAACACAAATGAAAACCTCAGTGAAACACTAAACCTTTCAAATTGGGTTAAAAACAAACTTGTTTAATGACAAAACTACACACTTGTTTATGAAAATGAGCCCACATCACTGTGGGAATACAAACTGATAAAAACCTTTCTGAAGAATAATCTGGCTGTGTGTGTGTGTGTGTGTGTGTGTGTGTATATATATATAAATAATCTGGCTCTGTGTGTGTATATATATTGTATATATATACACACATACACATTATATATGATATATAATGTATATGTATATATATATATAATGTGGCTCTTAAAATAATGGTACTGATACATCTTTATTGAAAATGGAAAGACATTCACAATATATTTTTTTAAAAATGCAAGTTTCAAAAGAGTGTGTACAATATGATTCCACATATGTAAACATAACGGTAGAAAGATAAATCAAGATGTGGCTGGGTGCAGTGGCTCACCCCTGTAATCCCAGCACTCTGGGAGGCTGAGGGGGGTGGATCACTTGAGGTCAGGAGTTCGAGACCAGCCTGGCCAACATGGTGAAACACTGTCTCCACAAAAAATACAAAAATTAGCCAGGTGTGGTGGCACATGTCTGTAATCTCAGCTACTCAGGAGGCTGAGGCAGGAGAATCACTTGAACCTGGGAGGCGGAGGTTGCAGTGAGCAGAGGTTGTGCCACCGCACTCCAGCCTGGGCAACAGAGTAAGTGAGACTCCATCTCAAAAAAAAAAAAAAAAAAAAAAAAAATAGATGTAGCCAGTGGTTATTTCTGGGTGACAAGATTTTGGAATGGTTGTTTTCTGCTATTTGCTCATCTAAACTTTCTACTGTGAGAACCTATTAATTTTTAATCAGAAAAAATCATTATTTAAAAAATAAGAATCATAAAAGCCTACTTTTCAATTCAGATTTTTTCTCCTACCATACATGTACTTTTCTTCAATCTGTTCCTCTGAATTAATGAGGAAATCCTAATCATCAATTCTGAAATGCAGTTTTAAAAATTAAACATGTAAAAAACATAAATTCTTTTGTATTTAGAATTGTTTATGTTTGTCCTCTTAGAATATAAATTTTTTATTTATGTTTTGTTCTCTTAGAATCCTGAAATCTCTACACATCTTAAAATATTGTTCTAAGAGAAAAAAATAATATGTATGCATTACTGCCTCATTAAAGTATGTGCTTTTCAATCCCCTCCCAATATGGAGTGACTCTATAAAAAAGAATATGAGAAAAAATTGTTTTTCTGATACTTGGTGAAAAAGGTCAAAGTAACAGACTACCACAAAACAAAAGAGAAACAATGATGGCTCACAAAGTCTTTAGATTACTCTAACGTTTCTTAAATAAGCCAAGAAAAAAAATCCTGCATGGTAGAATTTAGTACCCTTTGTAATGTAACAAGGCACAAGCAACCAAAATAAAGCTTGGTCAAAAATAAAGATCCTTATAAAAATTAAAATATAACATCTTATATTTTTAAATTAGATCTACTCCAGCAAAATTTCTGGGAATTATTGTGTTGAGAACTAAGAAAAATTCTAGAAATATATTTTAAGATCACCAATGGCAAACTATATTAAAATATTAGAAAACACACTGCAGTTGGAGAAGCTGGAAGAACTGGTATTTCTACCAACTTCTAAACTTAAAGATCTAAAATTGGGTTGTTTTGTTCAGGTGCAAACACTTATAAAAATTAAATTATGATTTGCTATATTTCTATAAGTCCATTTTATTTTAGAGTTTGATCTTTGTTCTAGAAGTATCTCAGATAATAAGGAAAATGTTTCATGGTGTTAACGGTAATGAAAACTGTGGGACATAACTGGTAAATGTAACTGCAAGTTTATCTATTTCAAGGCAGACGTTTTCTTTTGCAAAGAACAGGAACACCTCATATACTAATAATCTATTAGTCATGTGGTTGTCCCATGTAAGTGAATATTTTAGATAATTGATTCTTACCCATCTTAATTCCCTAAACTATTTTTTAAAATTAAAGTTTTAGTGGAATTCTTGGTAACATGCATTGAACATTTTCTTGACTTTTTAAGCACAATATTATGTTTAACTGGTAGATGATTCATGGTCATTACTGTTACCATTAAATTATAATCATTTAATTCTGCACCATTATTATGATCACTTATTTGAGTGTTTACTAGGTACATGCAGATGAGACCAGAAGATCCACAATGAGGCACACTATAATTAAACTATGAAAACCAAAGACAGAGAGAATCCTGAAAGCAGCAAGAGAGAAGCAACTCATCACACACAAGGGGTCTGCAATAAGATGAACAACTACTTCTCATCAGAAACTATGGAGGGCAGAAGGCAGTGGGATGGCAATTTGAAAGTGCTGGAAGCAGCCAGGCACGGTGGCTCATGTGTGTAATCTCAACACTTTGGGAGGCCTAGGCAAGAGGACCACTTGAGTCTAGGAGTTTGAGACCTGCCTGGGTAACACAAAGAACCCCCTCATCTCTACAAAAGATTTTTTTAAAAATTAACTGGTCATGGTGGCACATGCTTGTAGTCCTAGCTACTCAGGAGGCTGAGACAGAAAGATCATTTGAGCCCAGAAGTTTGAGGCTACAGTGAACTATGACTGCACCACTGCACTCTAGCCTGGATGTAAGAGTGATACTCTGTTTCTAATAAATAAATAAAGAAGTGCTGGAAGAAAAAAGAAACCTGTTAACCAAGAATTCTATATCTGGCAGAACCATCCTTCAAAGATGAAGGCAAAATTAAGACATTCTCAGATAAACAAAAGCTGAGGGAGTTTTTTGCCAATAGATCTGCCCTACAGGAAATGCTAAAGGGAGTCCTTCAGGCCGAAATAAAAGGACACTAGACAGTAACATGGAGCCCTATGAAGAAACAAAGAACACTGGCAAAGGTAACTAACTACACAGGTAAGTGGTTTGTAACTTTTAAAATGTGATTTAAAAAACAAATGCATATGACAGTAATTATAAGTCTATGTTAATGGCCACACAATGTATGAACATGTAATTTGTGACAATAACAACATGAAGGAGAAAGGACAGAACTGTACAGAAAAAAGTTTTATATACTATTGAAGCTGAAATAGTATCAATTCAAACTGGATTGTTATAAGTTGAAGATGTTAATTGTAATCTCGGGGGTAACCACTAAAAAATTCTTTGTTTTGAAACTGCTCATATCTTGGGAACATTTTCTTGAATGTACCACTTAAAAGCCCCTGCAGTGAGCCTGGGACTGTGGCAGGGATTTAATATATGGAAACTTATTGAATCCTTTCAATATCCTTATAAAGTATATACTATTACTATAAGTACATACTTATAAAGTATATACTATTACATTTTACAGATGAAGAAGCTAAGATTCATAGAATAATTTGTTCAAGCATGATAGAACAGAGACAAGAGGCAGAACCAATATTTAAATTAGAAACCTTCACAGGCCTCTCTCCTTCTTGATCTGGACCTTCAATATCAAGATCTCCTGGACCTATTCTCTTCTTACCCAATGTACCACCACCACTGTGACAATCTAATCAGCAACAGATGACAGTTATCTCTTTTATGGTCACAGCTTCAAAGAGTACCTAGAGGTTGGTAAATCTCCAACTTGTCTCTCCAAAATAGTACTTTCTCCAAACTCCATACCCAGTTATCTCTTGGACAACTTCAACCAATACTCTGAATCTCAATTTCAAAATGTCTAGAACACAGTTCATTCCCCTTGGTGAATCACACCCCCATCCAAATAATTTTCTAAACCCAGAAACCTTCAAATAATCGTAGATTGTTTCATTTCCCCAAATGTTCAATCAACCACCAGTTCCACCACCTAAATATTTTTCCATCCACTGCCACTTCCCTGAGCTCAGGCACTCAACACTCTTGGCTAGTTTTCTACAAAGGGCCTTTATCCTGTTTCCCAAATCCCCTGAGACTCCTTGCACTCATCCCTTACTCTGGTCAGTGAGCCTTCCACAGTAAAAATCTGATCGATAGCATTGAACAAATGCATGTAACCAGCAAATGTTTATTAAATATTTGTTCTTTTCTAAGCATTAGATTAGGTGCTAGGGATAGAAAAATCAAAGGGTAAAATAAAATCTCTTAAGTTGTTCAGAGTCTAGTGGGAAAAGTAGACAAAGTATCAACTATTCTGTAAATTCTGAGGTATGTATGTGTGTGGTATACACAGATACACATAAGTGTATACACATATACTTATTCACATCCGCACACGCACACATCTTTCTGTCTCTTATGTATATACCTATGGAATTTTAAGAAATGATAAAAAGAAGCAATCCATCCATACGTGGAGGAAAACTTTGTAGAAGAAATGACAATTTAACTGTCAGAGTATCAAGAGTTACCCAAGCAAGTGGCAAAGAAAGGGCACTTGAAACCAAAGAAAGTGTGAGCAGGAGCACAGCAAGAAGTCCCATTGGAGAGAAACTTTGTATGCTATAAAGAACTTTGTTCCTCGGGAAAGTGGGCATCTATTTTTTTATGGTTTTCAAAGAGCCCAATCTGATGGCACGGGTAAGGGGAAGTGTGGTAAGACCACCTGTACGGAGACCGTTGCTGCAGTAGTACAGAGAAAGTAAAGAAGGCCTGTTCTAAGGAATTGGCAGCAAGGATGGAGAGGAGAGTACAGATTCCAGAAATATTTAGGAGGTTGAGTTGGCAGGACTTACTAAGTGTCTAAATGTGGCGGGGGTGGAGGGATGGGGAAGGAGAAGCCAAGGATGACTCACATGCTTTTGACTTTGGGGACTTGGTGCCACCCTCATGAGATACAGCAGTGTTCCCAGATCTTTGGTTTTCAGAGGCCTGGAAACTTTCCAACAACTTTACAGCTCTGACAGAACATTGCCAACTAAAGACATTACTATACCCTACTATCTACTATCAATATCATTTCACAAATAAAGCATATTTTAATATCCCAAATGTGAATAGATTTAGCTTTCTGAAAAATTTACCACAGGGCCCTATTTTTCTAATTGCATCACAGACGATGGAAAATTGGTACCAGGCCTCAGACCAACACTGCAAAGCCCTGAGGTAGAATATAGGAGAAGTCAGTGCAGCAGTAAGATGATGAGTTGAAGTCAGAGGAATAAACAGGCTTGCCCTGGCTAACTCTCCAGCCCTAGAGGAATGTATATATATTAAGAATTATAAAAAAGTTCAAGTGGTGTTGGAGGCCGTGAAGAAGAGGCATTCAACATACCTCGAGGGGAAGTGGCTGGGGAGCTGAGTCTCATAGGACAGTCTGGAATTTGCCAGATAAACAAAGGAACTTTGGCATGGTCCTGGCAGAAGGAACAGCATGTCCAAAGGTATGTAGGTACACAGAAAAATTCATATTTGGGGAATTGCGGATAGTCTGGCATGATTTGGTGATTATCTTGGAAAATGGCAAGAGAAGAGCTGGAAAAGTACACAGAAGTGAAATTATGAGGGTTTAGTAATCCAGGCTAAGAAGTCTGGAAATTATCTTATGGGCACTGGGAAAAAAGCAAAGGACTTTTACAATGAACAATGCTATGGTAGGATGTGTCACTTGGAAATACTACTCTGGTTGCACAATGGAAGTTGGATTATAGGAGAATAAAATTGGAGGTGAGGAAAACAAGTAGGAAGTGTTTGCAAAAGCCCAGGTAAAAAATATAGACAGACTGGTTAGAGAAATAGTAGCAGCAGAGAGAGACCAATACAACTAACAAATATTGACTGAGCACATTATACTCTTCAGCTGTCTATCAGGATCATCAGGCAAGATCCCTGCTCTCTTAGACTTATTTTCTACTGTTGTTAAACAAAGTTGAATCATGTTTTGCAATTTAAAAAGTTTAAGTGTACCAACCACTTTCACAAATCTATCTCCATTTTTAGGTTGCACTAAGTTATATTCTATATGTAATTTATTAGACCATTTCCCTGTTCTTGTAACATTGGCTCATTATTATCTTATGATAAATTCCTAGAAGTGGCATTTTAAAAATAAAATGGTATACACTTTTTCTGAATCAAAATATATACATTTTTTGAAAATTCTTGATCCAAACCACCTGACAGAAGATTGTACCAATTTATACTCCCATAGTGATATCTAGGAGGTGGAATCCAGAAGATCAGGTAACCTACCAGAATGTACAAGTTGAAAGAGAAGTTTGAAATGACTTTCAGATTTTGGTTTAGACAAGGTAGATGGTAGTACTATTTCCAAAGGCCATAAGAAGAGATGAAAATAAGATGAGGGAAGTAATTAATGAGCTCAGTCTGGAAGAGACTAATTTGAGATGTCTGTGACATTCAGGTGGTAAAGTCCAATAAACAACTGTAAACATACACTTCTCGGAGCTCCAGACACAAGTCAAGCAATAGTTTGGGAAGTTATCAGCCTCCAGATGAGACGGAATCTTGGAGGCAAAACATGAAACAAGCAGAATAGCATCCCTAGATGAATCAGAGAGGTGAGCAAGAAAATAGATGAAGAAAATGATATCATAAAACATCAAGGGAATTAAAAAAAGCAATTCAATGCATGGCATCATCAAAAACAAAATACATATAAATTTAACAAGAGTTCACTGTACAGCGAAAACTACAAAACAATATTCCAAGAAATAAAAGAGCTAAATAAATGGAAGGACATCCATATTCATGAATCAGGAAGACTTGATATTGTTAAGAGGCAATACTCCCTAAATTGATCTAGAGCTTCAATGCAATCCATATCAAAATCCCAGCTGGCTTTTTAGTAAAAATTGACAAGCCGATCCTAAACTTCATATGAAAATGCAAGGAACCCAGAATAGCAAAAAACAATCTTGAAAAAGAAAAACAATGTTCGAAGACTCACACTTCTCAATTTCAAAACTTACCATGAGCTGTAGTACTTAAGACAGTATAGTACTGGCATAAAGATAAACAGATCAATGAAACATAATTTAGAGTGCAGAAATTAACTTTCATATTTATGCTAAATGAATTTTCAACAAATGTGCCAAGGCCACTCACTCAGGAAAGAATCATCTTTTCAACAAATGATGCTGGGATAACTGTGTATTTATATGCAACAGAATGAAATTGGATCCTAACCTCACAATATACACAGAAATTAACTTAAAATGGATCACAAACCTAAATGTAAAAGCTAAAACTATAAAACTCTTAGAAAAAAACATAGGAGTAAATCTTTGTGACCCTGGGTTAGGCAATATCTTAACACCAAAAATATTAGCAATATCAGAAAGAACAGATCACTACAGATTCATCAAAATTAAAAATGTTCATTCATTTGTAACAAATGGACAGAGTAGGCAAATCTACTGAAACAGAAAGTAGATTAGTGGCTGCCTAAGGCCAGGGGTGTGGGGGTTGGGGAAAAGTGGGGAATGGCTGCTAATGGATATGGGGTTTCTTTGAGGGGGAATGAGAAGATTCTAAAATCAGACTGTTTAACAATGGTTGCACAGCCCTGTAAATATAGTAAAAACACTGAATCAAGCACTTTAAATGGGTGAATTGCTTTGCATGTCAAGTATGTCTCAATAGAACAGTTGGAAAAAATCAAGGGAAGAGTCAGTTTCAAGAAGAAAGAAGTGGTCAATGGTGTATGTAAGATAAAGAAGCGTGTTCTGCTCTTTAAAATCCTTCTATTGTCATTTATCCACTGGACAAAGTAGCAGAAGAAATAGCTAACATTTATTGAGTGCTTACTGTGTGTCAGACACAATGCTAATAATTTTATTTATTGTATGTATTTAAATCTGTTAACTCTATAATATAGGTACCATCATCTCTTTTACAGATGAGAAGAATTAAGGTATAGAAGTTTAGTAAATTGCCCAGCATCCTAAAGACTGTAAATGAGAGAGCCAGGATTTGTACTCAGATAACCAAGCAAGAGAACCCTCACTCTTAACCACTGCATACCTCCATCCCATGGCTTATTAGGTCACTCGTGATCTTGCCCCACTCACCACTCCATCCTCATCTTTTACTGGATCCTAAAAATACTTACAGTTGCTAGAATGTGCGTGGTTTTTGTGCTGTGCCTCAACACAAGCTGTTACTGCTGCCTAGAAAGCTCTCTTTTTCTCTGTCCATCTGGTGACCTCCCTACTCATCTTCAAAGATTCTGCTCACACATTCTCCATGATCCTTACTGTCTCCCCTTCCACCCTCTCTCTCCCACAGCTAGGACTCCTCTGCGCTACCACAACATACCTGACTCATTGCGGGTGCTCAGCCATGATTGCTGAATGGATATATAATATGAATTAATAAAAATATTCAATTGTCCTATAAGAGAGTGTACTGTATTTTTGGAAGAAGCCTGAACCAAGTCTGATAAATTAAGTGGGGGATCAGGCTGAGTAATATTCTTTTGGGTCCAAAAAGAGGTGTGATAATAAAGTAAAGATGTTGATTCTTTGGTTTGGCCCATAAAACAATTCTGAAGATAATTCCAAAAGAGTCTGAAAATGTTTTGCTCAATTAAAGTAGGGCTAGAAAAACTGGACTGCTTCCCATGGGACCAGATTTATTTGGTCATATAAGTTCTTGTATGGACTGTTTTCATTTTCTCTTTGTCTCATTATTTTCAAGTCACATGGGATAAGGCAATTATCCTTTTATTAAACATATTCCATTTCCTAAAGAGCAAGTCTCTGAAAAGTTATTGTCGTTTTTCCCCTCATGCTTTCTTTCCTCAGTAACTGTCTTGACATGTTCAAGAAATATTTTATTATCAGAAGGGTGATTTTGCTTATTTCCAAAGAGGGAAGCAATTTGCTACTCTTTAATTTAAACCTACCCTTAAATCCAAGGAATGTTTGGCTCATGAAAGGGAAAACAAGGTCCAGAATCTATTAACTTGTGATCCACAGCCTTCAAAGCAATTTACATTCAGTATACATTTGAGTTCATTTAGCTGTCAGAGTAAAGTCTAAATCCTCTGGGTATCCTGCCAGTAAAAAAGTATATTCAGACCAAAACTAGGTCACAAAATGTTTTACAATGACAATGTGTTTCACTTTTCCAACATTTTGAGAAATTTCCAAGGAATTACAAAAAAGAAAGCTTCCTGAAAGAAATAACTTCATACCTTAAATCACATCCTAGATAAGCCCTGCCCCAATACGGATTAAGAGCACCATTAAAACAATAGAAGAGAACTAACTGTGCCACAGCACACATTCAGTCATGCTATTTCTTCCAAGTCTAAATCTTCCAAGTCTAAATCAATAAGCCTATCTGTGTTTAAATGTCCTTCAAAGATTTTAATATCCAGATAGTTTAATTTAACCAGTTTTTCTTGTGTCAGAATTTTATAGATTTTTACATTATGCATTTTGAATCAGTTTATACAAAGGTTTGATCTAAGCATTAGCCTATTAAGTACATCTCTGTTAATGTCATTTACTAGTGTTTCTTAGCTGTTACTAGGTCATTCTACGAAAGCCACCTTCTTGTCCTACATTTAAGTGTTATTTGAGTATAAGATCACTCTCTGAAGAATATCCACTGAAACTAAGATGGAAAGTTGTAAACACAGAGCAATGCTATCTAAATGGAGGACAAAGGTAACACCACCAGCAGCTGAAATTAACTTGAAAAAAAAAAAAAAACTCATCCAAAAAAAAATTTCACTTAGCATGTATCCGTTTTTTTTTTTCTGTAATGAGCAACAGATTTTTTGAAAAATATAACCCTAGGAATAAATATATATTTATACAATTTTTTAAAAGTTATAGACATATGGATATTTAATCACTACCCTCTTGGCTTGCATTTCTTTGCTTCAAGTAAAAGCAAAAAGCAAAATTGACAAATTAGCAGATAACAAGTAGCTCTATGAGATCACAGTTTTTGCTGACTTGTTTCAAGATACAAAAATGATAACAAACCAGATAGTTTAGACAGACTCTTCTTAGTCTTTTAAATCATTCTCATAGAATAATTTGAGAGAAAATAATATTTTACAAGTTGCTATGTGCATAAATATTGTTTATTTATCCTAAACATTGTTTCTTCAGTCTTGGATATTCCACATCTCTTTTCTACATTGTAAATATATACAGTCTATTTCCCTTTTACAATTGAAAGGGAAAACTGAGTTGGTAAGAGTAGGATATTTTCCCCTTAACTGTAAACATATTATTTTTTATTCAAAAGAGAATGATCTCTGTATCAAAATTCAAAAAAAAAACCCTCAAAGTGTACAACTTATATTTTAGTAACTGTTTAATCATAGAGGTAAATAAAATAACAGGGCACTTTAAAATATTCCACTTATACCAGTTAAACTTTTTTTCAAATACCACTATCAAGTCATGTGCCAAAAATTTATCTCCAGGAGGTTAGTTTTTAGTCAGAGAAGTTATATCAATGAACAGACAGAAAAGTATCCATAAGCAGGACATGAGACGGGTAACATGGTAGCCCCTGAACCGAACTGATGGACAAACTCTAATATGGAAATAGGGAAAACCAAAATGTGGGGATGAGTATGAGCTACCAAAGAAAAGGCCCAAGAGACTACGACCACCCCAAATTGAACAGACTAGGCTGTGATGACAGCTAAAGGGTACTTTTACAAAAAGTATGTATGTTATCTACAGAAAAGCAAACTCTGGCAAGACACAACTGGCAGCATGGCTCAACCCTGTCATAGGTGAGAGTTTGTGAATGAAACTTCCTCTCCTACAGCCAAAATGGATACAACTGGCACCAGAACTTGAGGCTATCAGACATTAAGATCATCAGCTAACTCCCGTCTCCAGGTTCCATGTTCACAATGCAATTATCCTACTATAACCTGGCTTTCCCACAGATAAGCATGCAAGGGAGACAATGATTTGGTTGGCAGATGCAAGTATACTTGACACGTACAGTTTTTACTGGAAAAGAATGCATTAACATTTTTGTTCAAACCTCAGTTTTCTTGTGAGGTCGGGATGAGTCTGTCAACCTTGGACTCCCAAGCCCTCTATATATACTAATGAAATTGGGCTTCTAGGCATTTCGTGCCAGGTGGATACTGGAACATGGCAACCACATCACAGAATTAGCTCCCTATGTTTAGGCAGCCAGCCATCATTCTGACTGCCTCTTAAAAAGGCCCTGGCCCTCAGACATACCTTTTCTTCACACTGTAGCACAATGTTTCTGCATTTTGACATTAACTCCTACAACTTTTAACCTATAAGAATAAAGATCAGGACTACCCTGGTTTGTTAGAACTTCTAAAGAAATCATCTCTTTGGACAGCACAGATGAGCACTTTCGAAAAGGCTACTTCTTAGATTGGTTTATACTGAATTGTTTTGGT
Source organism: Hylobates moloch (assembly GCF_009828535.3). NCBI lineage: Eukaryota > Metazoa > Chordata > Mammalia > Primates > Hylobatidae > Hylobates > Hylobates moloch. Next base: position 167,646,738 of record NW_026652276.1, on the reverse strand, counting down.
TATGAATTGCCTCATGGGATGGGAAATCCCCTGCAAGTCCTTGTCAAACACCTCCTCACCCTCCACTGAAAATCAGCCAGACAACAATGGGATCTTGGACACCTTCGATGTGTTAACACTGGAGGTGCTCCAGTGAGCAAAACTGTCCCCTCTGGAAGTTACTGGAATCACTATCCTGGGAGCCACTATAACAGATGACTCTACTTCTTTTCTCAAGTGTGCTAGGGTGGAAATTAAATTGAAAATGACTCGTCCTGAATGATGACTTGACTTTTCAAGTGAATTTTGTCAACACTGTTAGAGAATTTTGTTTCTGGCTTTAGCCATACAAAGCCCAAATTTGTTCAATTCATCTGAAGTAAGACTAAACAAAGGCATTCATGAATAAAAAGCAGAAAAAACACAGTGCCAAAATCTTTGTATATTTTAGTGCATAATACATTTATCTTCTTCTAGGCAAACGGCATGCAGCTTGTTTCTAATTCAAAGAAAGAGAATGGAAAAAACCATTTACAGTAGAATCAAGTTTAATAATTCATAGCTTGATGATCTCATGAAATTACTTTAAAATGCCAAATGTCAAAATGCTGTATCAAATCTCTTCCTTTGCATTTCAACTCTAAGTTAACATTTTGATGAAAAAGGAATTCAACAAATATTAACTGTGTTTTAGGAAGGATTTGCCCAACTTCTGCTAAGCCCAGTTAGCACACTAATTTTTATAGATCTGCTACATAAAACAGTTCTTACTTTTTATAAAATGTCACCCTAACAATTTTTTAATGTCTACATATCAGTGAATAAATCCACTCTTATTGATGAATGGGGGAGAGTCTCTCTGTGGCTAAGGGAACCCAAGTGTGCTGACCACTTTAAAGTCTTCTACAGGCTTGGGTCCCTCTTAGGACAGCCAATCCCTCTGCTTTCTCCTCTTCAACATCTAGCTCTTCCTTCTCCTGCTATCTCTCCCTAACTCCAGACACTTCCTTAGCCTTGACTTAGGGCTCCCAATTCCTCCACGCTCCACACTTATGTCCTTTTCTTGTAATAGAAGATCAAAGCTATTGTCCTCTTCTATATGGATCTTCTGTCCCTCATGATTCACAGGAAACTGTCCTCCTCTTCAAGACGAACCCTATTCCTCCTGAACTGTGCCTCTCCACAATGTGCTAAGTCCGCAATTCATCAGCTTTTATTCCCTTTCATTCAATTCCCATTTAAGTGTTCCCCTCCTGGCTCCTTCTAATACACTTCCCTATTTCCTCATAACAACAAAAATGTTTAACTGTGCCCATCTCTATCAGATTGTCATTCTGCCAGCCACATTCCATGTCCCCCAATTTACTGAAGGACAGTCTACACTTTGTGCTACACTTTCTCACTCCTTAGTTATCTATTACCAGGTTTCCCCTCTTTCTCTTCCAGCGAAATCTGTCTCTCAAATGGATAGCAGTAATTCCCCACTACTGGATGCAGTCTTTAGGTTCTTCCACCTCTTGGATGCACTTCAGATACCAGAATGAGATGCCTACTCCTCCCCAAAACTCTCCCCTCCCATGGCTTCCCTGAGAGTTTTCTTTTACTTATCCCTCTACTTCTCTTGTGTCTGCTTTTCTCTCTACCCCTTTTTTCTCCTTCAATCCTAAATGCAGAGTCTCAAGTTTCCATAGTCTTTTTTTTTTTTTTTCCACTTAAAATACAGGGTTTCTTGCTCATTCACCTATTTAATATACAGGGTCCTATTTGCCAGTGACCCTGAAGATCTACTACAGACAGCAACTGTGTCTGAGGCATTTTTGAACCGCCTGTGCTGTGAAGGTTGGCATGGGTGAGCAAGTCACTTAGCTGGTGACAGCCTAGTCACGTGCTCAGTATCCACATTGGGGCATTCGTGATTTTCCCCTTATTGTGGGACAAATTATATGCAAAAGTGATATTCCAAATGTGGGGCTCAAAAAAGATCTCTATACATCTCCTTTAAGAATGTCACAGGTTTTCCGGATTCCTCTCTGGATGGAGCTCTCAATTTCCCGAACTTTGACTATAACTCTGCCTTGGCTATTTCCTGAAAACACATGTAACTCAACATGTTCAAAACTGAATTCATCATTGTCCCTCCAAACCTGTTCCTTCTGCTGTGAATGCTATTTCTAACAGTAACATCACCATCACTATCCTCTCACTCAAGCATAAAACCATAATTCATCTTGTTGACCCTACAGCTCTGTTCACCCACACATCTAACTAGCTACCCACATTGGCCAATTCTAGGACTTATCTCTCTTATGCAAACATTCCTCTCATTTCAAGGGCACTACCCTAATTTAGGCCACCATTATTTTTTCTCTCTCCAGGGAATGGTCAATCTCCTAACCAGTTCACCTGTCTCTAGATTCCATTTCAGGCTGGTTTACCCTCTGCTATGATTCTGACCCTATCGATTGGGCATTATCTCCATTCCTCTCTTCTCCTCACACTGTGGTTAACTCAGCACCTTAGGTTCGTCTGCCATACGTCATGTCATTCATCTCCATGTATATGACGTGTCTGTTTCTTTTCACACCGTTCATCTCGTTTGGAGCCTGATTTTCTTGCTCCTGCAAATTAAACTTAATTTTGTCTTACGAACTGGCCTAGAATTGTGTCTGTATCTCTGAATGGTCATGATAGCTTTATTCTTTGTATTACAGTAATTGGCACAGGTACACACATGCTCTCTCTCTCTCCACTAGGTTATAAACTCACTTAAAGCAGAGATTAAGGAATACACAATCTGACCCACTGTGCAGTCCCTATAGTAGGTGCCTTGCATTCAGGAGGGGCTCAATTAACCTCTGTTAAACCAAAAGTCATCTAAGGCACTATTTATGAACATGTTCTATGCCATGTACTGCTATTCCCTGTAGGAACATTAATTCCGGGAATAAGATCTAATATGTAGCTGGATATCCTTTGCATCTCTGAACCCACCCCAAAAACATCTTCGATTCAGGCAATCTCATTATCCAAGTTCTAGAATGGACTCTGAGGAAACGTTAAGAACAGAGACACCATAGAAGCAAGCCTCATTTCTTGGGATGTATCCTCAGTCTGGTGAATATCAAGGCTCTACTTAATTTTCCATCCAGAAAATAACACTTTATCATTTTGTCCAATATCCAGTAACTTCCAAAATGATGGATTAAAAATCATTATAAAGCTTCCAAATGTGTTTTACCTTTACAAGCAAGAAATTTCTCAGATGTGGAACCATCTGAGAAATTTTAACATAAATTGTATGAGAACCTTTATAAAGCTTCCAAATGTGTTTTACCTTTACAAGCAAGAAACTTCTCAGATGTGGAACCATCTAAGAAATTCTAACATGAATTGTGTGAGAAAAGTCAGTATTATTAAAATATTTTCTTTATATTTAAATATAAACAAATAAAAGAAAATAGATAAAAATTTCAAAATTAGCTAATAACGACACTTTTGAATCAATTGTAAATTTTATTTCACTCTTTTTATTTTGTTTGGGAGCAGAGAACAACTTTTATTTATAACAGGAATTCCCTTCTTTAAACACTGGAATTAAGCTTTTAGAGAATGGAATATTTCTGAAATTTCTAAGAAACGAAATGGAAAAATTGCCTTCAAAGTTTCTTTCTTAAATAACTGTACATACATGCGCGCTCTCTCTCTCTCTCTCTCTCTCTCTGAAATTACAGGGGCATAGAATTTTAAAGCTAGAGGTCATCAAGCCTTAGCCCTTCTTTTTGAAAATGAGGAAACAGGCAGCGAATGGTTAAGGTGCCCTGCCCAGGATCTCTCTGAACTACTCCCTCCACCATACCACTCTTGGCCACATAAGCACCTCCCAAAATTAATTTCAAGAGAGAAAGAATATTCTCTTTCCCTCCTTCCTTCCTTCTTCCCTCCCTTCTCTCTTTCTCTCTTTCTTTCTTTTGGAGTGCAGTGGTGTGATATCGGCTCTGTCACCCCCACCTCCCAGGCTCAAACAATCCTCCCACCTGAGCCTCCCGAGTAGCTGGGCCCACAGGCGTGCACCATCATGCCTGGCTAATTTTTGTATATTTGGTAGAGATGGGGTTTTGCCATGTTGCCCAGACTGGTCTCAAACTCCTGACCGCAAGTGATCCACCCGCCTCAGCCTTCCAAAAGTGCTGAGATTACAGGTTTGAGCCACCGCGCCTCCCCTCCTCTCTTTTCTTCTCCTCTTCTCTCCTCCCCTCCCCTCCCATTCTCTCCCCTTCCCTTCTCCTTTCCTTCCCCTCCCTCCCTCCCTCCCTTCCTTCCTTCCTTTCCTCTCTTTCTTATTTGTATATATTCATGAGGAACAAGTGCAATTTTGCTATACTGATCTACTGCATTGTGGTGAAGTCAGGGTCTTCAGTGCATCCATCACTGGTGCAACCTATATTGCACCCATCAAACAACCTCCGATCACCCACCCCTCCATCCAGACCTCTGCCAGTCTCCACCTCTGAGTCTCCATTGTCCATCATTCTACACTCTGCTTCCGTGTGTACACATTATTTAGAGAAATAATATTATTGTTACACCTTAAAAACTATCAAGTATTCTTCAAGGAAGCTTCTAAAATATTTGAAAATATGGAAGGAGGTAGATTTCATTCAATATTCTAATATAACTATCAATCCTTGCAAAGGAATTACAGTTTATTAAAAATGTGACCTGAAATTCCAATACATCCTTCTGGGTTAGCAAATTCCTCTAATTTTCTAAAATTACGGGCTATGTGCATTCAGTATTAAGAGAATTCTGTCTACTTAACAATCATTCTCTCCTCTTAAAGTCCAGGCCAAAGACATAAAGTGCTCGTTTATGGTACAAGCAGCTATCACACGTCTTTTTAACTATCCGACTGTTCTGCTTTATGTACACAGCTGCAGTTCCCACCGTTTAGGAGTTTACAATGTATGATCATTTCCTCTATATAAAAATGCACTGCTTTTTGCATGCTTTCATTCCTTTAGGTGGTAAAGTATGTTAATGACGGTGCCCACTCAATGCTGTAAATTAGGGTTTCTCAACCGTGGAACTACTGATATCTGAGGCTGGATAACACTGTTATAGGGGTACTGTCTTGTGCACTGTAGAATGTTTAGCAGCTTCCCTCGCCTCTACTCACTAAATACTAATCGTATCCCTCCATTTGTGACAACCAAAAATATCTGGAAATGTTGCCAAATGTCCCCTAGGAGCAAAACCGCCTTCAGTTGAGTACTACTACTATAGAGGGCCAATTCATCACTGCGTTCTTACAGTTTTTCAAATATGCCCTTCCCATGTACACCCAATATTAAGATGACTGGCAGTAATTAATCTTTTCAAGTACTTCTTGTATAATAGTTACTGTATTTGTACATACCATTTCAATGACATTTTTAAAGAAATAGGCTATCTTGCATAATCGACCACATAATAAGCACTTATTAAGTACTTGCAATATGGTTAGCAGTATGTGAACCTTCAATAAGTCATAGGTTTTGCTTACAACGAGCTTTCCCTATAGATGAGGAAAGAAGACATGCACATGTGAATAACTAAGGACATTGTAGGACAAGATATAACACAACACTAAACCAGGTGATATAAACTTCACAAGGGAGGAGTGAACGTTAGTACTAAAGTTTTCAGAAATGCTCCCATGGAGCTGATGACAGACAGGTGCAATCTTTGAAGATGAGTGCATATCACATAGGTAACAAGACGAAGAGCAAGTAAGCCATGGAGGGCAGCCACACGAACCAGGCTGGTTGGAGAGAGCAAGCAGGCTCCGTTCGAGAGCCATGAGGGCAGAGTCCCCATTTAGAGGACAGTGTGGGGCATGAACATGTAAAACGGATACAGATCACGAAGAGCTTTGGACCACAAATCAAAAAGTCTGGGTTTGAGATGGTAGACATTCAAGACCATTTTGGGGCACATGTGTGATGTGGGAAGAAGGCATCATATGAACTGGAAGATAACCCAAACGAGAGAGAGAAAAAAGTTACTCATACAGGTTTATATTGATTGACTCCTGGGACAGTATGAAAAGGGGAAAAAAAATGGGCACCAGGAAATGTTTTAAAGGGAAAATCTATTAGACTTGGTTAATATCAAACTATGACAAGTAGGAGAAATTAATCTTCAAGGTTCAAGTCTGGATGAGTAGAAAAAGAAGTAAAGCCTCAACCTATATAAGCCATCTACCATATTCATAGATCTCAATATTACCTACCTTAATTAATCTTGAGTCACTTCTCCACTGGTTTGTTTCATTTAATCACCTCATATAGATTAGTGACATTTTATAAATGGATGCATGAAAAGAAAAATATAAAACATAATATACCAACCACACACACATTAGGACAACTGAGAGCAGAGATGAGGCAATGCATTCATAATTTAGAAGGAGCTCTGACTTGAGGTCTTGGTTGCCTGGAATTACCTAGACCCTTTCACTTGAGGGTATGTATCCCCTCTTATAAGAACCAGTCACTGAGCTAACCCATTCCTTAGGCCTCATTCTAGTTAGCTTCCTTTTTTAAACCCGATTCCCTAGCAGGGTCCAAATATAACTAATTCACAAATTTAGCCAACCAAAACAAATCAACAAAAATTTCAACAACCTTTTGCCTCTTAACCTTCACCGTGGATTCTAGTTCTGAGCCACACTCTTAAGGAAATCTCACATTTTCCAGTTGTTTTTAACTCCGTTCAGCCATCTCACCTTGCTTCCAATCAAACAATTATGGGAAAAGACTGTACTTACTCTTGGTTTTCCTCTTCTTGCCCATGGATGGTAATGAAAAATACTAATACTAGGAGTGCTAATTATATAAATGTGAGCTTGTTAATGCTAGATGGTTGGACTTATGTGTTTTTTTCCAATTTATGCCGCAGACCTTTATAATTTTTTGACTTCTATAAATTGTTGTTAAATAGTGCCTTTTTGAAATGCAGAGTTCTGAATCTCAGGACTATCAGCATTTTGAAATATGTTTGTTGTGGGGAGCCATCCTGTGCGCTGCAGGATACTTAACATCATCAGTAACCTCTACCTATTAGATGCTAGTGGCAGTAGTCGCAGCACTAGTAACATCTATAACCTCTACCGCCCCAGTTGTGATAAACAAAATGTGTCCAAAGATTGTCAAATCCCCTAGGGGACAAATTCACCCCTGTTTCAAGACCACTGCTGTAATGTGATCTTGGGGACAAATACTGGTCATGTACTGTTTGTATAATTCTAGGTTCAAAGACTGAACAAATGAGTAGAAAAATTAGATAACCTATTAACTCTGAAAGCCTATAATTTCTTAACCTCTAAATAAACATATTGCCTTCTCTCTTGATTCAAAGAGCTTGAAATCTCGACGAGGGAAAATTGGCCACATAGCCTATGCCCTTAAAGTAGGCATACTAAGAGGGGCATGGCTAGACTTGGGATAAGTCGGAGACTGAATCATGTAATCTGCCCACTCCACACCCTTCACCATTATCACGTTGCCACTTCCCTCAGCTCAAGTCATTCAGGATCAAAGAGATGCTGCTTTGGGGGTTAGTTAGTAAAAGCATCAGCTTGTGAGGTAATTATATGTAAGGTATCTCCTAGCCATCATAAAGTCATACAGCATTTCTTCTCAATGGTTTAAAATAAAAATCCATCTTCCGTCATGCTGTTCCAAATTTTCACTCTGAAAACATGATTTTCCCACCAAAATGAGTGAGCTCAAGATGTCACTATGGCCAAGACTGATAATGTTCATCCATGAAACCTACTCTTCATAAACTCCCTCAGTGTAATGATGATGTGCTATAGTTGAAATTAGAAAGGATGTTATGATCAAAAAAAAAACTAACGTGAAGTCTTGGCATGCAGTTTTATACCGTTCTAGTAACACCTACATGGCTTCAAAAGGCTTAGTAAAACTTCGAAACGATTTAAGAACTATCCTAAAGCACTCCACAGAGGCTCCTGGTATCCAGAACCCCCGTTCCAGGAGACCAGAAGTGTAATTATTCTCATGAACCTTGTTCCCCCCTTATATAATAAAATCTCTCTTTCTTGAGCTAGTTTCAGTGGGTCTCTATTATTTCCAATCTGAACCCTAAGGTTACTGGCTATGGCATAAACTACCTACTGGTTCTCTTCTGATTTTAAAATGTTATTTAAAAATGTATCTTCTTGTCGGGGAAGGGGAGTGAAGAGTCATTGTTTAGTGAGTACAAAATTTCAGTTTGGGATGATGAAAAAGTTCTGGAGATAGCAGTGATGGTTGCACAACAATGTGAATGTACTTAACGTCACTGCATTATACATTTAAAAATGATTAAAACTGTAAATTGTATGTTATGTATATTTTACCACAATAAAATAAGTTTTTAAAAAATCTGTCTTCTTGAAAAAAGCATGATTGAAATACACTGTCTACAGAAGCTTCTAATCCTCAATGTGAGGTAAACCTAGATAGTTGGGGCTTTTCTCCCTATACCTATGAATATATATAAATGTATCTTCCCAACTCTCCCAAAATTCAGTAAAGTGTTTTGAGCCTGTATCCAGGACTATCAAAAACGCCCCTGTTAAAACATATACAATTGTAGATTCTGAAGTGATCTTTTGTTTTGTCAGTGATTCCCCCCACCATCCCTTTACTTTTATCACTACTTACCACTTTATTAGCATCTTTATAAAATGATGTAATAAAGTGCAAAATGGATATGCACATGCCCACATGCAAAGAGGCAGACCCTGGTGGGAAGGAGTGGAGGATGTCAGGAAGGAATGAAGAATCTAATTTTGTAAATTGATTACCACTTACCTATACATTTAAAGCAGTCAGTTCATGTTATAACATGACAAAAATATCTGGGTAACCAGAAGACGGGCCCAGGATATCACGTATATTAATGCCAACAATAAAAACCAACAAAAATTTTGCAACATGTGGAACAGACCGACATCTCTTGTTAGCATGTCAAGTATAACAACTCCTTTGTTCACTTTGACATTCACAGCACTAGACAGAAAGGCTGTGAGCCTTTACCTGCGCTTCACTGCATTTCTTCGTTTTGATAACAACTGTTTTATCCATATTTTTCTACTGTAAGACCATAAGCTAGATGAATGCAAGAAAAATTTACTTTGTGTTTCCCACAAGAGACATAATACGAAGAGGACAAACAAATACACATTTACTTAGGTTTTGGGCAAGAGGTCAACGATTTAAGATAAGCCATACTGAAGTTGTAGCTTATACCAATTTTGGAGCTAAACTAGTTTTAATTCTGTATCACTCCCTTGAACTTTTTGGTTTGTTCACCACCTGTCCTCTGTTCCCCTTAACCTCATTTCTTCTTTCTACCTAATCTTGGGAGCCTCTAGATCCAGAAGTTTTTGCCATATGAATTTTTACCCTTCCATGATATTTTTAAAACTTTAAGAAATCATTTGTTTTCTTAATTTGATCTCTTCTAATTTGGTCATCTTTTACTCTATTTATCTACTTTCTGAAAGTAGATCTATATCTATATGGAGACATGTATATCTATATCTAGAGATATCTATATCTAGACAGAGAGATGTATATCTCTATCTCTAGATTTCTGTATCTATATCTAGAGATATCTATCTAGATATAGATACAGATATACATCTCTTTAGATATAGATACACATCTACTTATAAATATATCTATATAATTATGTGTTTATATCTATCTAAAAATAAAATGTATTTAACTCTGTCTCTATGTAGATATATATCTATATATAATAGGTATAGATATAAATACATATTATTTTTCTTCTGATTTCTCATTATTTTATTCTCCACTAAACTTCCTGCTTGCCCTTCACTAGTACTATCTCAACCTTTCCGTCCATAAATAAATTTAAAAAGTGAAATTTTATACCTAACCAAGCATAATTCAGCAATTGACTTTGTGTTTACATTGGACATGACACAAGGCCTTCTCTTATCTATCATGATGAATAGCCAAACGGTATAACCAAGTGAAAATTTTATTAACTATAGTTCTCTAGTAGCAAGCACAGGCAACATTCATCATAACTACCATTTTATTAGGGTACAATAAACGATATAGCTTGAAGTATCTTCTCAATGCTCAACAAAGATTAAATTATGAGTTTTAGTGTTAAGTGTATTTTATCACATTCTCATCCTTTGAAAAGGGGACTCAGAAGAGACAGAGATGGCAACTTTCTAACAACTAAGCTTTCTCATTAACTGGACTGCTCTATTCCTCAATTACGCAAGTTAACAGACGACTCTCCTGTAAATTAAAAAGAAAATAAAAACTAGAAACCTCATATGGTATTTTTCTTCTTTATGTTTAGTGATAGTTAAGTAGAACTCCTGCTATTGCTCAATACACAGAACGCTCATTAAATCAGCAGAAGAGTAAAAGGCAAAATGAACCAAAATGCTGTGTTGCTGTGGGGCAGCATCAGAAGCCTGCAGTCTCAAACATATGCTCCCAATTCTCAGATTTCTATAGCAGCATCTGAGAGAACACACAAGAAAAGAGGGAGGTTTCTTTGCTTTTGCCTATATTGGCCAGTATTCTCACATTTAGAATGCTTGATATCATAAGGTATAGTTGGCCAAATAGTTTGGTAGAAATGTTACAGACAGGTCTGAAACAAATGATTCACTTAAAGTGCCTTCTATAAAGTAAATGCTGCTTAAAATAATTCACTATTAATTGGACAAATATTCTGCCTAGTAAAAACTGTGTTTGTATATTCTGTTTATCTATCTTCTTGCATTATTTGCTATTTATTTTAATCATCAATGGAGTTAAATCCAATGTTCAATTTTCCAATGTCCCGAGCCCTTCTGAAAATTGTATGCTTTGGAATGAAATTCTTCATGTGATTTCTCAAGTATTTTGAGGTAGGGTGGTTAGATGAACAACCAGAACATAACCCATTTTCAGCTGGGAGGATAGTCAAATAAACAAAAATATGTTTCTGAATGAAAGACATTCAAAGGAATACATATTACTGCATATTTTCAGTATGATTATGTAACAAGACTCCACTTCAAAGCTAACTTTTTGTTTGGATTACATGTGCAAAAAGGTCAGGGCTATGTTTTCTGTAGGAATTTTTACTTTTGCTTATTTGGAAGCAGTTAAAGGGCCAGAAATCCTGGCTATTTAGGGGCCTCTATAAAGATGAAAACACATAAACACATTTAACAATAAATATTTGTATTTTAAATATAGGCATATTTTTGCTATACTATAGCTATTTCCTTCACTGCAAACCACTGGTTTAAGATTTCCTTTAACAATAAAGATATATTTCTAAAGAAATATATTATATCTAGATAATCTATAAAGTGGTTTTTAAATCATTTCATAAATTGTAAAACAAATTGGTTGTCAACATGGAGAAACTCTCAATAGCCCAGGAAAACTCAGGCTTAAAAAGTTTCAAGATTTCCTGGAACTTTCAATGTTTTCTGAAAATTTTCATCTCCAAATGTGCTCAATGTTAATAATTTTAGAGTCTAAAAATTGTGGCTGATCCTAAATATAAAACTAATTGACAATGACAGTCTGGTTTCACTCATGGTAGACCTGTTCTGGACCATTCAGAAACTGATGAGGGACCCAAGGGGCCTTTCCTAAAACCAAAGCTGCAAACACAGTGCAACTGAAGTTTGAACTCCATTTCCTTCCACTCCTGCTCTACTTATTAGGTTGCACAGAAACAATAAAAGACCAAATGAATTATAGCAGGACTGCTCTTACTTGAGAGGTAAGGGTATATTTATTTATAGTCCAGGGTCAAAGCTACTTCCTTAGATTGTGAACATCTTAAGAACAAAAAGTATCTAATCCAGTGTGAAATATAATAGTTCATACCTAGTACCATTAACTAATTAAAAACAGAAAGGAAGGAATGACTGCAAATTTTGATGATGAAGAAACCAAAGGTTCCCTGAAACTCTCAGTTTGAACCAAGGTCATTCGATATCATTAGCCAGAGTGTGGCTGAAAAGAGAAACCAGGAAGTGCTGAGTCATCGTGAGCGTACGCAACAACCTCATCAGCACTTCTGGTGCCAGATTCGAAGGTATGCGTACTTCCTTTGACCTGCTACTCTTCCATCCTTTTCTCAGTAACACAGGGTAGGTCATGGAAAGCTAACTGCCACCAAGTTGAGAAGCAGCATGAACCCTAACAAATAACACTACTTAACACTGTCAATTCTATATGCTGGTCTCTAGATATGGCTATGAAAATAGGTTGTTTAAAAATATATATGCGTGTGTATGTGTGTGTATATGTATATCATTTACTATCTGTCAGAATTAAGCCATTATACCTCTAGTTTCCAGTAAGTCAAGATAGTTTCCTCTTCAAATAATCAGCATGCCTTTGTCAGCATGCAGTTTATGTGCATTTAATTTGCCAAGCAGTTCTTACTAAAACAGTCAAATCCAAATGACCTTTGCATGACTGAAACACTTGTAGTATTAGGTAGAAAAACTATATAATAGGGGAAATAACACCCTGGAGTCAAAAGGCTTGTGGTCTAGTCCTGACTCTGCCAGCAGACAGTTGACCTTGAGCAAGTCATTTACATTCTCCATTGTCTGTTTCTTTATCTGCAAGACGGGATTAACAATCCTCCCCCAGTCTCCCTCACTGCTGCTGTGAGCGTAATTATATTAACAGCACTTAAGAAGTAGACAACTGTCATGACGAAAAGAAGTGATGAATTCATTACGTATTTTTTAAAAAGCAAAACTTCAGTCTCAGGCTAGCTTCTACGCATTTTATTAGAAACAGACAATAATTTTACTGGAATTGAATGTTTAAGTTGTCACCCAGGTTGGAAGCAACATAAGAAGATAAACAGTAATAGTAAGTAGATGGGCAGAATTCAATAGTACATGGCTATATAAAAGTATATCTCAAAAAAGGCAATTATAGGCTGAGTGCAGTGGCTCACGCCTGTAATCCCGGCACTTTGGGGGGCTGAGGTGGGCGGATCACGAGGTCAAGAGATTGAGACCATCCTAGCGAACATGGCGAAACCCCGTCTAAAAATACAACAATTAGCTGGGCGTGGTGGTGCGTGCCTATAGTCCCAGCTACTCAGGAGGCTGAGGCAGGAGAATTGCTTGAACCCAGGAGGCAGAGGTTGCGGTGAGTCGAGATTGTGCCACTGCAAACCAGCCCAGTGACAGAGTGAGAACCCCCCCAGTGCCAAAAAAAAAGGCGATTATATAGGAGAAATATCAAAATAATACTTTATTGAGAGAAAGAAAATTTGAAGTAACATAAATAATCAGTACCCAGTATTTTTTCATAGAATTTCCACAGGTCTCCAGCTTTCTGCAGTATTTTCTTCAGCTATATAGATAAGCATTGTGAACGAGCCTGGGATTCAACTACAGTTACAATGTTGTATCTACGAGAAATCCTGAGTGCTCAAACCTAAATGTAGCAGGGTACTTTGGGCAAACATCTTTTTAGTCCCTTCACCATCCTTGTACACTGAGACACGTGGCTAAAAATCTTTACGCCCTCCCTACTGTATGTAAAAACAAAACGAAAAGATTCTTTCTTGGCCTTTGACTCTCAGAAGCAAGAACAAACTGGGGTGGCGTCAAGTGAACAGTCTTGAGATTAAATGTGGAAATAATTCTAGCACCTGAAGATGGCAGAAGGTGGCATTCAAGATGACAGTGTAACTCCATCTAATAGCAACCATTTGTTGAACAGCTCCTGTGTCCATAGTACCCATGCCTTGCCCTTGCAACTACTACCGATATAATGTCATACTTATCCAGAGAAAAAGTAGGCAGACTTGAGAGATTCCTAATGGACTTAATCATTTTGTCCAAGAGAATGAGAGATGCACATAATATTAGAATTTGAAGAGGATTTTGTCAAGTTCTGCCACCAATCCTATTAACAAAACCACCCCCCTTCAAAATATTCTGAAGGAGACGAAGAAGTAAGGCAACTAAGTATTTGACAAGTACCAAACACTTAAAAGGGCCAGGCGCAGCGGCTCATGTCTGTAATCCCAGCACTTTGGGAGGCTAAGGTGGAGGATCATGAGGTCAGGAGTTCGACATCAGCCTGACCAACATGGTGAAACCCTGTCTCTACTAAGAATACAAAAATTAGCTGTTCATGGTGGCACGTGCCTGTAATCCCAGCTACTCAGGAGGCTGAAGCAGGAGAATTGTTTGTACTCGGGAGGTGAAGATTGCAATCAGCCAAGATGGTGCCATTGCACTCTGGCCTGAGCAACAGAGTGAGACTCCAACTCAAAAAAACAAGACAAAACAAAACAAACAAAACAAAACACTTAAAAGGTACCTAACTTCAGAGACATCAGTTAATATGTGTCCTTATTTTACAAATGAAGAAATTGAAGCTTAGAGGTAGGAAGCATAATGGGGTTAAGACACACAGTCATGTGGCAGAACTGGAATGTGAACCCACATTTGACCTCCTCTCTTAGATAATCAATAATATCCAATAATCAACAAGTAATGTGTTTGTTATTTCTGAGGCCCATGTGTAGCCTTAGACTTTTAATTTAAATTTTCTCACTCAATTTTTTTTTTTTTTTTTTTGAGACAGTGTCTTGCTCTGTCTCCCAGGTTGGAGTCAAGTGGTGTGATCATGGCTCACTGCAGCCTCAAACTCCTAGGCTCAAGCCTTGATCTTCCCACCTCAGCCTCCAGAGTAGCTGGGACCACAGGTGAGTGCCACTATACCTGGCTAAATTTTTGGAAATATTTTTTGTAGAAATGAGGTCTCACTACGTTGCCCAGGCAGGTCTCAAATTCCTGGCCTCAAGCAATCCTCCCACCTCAGCCTCTCAAGGTGCTGGGATAACACACATGAGCCACTGTGCCTGGCCCACACTCAAACTTTTTAAGATGACAGCACAGTACCTTTCACAAGAATATCATATATTGAATTACTGAGCTGTGGTTCAAAAATTTGTTCATGGTTTACCCTACAGACATTAACCACTGCTCAATCATTTCTAATAACATATATATAAAGTTGATGCTAATTCACAATCACCAGAATTTATTTTTAATTGTCATACTAACTGGGTGATCAGATCCTCTTCGATGTCAGAAACAAAGGGTATATATGTGAGTTGACTGCAGCCTTCTGACAAGGAGCAATTTTCTTCTAAGTAAATTACAACTAAATTCCCAACCTTGGTCTGTACACCCATGATCTAACAACTTTTTTTGCCTTTCCCAACAGTGGCCAAGAAAACATATGCGATTCATAGTAATTCATGATTTGGGATTTTATTTCTATGTAAAATGGGATAATTTTTAAGGACCCTAAAGTCCTTTAAATCACAAATTACTTTAGGGTAGCAGTCTATTCCTGCCAGAATTCATTTACTGGAATTACAAAGTAAATAACCGTGAAAAGAAGATGGAGGTGAAAATCAAGGTTGTAGAAAATTTGAGAGGGAAACAGAAAGGGAATCATACTGCTTGCTTAAAAAAAAAAAAAATGCACCAAAGCTTTCTTCATTCAAGCAGTTGGTTTTGTTCCCTAACTGGTCCCCCACGTATCTAAGTGCAATGAGTACATTCCCAACTCCTACTGCCAAGTTAAAATGAAAACGTTCTCAGTCTAGAAATGATTGAGGTGGTTTTCTTTAATCAAATTAGAGCAGCCAAATGTTCCTTTCAAAGGTAACTGTCTACTCTGCAGCTGTATGCAAACTACCACATCAAATGTGAGGGAAAAAATAGCGATAGAATTGTGTCCTTACAGTACAGAGCTAGCTGCAGAGATGGAGAAACAAAAGCATTTGTACAGTTAAGAATTACATTCACAGTGAGCTTCCAGAAATATGCTGACTTCACAAACTGTGAACAATGTATTGAAACTTCCAGTACATAATTAGCTATTTTGGGGAGGGGAGGAATGTGGGGGGAAATGCCCCCTTAAAAACAGCTAAGCAGCAATAGATACCTTGAGTCATTTACCCTCCCAACCAAAGCTTCTCAATGAGAAACATTAAAAGACTGGCTGAGACTTCACAGGGAAAAAAAGTCTCATAGACCTTGCTTTTTCACTTCCTGTCTCCATCAAAAACACACCACAGTGAGTAAACTTGAGTATCCCGCAAGCTTCAATTAAGTTTGTAATGATTCATTTGCATGCAGAATTTATTCTTTTAAATAATCAGACATGGGAATTTCCTGCAAAGAATTAATTCATAGTGGGCTTATTTTTTCAGTTTGTTTCCCTTAAGAAAAATCAATTGGCTAACATTCCCAATATGATGTCAAATTAGCTTTTCTATGTTACAATTTATATCAGCTGTTGGTTTCAGGGACGGTATATCAACAGTATGAAAACATAGAAGATGACAATGAATTTATAAAGCCAGGTGCAATCAGCAACAGAATAATGAAACAATGTTCTTTCTTCAATTATGGATCCTCTCCAGATGGTTATACTGTCCTTTAAATTAAGGAATGTGGAATAAATAGGGGAAAAGTATATCTCATGTGATCCCAATATTTCTCCAGAGCAGCTGTTCTTAAACTTTTTTGCTTCTGGTGAAATTAGCAGACAACTTCCTTGGTTCACATGCCCTTTGACATTACCTAAATTTAAGAACTGCTGCATAACAAAAACTTCCTGCAGGTAATAAGCAATTCTTGGGCTGCAGCCCTTCTGCTGTCAACCAGGAAAGCAAACTGAATTGCAAAAAAAAAAAAAAAAAAAGGCATTTTGATTATTCAAAAATTTATTTTAAGAAGTGTAATCAGACTTCCAGTTCAAAATGGTGGACCTATCACAAATATTTGCCTCCATTCTTTCTCAGTAAAAGAAATAGACCCATAATTACTAAAGGGCGTCCCACATACATAAAAAGGACAGCATTTAGTAAATTTGCTGGGTGACTGAAAATAAACAGAAATAAGGTGATGGAAGAAGTCACCAAAGAGACAGCGGTCTCCAAAGTGAAGAACATATAATCAGGAGATGTATTAAGAAAATATCTTCTATTTTTAGGTATTTTGTACCCCTTCATTTCAAAATCATTATTTTTATTAAATATACAATAATATATCTGTATATGTACATAATTTTTATAATTCAGTGAATATCAGTGACATGCTCAAATATTTTTACTAGAAGGGAGGCCACTGCCCTAGAACAAGCTATGAGGGCACTGTGGAGGAAGCAGAAGCTGGACTACAAGTCAACAGGTACAATGGAAAAAGGGAGGAAGAAGGGCAGCCATTTTCTTCCCACATTCAGGGGAGTCAACTAAACGTCTGTATATAGGATAACTGCACCAGTTAGCATTCCCATTGCCATCCCTGTACCTAAGATCTTGGAGTAAACCCTTTCTTATTGTGACATTTGAGAGTTTTTCCACGTCCTGACAGCCATTTTTCCCAGCCACCCAAAAG
The DNA here is from genome assembly GCF_009828535.3 of Hylobates moloch. Taxonomy (NCBI): domain Eukaryota; kingdom Metazoa; phylum Chordata; class Mammalia; order Primates; family Hylobatidae; genus Hylobates; species Hylobates moloch. The sequence goes on along the minus strand of NW_026652276.1, from coordinate 167,629,250 downwards.
TAAAGCCTGTGAAGCATACTCCCATCCCAAGGTTCCTATGCCAAACAAGTCTCCCAAAAATTTTACTCAGAAATGACAGCTAGCAGGGAAGAAAAGATCTATTTAATAGTCTTACTAGCTAACCAGTCTTTACAAAAACTAATGGACATACAAGGCAGTAAGGGAGCAAGAAGGTCCAGACTTCTTACTGCCAGAAACAACTAGAAACTAGATAAACATATGAAACAACTGCTTTCAGATATTGGACTATAGGTAGTAGAGGACTGTGATTCCTGAGAGAGGGGAAACAAATGAGGTGAGCCCTAGATTGCCCTACCTTTCTGTTTGGAGGCAATTTCCAGACCACAGGCACAGGAAGGAGGAACCTCAAACAGAGTTCTGTAAATTCTGTAGTCTTGCCCAGCTGGGTAGGCAGAGATCAGAGTTGAGAAGACAAGGAGGCCAAAGTGGCTAAAATTTGGAAGACACAATACTGAAGAAGAGCTCCAGAAATCTACATGGGGTCTATCGAGTCCCTGGCTGAATATTAAGCTACACATGTGGAACTGCATGAAGTCAAGAAAGGTCAGCTTCTAAGAAAAGATCACCAAGGAGTTGTAAGATGAATGATTCCAGAGCTCACAGAGGGCAGAAAATGTTTCAAACTCCTTACCAGCCAAAGAGGAGAGAATACAAAAGAGTAATGTCTTAGTAGGGCTAAACTAGCCTGGAAGCAAAGCCTACATATACTAGATCCTCTCCCCAACAACAACAAAAGAGACAAACTAAAAATAAGCCTTGGAAGTGTAAAACTGAGCCACACGCAACTTTACTGCCTGCCAGAACAAAATCCAATTCTCTTTAAAGGAACAGAACAAAATCCAGCAGTTGACAATGTCATATTCACAATGTTTGGCATCCAGTAACACATTATTAGACATGCAGCCATACAGAACATGACCCATAAGCAGGAGAAAAATCAGTCAATAGAAATAGACTCAGAAATGACAGAACTTATGGAATAGCAGACAAAGAAATTAAATAAACTATTATAAACACTACAAAAATGCCCAAGGCCTTAAAGGAAAACATGGACACAGTGAGGAGAAAATTGGAAATATATAAATAAAAAATCAAATGGAACAAGTACCAAGATAAGCTATATGTTGGACCAAAGCAAGTCTTACTATCTTTAAAAAGTATTAGAATCATACAGAATTGTTCTCTGATCACAACAGAATTAGATAGAAAGAAACTGGAAAAACCCCTCACATGTCTGGAAATTTAAGAATCCATGGATTAAAGAATATATAACTAAAAATGGCTTAAAATAACCCAAATTGAATGAAAATTAAGCCATGACATATTCAAATTTGTGGGAAGATGCATATATTTGAAGATCCAAGCTTCTATTTTAAGAAGCTAAAACTAAGAACAAATTAAACCCAATGTAAGTAGGAAAAGAAGATAAAAACAAAATAAATATCAAGAGACCACAGACAAACAGAAGTGAAAGTTAATGAAACAAAAAACTGGGCTATCATCAATAAAACTGACAAAACTCCATCTGTATGTCAAGATAAAAAGAGCAAAATGCAAATTACCAATATCAGGAATAAAAGAGTGGACATCACTACAAATTCTACAGACATTAAAAAAGATAAGGAGATAAAGAATCTATACCAGTAAACTACCCCCCCGACAAAAACCCTAGAATAGACAAATCCCTTGAAAAATACAAAATTATAAAAGGTGATCTAACCTATAAGGTCTCATATTTATTAAGAAAATATAATTTGTAGTTAATAACCTACTCAAAAATAAATGCTAGGCCCAGATGACTTCATTAGTAAATTCTGTTAAATATTTAAGAACGAAAGAATGCCAATCCTACACAAAATCTTTCAGAAAATAGAAGAGGAAGAAACACTGCTCAACTCATTTTATGAAGCCAGCATTACCTCAAAATAAAAATCAGAGTTATTATAAAAAAAAATTACAGACCAATATCATTCATGAATATGCTTAACAAAATTTTAGCAATATATAAAAAGGCTATATCATGACCAAGTAGGGTTTATCCCAGGAATGTGAGCTTGGTTTAACTTTCAAAATTCAATCAGTATAATTCACAGCACAATAACAGAGTTTTAAAAAAACATATAATCAATTCAATTCTTCAGAAAAAACACTGACAAAATTCAGTACCCGATCATGAAAAACTCTCTAAGCAAACTAGGAATATAAGGGAACTTCATCAATCTGATAAAGGACACCTAGGAAAACTTACAGCTAACATTATACTTGAGGGCAAAAGTCTGAATAGTTTTCTCCTTATTATTGGGAACAAGGCAAAAACATCTGCCCTCACCACTTTTATTTGACATTACACTAGAGGTTCTAGCCAGGGCAAAAAAAGAAAGGAAAAGAAAGAAAAGACATATATATATATATATATACACATATATATATACACACATACATATATATACATATATATACACATATATATATACACATATATATATACACACATATATATATACACACACATACATATATATATATACACATATATATATATGGGGAAAGTACAACTGTCTATTCTCGGATGATGTGTCTGTGTATGTAAAAAAACTAAAATTTACAAAGAAGCTACCAGACTAATAAGGGAGTTTTTCAGATCATAAGACACAAGGTCACTATACAAAAAAGACTATAGCTCTCAATGATAAACATTTAAAAAGAAAAAACAATGCCTTTTACAATAACATCCAAAAACATTAAATGCAAAGAGATAAATTTAATAAAATGTAAGCAAGGGCATTACACTAAAAGCTACAAAACTCTGATGAGAGAAATTAAAGACCTAAATAAATGAAGAGATACACCATGTTCGTGATCAGAAGTCAGTGTCAATGTATATGCCTTCGCCCTAATTAATAGAGATTAAATGCTATCCCAATAGGAGAATTTTTGTGTTAACTAACAAGCTGACTCTAAAATTTATATGAAAATACAAAAGAAGAAGAGCAACAACAATTTTGAAAAACAAGAACAAAGTTGGAAAATGTATACTACCTGATTAAGACCTATACATTATAGTAATCAAAGTATGACATTGGCAAAAGGATAGACATATAGATCAATGGAAAAGAACAAAGAGTCTAAAAATAGGCCCAAATGTATATGCTCAACTAATGTTTAGCAAAGCTGCCAAGGTAATTCAAAATGAAGAAAGCACAGTATTTTCAATAAATGGTGCAGAAATAGCTGGATATCCATACAGGAAAAACGAACCTGAACCCTTACTTCAAGCCACACACACAGACTTGACTTGAATGCATCACAAATCTAAAATAAAAGCAAAAACTATAAAATTCTAGAAGAAAACATAGGAAAAATCCTATATGCCCTAGAGGTAAACAAATATTTATTAGGTAGGATACAAAAAAGCATAAGCTATCAAAGAAAAAAAAAGATAAATTAGACTTAGGTTAAATTAAAATATTCTGTTTGACATAAAGCATTAAGGAAATGAAAAGGCAAGCCAAAGACCTGAAGAAAATATTTGCAACCCATGTAGCTGACAAAAGACTGCTCCAGAATATATAGAGAACTCTTACAATACAATAAGATAACTCAATTTTAAAAAGTGGTCAATTTGAACAGAAACTTCCCAACAGAAGGTATCAGAATGGTCAACAGCCAAATGAAAAGATATTCAACAACATTAGTCATCAAGTAAATGTAAATTAAAATCACAATGTGTTATTAGTTCACACTCACTATAGAATGACTAAAAATAAAAAGATTGACAATACCAAGTATTCAGAAGGGTGCAAATCATATGGAACCTCTATACACTAGCACTGGAAATGGAACAACCAGTTTGGAGAAGTTTGACAATTTCTTAAAAATTAAATACACAATTGCCATACCAGTCAGCAATCTACCTGTAGGTATTTACCATACAAATGAAGCATATGTCATATCAATACAAAGACCTGTACACAAATATTCACAACAGCATTATTCATAACAGCCCTAAACTGGAAACAACAGAAATGATCATCAGTAGGTGAATGAATAAACAAATTGTGGTAAATCCATATGATGGAAAATGAACTACTCAAACAGTCAACAACATAAATGAATCTCAAAAACACTATCCATGAAAGCCAGATATAATAGAACATAATACTCTTTGATACTGTGTATATGAAACTCTAGAAAGGACAAATCTATAATGACAGAAAGAAGATTAGGTTGGCAGGGGTCCTGGTAGAGGGAGGAGATTTACTGCAAAGGGCCCTGTGGGATAATGGGAGTATTTTAGATGTTGATTGTGGTGGTGGTTAGTAGGTGAATAAATTTGTCAAAACTCGTAAAAAGCACACACTTAAAATGGGTGTATTTTACTGTACAAAAATTACACCTTTAGCTTTTTTTGACTTTAAAAAAGCCAAAGGATATTCAAAGATTACCAGACATTTAAAAAATCCAGCCACAGGAAAAACAAAAAAGTTAACCAAAAAAACTAAACACTGACAGAAACAGAGATAATGTGGAGGACTTTAAAAAAATTCACAGTAATTCAAAGAAATATTACAGAAAACCAGAGGAGGATGCTTTAAAAACCAACAACAAGTGGAGAACAAAAAATGATGTTTTGAAGTTAAAAATATTAATTACTGAGAGTAAATTCAGTAGACATTTGGAAAATAATATAGAAGTTTCTTTAGAATACAAAGCAAACACCAGAGAAAAGAGATGAATTAGAAAACAGATTAAAAGAAGAGACACAGAGATCCCAAATGCAAGATCAAATATCTGACTAACAGAAGAACCTTGTAAAGAGAATAGAACAAATGATGAAGAAGAAGCCATTAAAAAAAAACAAAATGAAGCAAATCTGCACTTAGAAAGATTCCACAGAATGCCCAGCAAATTAAATGGTGGTGGGAAACCGACCATATGTAAACACATAATATTTCTGGAGAACACAGATTGTGATAAAGGCAGACATGGCAAGAAAAAATAAAAAGGCAATTAGAAACTCCAGGAAAAACAAAATGACACAAGAAAGTCATGGCCTGAATAAAAAGTACACGAAAATACGGCATATTTTAAACAAGTGATGCAGAATAAGAAAAGAGAATCCAGATGTCTGTTTTTAAGAAAGAAGGACTCCATCAGCTTCATAGGGTTATAATGTTGAACCTGGAGAGAAGGAAACATAAAGGCTGAGTATTTGACCTAGCACTGAACTCTCTCTATATAGTTAGAAGAATGTAAGCACTGTTTACCAGTGTTCAACTTGCAAGGGTCAACCTTTAGAAAAGCAGGGAAGCCTCTGTTGCAGTGCGGAACAGAATGCAAATAAACAATTTTAGCAAAGTATCTGATAGAAATTGTGATGTTAAAGGGAGAACATAAGTGGAAGAAAGGTTAGGGGGATAAAATATTCTCTTCTTACTAAATGGAGAATCAAGAGATACTGCCCAAAGTGAAAGTACAAAAAATTGAAGTTTAGGGATATTATTTAAAATTATTATATGAAATAAAAATATCCCTATCTTACAGAAAGTGAAGGAAATACACAGTAGTATTATCAAGCTAAGTCCTCATTTTTCAGAGTAGAAAGTCAATAGATATTACTGAAGTTTAAATATCAAGAACTAGAGCAACAGCATATTATCTAAATTTATGGAGACCATAAACAGAAGCACCAAAAACAGACAGTGAAAAGAAGCTGTATCTGAGTATTGGGAATAGGAATAACTGGGGCAGGAGCTTTGCCTTTTTTATCATAAGCCCTTTCATACTACTTAGTATTAGTATTAATGTCATGATTACAAAAAAGCTGGGGGTGGGGGAGTGGAAATTCTTTAACATTCCTTCCATTAAGAGGTGGTGTATGTCTCTACCTCTTGAATCTCTGGGGCTTTGAACTCAAATATAAACAACAAAACATGGCATAATTAACACTGCTTGTTCTCAGGGACACCAACTTTTAAAGCCATGAGCCAACATGTATGTTCAACTATTCTGAAGCTTTGATGCTGAAAGGGAAGCCCAGGCCACCTGGTGTAGGTCAGTGTAGGTGCTCTGCTCAAAAACCCGAGCTCAGATCCCAGCCTTCGCCAACCAACTTGCATGAACCACCCAGGCTTGAAAGTGAAGACGCCTAGAATAATCAAACTACCAGTTTTTGAATAATTTCCAGCTGATGTCCCAGACATCTTGGAACAGAGATATGCCACTCTCACTGTGCTCTGTCTGAATTCTCCACCTGCTAAATTCATGAATATAAGATAATGGTTGTTTTAGGCCCCTACATGTTGGAGTAATTTACTACATAGCAATATTAACCAGAAAAATTGCTTTAATAGAAAAATGTAATTATTTTAAACAAAAAACTGCAAATAACTCTCCTCACCTGCAAACTTTGGTACTCTATTAACTTCCTTGCAACATATCTGACAACTGACTGGGAACACCACAATTTTTTTTTTCTTTTCTATTCTATTACTCATTCCCTCTCTTCCTTCCTTCTTTCCCTTTCTTTTCCTTAATTCTCTTATTACTATACATATTATATAAATTATGTTATATATATAATTAGTTTATTGCTACGTAATAATATATTAGTATTATCAGTGATGTCACAACCCATTACGTGATCACGATCAGCTATTCTAAGCAGAGGAGGAAGGTGCTTGGAATGGTAGCCCCAAACAGGAGTAATGGGACAAGGTTCATAATGGGACTGGCCACTCGGGCTTCACAGCTTGTAAAGGCAGCGATAGCCATTTACACAAGGCTCTTTAGGGAAATGCACGTCAATATTTTAATATGACATACATATTACATGGGCATCCCTGCTTGTAAGGACAGCTATGGCCATTAATATAAGGCTCTTTAGGGAAATATAAAATATGACTCTTTAGAAGTCATATTTTAATATAACTAATTTTACAGTAAAACAAAAATGAGCAGTCACAGCCCAGAGAATCTTAAACCATGTTCATAAATTTCCATCAAAATATGTAAATTCAATCTGCAAAAACTGATATGATGATTTAAAATATCATTAAAATATCACTTAATATTATTGGCATAAAATTATGTTCATAATTTAATGAAAACAGTAGTGGAAGAATTAGCTTAGAAAGGGTATATCTCAGTGTCCAATCTACTTGCCAATCATTACATTATTAAATAACTCCTAATTCTTAGGTCAGAATCCAATTTACTACCTATTAGAGACTATATAATTTTGAAGAGTTTTAAATGCAATACTGAGTGAATAGAAAAATAAAATATCTAATAAATTGTAGTGTTAGTTTACATTTTTACTGTCAATAAAGTTACTGTGAAAACAGTAATCTTTAGTCATGGCTTAACTATTTATTCACTCAGTCATTTACTCAACTGATATTTACCAGGCACTGTTCTGGATGCTGGAGATAATGCAGGGAGCAAAACAAAAATTTTTGCCCTCAGGGAGCTTATATTCTAATGGGAAGCTGACATTCAACATTAATTCATACAAATATTCAACAGATAATTGAGTGCTAGGCACACTGGGCAATGCAAAAATGATTAAAATAAGGTGCCCAAGAAAAAGCAGACAGCAATGCCATTTTATTTTTGCAGAATTGTAAGAATGATAATCTGAGTTTACTCGTTCCATAAGCACTGGTTTGAGGGCTTTCTAAATATGGCAGAATTTTCATCTACTTTCAGATCACCAGGTTTCAGAGTTTGAAGTTTATCAAGAAACTTCAGATCTACTCACTATCCCAAGTTCTCTTACTGTTTTTTTTATTTTCTCTCTCACTGCTACCTTAACTTAGCTTATCTTCTACCACCTTCTTCCCTTCTTTTAATGAGCATGTTGTCCTTTCAGATACATAAATACATCTCCAGACCATTTTCTATTTGCCTAATGATGGATTCACCTCTTACTTTTATCAACTAAAGTTAAAAAAAAAAAACAAACCTATACCATCTTTCCTAAACAAAGATGTTTCTCTTGACTCATCTCAAAAGTCTAGTTTTTCTAGGATTGGATTGGTAATACCGAGTCAGTCACATTCATACAGCTCTCCTTGAAATCAGTTCCATCACTTTGAGTCAGTCAATACTTGAGGAGTAATGTCTGTGAAATAGACTTCTTCCCTTCACAAAACTTTAGCTGAGAACCCAAGTGGCATCAGTTCTCATCTAATCAGCTAGAAGTTAAATAGCCATTGATTAAGTTTCATGGGCTTAAAATAATTTGTAAGAATTAGCAGAATGTTACCACTCTTCTTTTGAGTCTTAATATGTAAAAAAAAAAAAAAAACATGCGTCATTTCAAAGAAGCTATGTTTTCCCAGGTCAAGGGAACTTACATAATTTGAATGTATTTCATTCATGATCAGCACTGGGAGTCCCTTCTAGCCCAATCTCCAAATCTGTCTCTTGGTTTCTCATGGTTCAACAAGAAAATATCTCATTTTAACCCAAGATTATTTAACAACTTTTTAAAGTGATTCTACATGGTTGAAATGTATACTATATCAGCTAAAACTCCCAACTTGAAATGACTCAGACAGTCCCTTGGGTTCTTCTAAAAAGTTTTAAAACGTACTGGTCTGAGTAAACTAAACTTTAAAACTAAAGTTTAAAAGTCTACCCTTGAAATGCAAAGATGTCTTTTTTCAGAAAAAGTTTTTATTATTTGTGGAGACAGGGTCTCCCTATGTTGCCCAGGCTGGTCTCTAACTTCTAGGCTCAAGGAATCTTCCCGCCCTAGCCTCCCAAAGTGCTAGAATTACAGGTGTGAGCCACTGTGCCTGGCCTTCTTTTGTTTTTCTTGTTCTGCTGCTGGAAAGGTGTAAGAGTTAATGTTCCTAACTTTATACTTTGAACCTTCTAAAAATAAAAGTATTTTAGGATAAATGAATGTTTTTTTCTAATCATTAGGAACACCTACCACAGAAATTATAAGATTATTTGCAATAAAAGGAAGCAAAGGAAAAAAAAAAGCAAATTCACTAAAGATTAGTGCCCCTAAAAAAGAACTGTTTCATTGCTGTGAATAGAACTCTTAATGATTTAAACAGAGGACACAGAACAAAATTTTAAATGTCATAAGTCAGTCACGCCATAGGAACAGCCTCAGAAAATAAACAAGCAGAAATTCCAAGGTATGACAAAAATGAATAATTCTGTTTGAGATTTTGAAATTAAAAAATAAAAGAAAGAAAGAACAAGCAAAGAATCCAACTCCTCTTTGGGTTAATTTGAATAGTGAAATACAGAAGAAATCATCAAGCTCCCATCAGTTTTGACAACGTGTTCTCAGGAGCATTTGGTCCACAGACACTCCCACAATAAACCCATTAATAAACAGGAAGAGCACTGGGTAAACACGACACCAATATCCAATACCCAAATGAAAGATTATATTTTACTTTAATTACTATAAACTCAATACACATCTTTTCAGAAGTACCTAGCTCCATTCATACTTTCACAATGTAGGGTGGAATGAAAGTGCTGCCAATCGGTAATACAGATATCTGTGTACATGTCAGTTTCTTCCAGGAAATTATAAACTACTTGAGAGCAGGAATTCGTTTTGTTAATAATACCTTATATTTGTATAATATTAGATCTTTGTATACATAATTTCATTTGATCAGAGTAAACCACCAAGGTCTAAAGAGCAGTAGTAATTTCTATTTTATTGTGGGGATATGGCAGCCAAGAGACATGAGGAATTTACCCTAGGTCACTCAACTATTAAATAATAAGTAGAGGAATCAGGATAAGAATCAGTTTTCTGACTCCTAGCCCACAAGCATGAACATTTAAAAGACTTATTATTATGGAAAATTTCAAACATATATAAATGCAGAGAGACTAGTACAATAAAACTCCACAGTTTCAACAGTGATCAACTCATAGTCCATTCTTATTGCATCTCTATCCCATTTTGAAACAAATTCAGAACACATACCATTTTTTGGGTAAACATTTCAATATGCACTTTTTGTGACTACTGACTTAATCCCACTTAACAAAGCACTGAACATAACAGATGCTCATAAATACTTGCTGAATGCCAGAGACCTCACCTGTATTTTCAGACATGATTACTCATTTCTAACTAAAAAAAATTAAATTCTGAATTTCTAAATGGCGCATATTCTCTCACTTAGAAATACTTATTCAGGGTTACAAGACATCAGACATCATGCTAAATGCTTGGGATACTGCAAGGAACAAGACAACACAGTCCCTTCTTTCGAGAATCTTGTACTCCACTGTTCTGCATGCACATGCGTGCACACACACACACACACACACACACACACCCTAACCATATGTGTCTTAAGAAACTGGAATGAGTTCAAACTGGAAGAATACTTCTTAATTAAACCTACCAGTTTGTCAAGATGGAATCCAAATTCTCTGTACACAAATTATGAAGAGGAGTAGAAGACAAGGCTCAAATGAAATTCAGAATCATCATCTTTTATAGAAATTATTAGGAAGGTTTTATCTAATTCTGCTCTAACAGGTTTTCCACTATTGAAAGGCAAAGAAATTAAAATTAATGAGGAAAATAAAAGAATTCAAGCAATTGATCAAAATGTATTTATAATACCTTACTTTCTTACATTTGAAATGTTCAAATCATTTTCAGCTTTTGCTGAATGCATGCTCATTTCCTAATGTTAATGTCTTCTTTGCAGTATATAAATTAAGTCCAAGGTTGCACAGTTAACTATAACAATGAATCATACTTAAATTTTAAAACTCACTTTCATATAAACTATGTCGATTGGAGTAAGACAAAAATGAAACTTCCTTTTTTCAGTATTTCCTAAATTATTTCCCAGGAATTCCAATAAGTGTAATCCAATATACAGATCCATTCTCCCTCCTTGACACTCCTTAGTATTAACATTATTTCACATGATAGAAATAATTCATATGGTGTCTTCCTCTATAACTGGACCCCTTTTCAATGATTTCACTCAACTTGTTACATATTCACCTTATATCCAATGGATATAGGGTATAAACGAACGTGACCACAAGACACTCTCTGCCTTAAAGAGCTTACAAATAGAGTGTGAAAGAGTAGAGAGTCAGAAGAGGGCTGTCATGAGAGTTAACATTCCATCTTACATAACAGAAATAATATAAGGGGACAGATAACAAGCTAAGTGCCATAAAGGAGGTCCAAAGTTACCAGGGCTCAAAGGAAGCAGAAATGTTATCCAAATCGAGGTATTAAGGAATACAGAACAAAGAAAGTGACATTTGAGGTTGGCCCTGAAGGATAAGCAGAATTTCAACAGGTGGAGAGTGGTGCAGGAGAGGTACCAAGTGCACATTCAGAGATCTGTTCAAATTAAAGTAACAGAGGTGGATGGCAAGAAATCTATTAGGGCAAATGGAGTAGTCCATTTGTCTGTAGGATACACGTTAACAAATACAGAGGAAGAACATGAGAATATCCTGTCAAAGCCAAAGCAAGTACAATATTGAAGATAAAAAATGGGTAGTCAGGAAAAGTTTAAATATGAATAAGTATTTGAAGACTCTTCCTAAATAGACTTCACATGTGTATGCCTTACAGTTAATACCCACAGATCTCCCAATGTCAATAGTCAAGATACTTGCTAATGCAGTATACAACTCTAAAAGGATGAAAAGTGCTTATCTAAGGGGTTTAAAATTTCAATCAATCAGGAAACATATATGGGTTAACCAATGGTTATGGACACCATGTTATTTATGGATGTAAAATACACAATCCTGGTCCTCAAGTCAGCAAACATAAAGTCACTAAACTGAAAATACTTTTACATCTCAAGGGATTTTTTTCTGGTATATGCAATGACCATCAGTCATCCTGTCCTGCTAATGTTTAATATAAACCTCTGTCTGAATCTTAGCCATCCTCAATCAGTTTATATCTACAATGCATATAATCACAGAATAACACTGTTCACTAACAATGAGATAATGTTTTGCATTCATAAAACTCAAATTTTATTATTATAAAACAGATCAAAGGGGGTTGCACGAGGTTAAATCTAAGACTTCTTCCAATTAAAAAAATCCTTATGCTGTGATTCTAATTCTACTGAACTAAATCCTTTAGGAAGGCCAGAGAATAGGAATAATTTAAATGGCTACTTAAATTACAAAGCCAGTAGATGTCCAAATTTCGGCAAACTACTATAGACAAAGGAGATGGTCAAAAATGTTTCATAATAATCCTGACTCAAATGGACTTCCAGACTACAAATGTACACTTGCATAGATTCCTGCCACGTGCCTTGCAGTCCCTCCGGTTCACCTCTCAGGCAAGAGAAGCTACATGTGCAGCTGGTAAAATAAAAATCAGGTATGGCAGCAAACTGGTGATATTCAAGACAATTACCAAGCAGCTCTTGGAAAAATCGTCTCTCTGATTGCTGGCCTGCCTGCTCCACCAAACCTAGCATCTATGGATCATCACTCAAATGGTGACCTTCATGTAAGAATGCTTGTTATCAACCACTGGTGCGTTTTCAGTGCTGCCTCCTGGATCTTGGACAAAGCCCAAGATCATACACACTAACTTCTCCTGTTAACAATTCACTGACACCCAGATTTCATCTCTGCTGTGTTCTGTTACATCAAGAAGCTCACAATTAATTTACTTCCTATGAAGACAGAGCAACTCATCTGAACCTCATGAGAAAGAACAATAGTGTGATTAGTTCCTCAGAAGGCATGGAAAACACATATTTATGTGTCTGATGGTTGTTGTGCCATCTAATTTTTAAGTATTATGATGTTATTTCATTAACCAGAATGTTACGTAATGTGCCAGAGCCACATTATGTAATACTTCATTCATCAGACAAGTACTAAGTGTTTCAATTTTTCCTATTCCTCTTTCTCTAAAATGAATTCAATATTATTAATGAATTACCTATATAATTTACCTGTATTATCATTTAACTATAGATATTTTAAATTATTATAATTAATTTAAATTATCATAATTATAGCACAACTTCCTTAAAAGAAGAATTTACTGGAATAATACTTTTGAAGAGCTATACTTCAGTACGGTATACTGCAGAATTCAGGAATTTACTGAATTGTTATTCATTTATTGTTATGTCATTCATTCCTGGCAAATCCTGGCAAACTGTCACTTTTGTCTACATATAGTTCATTTTTTCCAAACTAGAAATGTACTCACCCGATTTAACTGCTTCCATCAAACAAACAAACAAAAATTGCTACTTAGTTTTAAGAACAAGTCAATAACTTTAAAATGGCATGACAGACAAGTAGCTTGACCTCCAGAGTGTCTTCCAACCCTAATATCCATGGTTTTACAATGATAGGCCGCATGTATGGTGTGTTTCCTTCTTAAAAAACTTTCTTAAGAAATCATTAATAGTGAGGCATTTGTTTTTTTAAAAAAGAAATAATTTATTTTTAATAGGAACCTATTTGCATAGATATTCATTTACCCACGTCTTAAATATAGGAAAATATCCCCAAAGATATTCAAGTTTATACAAGTTTTCCTCTTATAGACCTTTTTTGTCCTTGATTCCATAGAGAGATTCTAATAATTCTATGTTGATAATAGTTGTATAAAAGGGATATAACTGCAATGTCAAAAATTCAGCATTATCAAGTTCTTCTGTAGGAATAAAAAATGAGCAGAATACCATTGTGAAAATGTTTATTTACTAAACAACCTTGATAAATTAGAAACTTTTCAAGGAACTCTCAGAGACAGAAAGAACAAACATATTTTTAACATACTGATATTTAAAAGGAGAATTAAACTCCTGCTTTTCCTGCTTTTATTGAAAAAAGCCCTAGTAAATGTATTATTCAACCACACAAATAGCAATTTTATTCAGAAGGATTCTCATGAACTAATCCAGTTGAAGACCTGGCTTTACAGAATCAAATACGTCATGTGTCTTTTACCCTGTTAACAATTAGGTTTTCCAGAGAAAATCACATTTTTACTCACCTTTTATGAAATATATTACTAAGATCTTTAAAAAAGAGAAAATTAGAAAACTCTCCTTGAATAATCATTAAGCTTTACAGCCTTTTCTTTGGGTTTTTTGTTTTGTTTTTAAAGCAGTGACTACTCTAATTATAATATTTAAACATCGTAAGTTTATTCACTGATATGTAATGACTTTTAGTTTCCAGAGCCAATACTTGAATTTGAATTGCTTTTACTGTTACACTAATAAATACAATCCCTAGAGACAATACAGGTAAGCACTTGCTTGTATCTTTCTTACAGCACATGATCCTATCATGTATCAGGGTTATGGTGATCATCTTATTCCTTCAAACATGGGAAGAACTGCTTCAGGAGAGTAGCCAGGTATGATTTACCCAGGTATCTTTCCCAGCATCTAGCCCCATGGTTTTTAAAGCGCATGCCCTTCCTAAATCCTTTTTGAATAAATGGAGCTCAAATGTTCACTTATATTAGCTATGTGTCAGTATCTCATATAGATAAATCCCTATGTCCCTAAGGTAAAATTTAATCTTCAAAAAGCACTTGATTCTGATTAGCCTTTTGGTTATGTTGCCTACTCAGTCAGGAAATTCCTGGTAACCGAATTATCAGAAATCAGTTGTTCTATAAAACTGGTTAGGTTAAGTATAACAAAGCAAAGCAATTAAAATAAATATGCGTAAATTTTTAAAGAGAAGAAAGAACTGCTCATCTCGTTACGAGGCAAGTTCTACAAGTGCGGAGACTTTTCCAGGCTTGTTCATTGCTATATCCCCAACTTCTAGAAGAGTCTGGCACATAGTGGACCCTCAGTAAATATTTGGTGAATGAACAGACTGCTGACAAAACATGCTATAATTTTATCTCTTGTTTTTAGTTCAGGCTGTTAAAACAAGATCCATTTGTGCAGTGCAGAAACTCCAATACAGGTTCACAGTGAAGTCCTATTCTGGCAAAGGTTCCAGGATTTGGGATTACCAAATGTAAAAAAAGAGTAAATTTACTTCCCAGACACTGACTGGCTGATCAAGCGAGGGCCTGGGATACATCAAGTGCAGGTAAGCAAGAATTTCAAGTCATTATCCCTGTGCATGCAGGCAGTACCATTGCCAGCAATAACAAGTCAGCTTTTCTGGCAAATCCATCAAAATTAAATCTTAAACTTTTGAAAAAACTAATATGTTTATTATGCTCTGTTAGCTTAAAGGCTTAACTATCTGTGGGAAGGGCCTATAATTATGATCAATTACTTATGACTTGAAGGTACTTATAAAAGCATCTGCCCTTTTAAGAAACCATTAAAGAACCAGGCTTAAGACTGTAAAACTAATCCTAGGGGCAATAATAAATCACAGGTTTGGGGACCCAACTTTGACAACTCTCCCTTGGAAAGAAAAGAATTGCTGTCAACTGTCCTTATTTCCTGACCCTGTCTGAGCAAATATTTGCAACCTCTAAAATCCAGAATTCTTAGTCTGGCCAAGCAAATCATGGGGACTAATGGTTGTTTCAAGGCAGAGGCAGAAGAGAAGAAACAGGAAGGAAACAAAAAGAGAATGAAGATCTGTAGCTCATGAGGGTGACATCATCAATAATTTCCTCAAGTATCACTGAATTTCATGGCTTGTGACTGGGAGTCTTTTCTGACATCCTACAGGCTAATTATCCTCAAGCATCTTCTTGGTTCCAGAGCCTGTAATGTCTGGGTTTGAATATGATTTGTTCTACAAAAAAGGTCAGGTGAATTGACCCCTCCCTGTGAAGCTGCTCCATGGCAAGAGACCACAAATCTGCTGAAATGCAAACAATCCTTTAGATATCTGAAGTACTTTCAAATTTACAAAGTGCTTTCACATACACCATCTCATTTTATTCTCACGACTTTAACAGGTAGGTGCCATCATCACCACTTAACACGTAAAAATAATTTTAGAAAACAATGCCTTTGTCTTCAGTTCATAAGTATATTCTCCTGAAATTCACAGTACAGAATCCATGGGTCAGTTAGAAACGTCTAGAAACACATCAATCTCAGGAGGATAAATCAAGAGAATAGGATGGATCACACAAAATCTACAAGCACAATGGCAGAAAGTGTGCTTCTGGTATAAGAATGGCGTGAGCTTTGTAAACAATAGTGTTATACAGGGGTGCCTCTGCAGTACCTCTACGTTTGGAAGGACATTATTCATTCATATACGTGACTTAATTGGATACTCCATAGGTAACAGACAAAATAAAACAAGAACTTCCGTCTTAAATTTGTAGTGGTGGAATTCATCCTTCGGGATGTATTAGGTGATTCCTCTAGGACGACAGCTGAGTTACAGGGGGCTAAATATACCCTCCCCTTTTCCCTCCAATATCACAAAGAGCCCCCCAAAGGGATTTTGTTGTTTTTAACAAAGAAAATACACAGAAAAAAAGTCATCTATAGCTTTTTATATATAATCTCATCTTCCAAAACACTCATTCTCCTTCACTAGCTAAAGCAGAGGTATAATGCGGTCCTAACTTTATAACCATTTACTGCTTTATTTATATATTTATGATTCTTTGATGCCTTCTAGCTTGAGTCTAAACTGCGTTGGGAACAAAGCACCGCACAAATCACCAGCCTGGGATAAGAGGAGACAAGTTAAAACCTCCCAGGAAGATTCTGTAGATACTTGGTCTCTCTGAGTCTGTGGAGAGTTTGGTATTTCAAAGGTCAGTCTTGGGTCTCTCCACTTTGATGACTAATGTTAAATTGTTTGACTTTTTACAAAAATATTTAGCTGTGCTTATTTACATCATTTCATCCTCAGCGCACACAGTAGGCATGTATTTGTTGAACAGAAGCCCTAAATGGATGAGAAAAAAGATATTTCTGCTACACATTTTCTCAAGATCAAGAAAGGTAAAATCACAACCCAATTTGTAGAAGTTTCTAGGCATTCCTTTTCAATGTAAAGCTATGCATCTCTGTTTAAAAAGGAAAAGGATGACACAACCAAACAATGTCAACCACACAATGGGGAAATTCCAGGATCACTAAGAAAACACCATTATCCTAAGTCACACATTTTCATTTAATACTGGTTACCACACAGGAAAGAGTAAGAACTGCTGTCTCCCCACCCACTCGCACGACCCATCTGGGAGAAGCATGGGCAGAACATTTATGATCTAACCATACCACATCTTGGACTCACATTTAACCCTTTGGAGAATTAGTCTACAGAGTATGTCCACCCAGAGATACAAGAGATACAAAGTAAAACAGACGCAGGGATAACAGTTTTGGAAGAAATTTTTATGACGCTGTTTGAGATTGGGCATCAGCACTCAAACTCCTTAGACCACCAGGAGTCATTCTTATTACGCAACTTTAATAAAGAGAAACTGAGAATATGACTGGCAAAAATATTATGATGTTTCTGCATCTTCTTAACCTGATTTATACTAGGCTCCACCCATGAAGTTCCCACTGATTATCACACAGCATCCTCATTCTCCAGTCTCACCTACTCTGTCTTTCAAAAATTCCCTAACGTCATGGCCAGGAAAAATATGAAGGGGCTAGCGGGGCATGTCTCAGGTTGGCTTATCCTGTCCCTAAAACGCACCTACCTCCCCCGGACCCTCCTTCAGGGCGGGCAGGGAGAAAACGCTTCTAAGTTGCACAGCTGCAGGGAAGCCTGCGCAGGTCATGTTTTTTTGACTTGTCTTTCGGCTCGCTGTCTGGCAAGGTCACCGGCTCTGGCTCGCGGCTCTGTCGATAAAACTTAACTCTCACTCTGTAAGACCAACAGGTCGCGCAGGACCTCCCCAGTGGCCCTCTGCCCCGCACCTTTCTGGGCCTGAGGATTCCTGGCTCGGCCCTCCCCGCGCGCGCGCGGCCCCAGATGGCGAGAGCGCAGCTCCCTGGCTCACCTGACCACGTTGGGGTGCTCGAAGGTCTCCAGGTGCCTCAGCACCGCCACCTCGCGGATGGTGGAGAGCGGCATGCCCTCCTCGCCCGTCTGCACCCGCACGCGCTTCAATGCCACGAAACGGCCTCCGTTCTTCAAGTCGCGGGCCTTGAACACCTTCCCATAGGCGCCCTCCCCGATCTCCGCCACGCATTCGTACTGCTGGTCAGCGCGACACAGGCCGTCCTTCTCCATGCCGCCTGGACGCCGCCCGGCGCGGCGCCGCTGGGGCGGGCGGGGGGTGCGCTCAACTAGCTGGCGGCCGCCGCTCGCCTACTCCGGGGCTCCCCAGAGATCGGTCTAGCTTTACTTGCTCCCCGCCGGCTCAGGCGCTCGGGCGCTAGGGCTTTCGCCGCTGCAGAGGCTGGATGGAGAGACCTCCCCGCGGGGCTGGCGTAACCCTGGTGCCGCCGCCGCGAAACTCCGCCTGCAGAGTCGCCGCCGCCGCCGCCGGAGGAGCGGAGCCGATCCCTCCTCTTCCCTCCCCGAAGCGAAGTCCTCAACACAGACAGAGACGATTACATAGCCTCTGCCCAAGCGCTTCTCAGTCCAGAATCATTGCACCTAAAGGAGGAGACAGGAGGTTAAGAAGAAAGTGCAATCAGACAGCCCAGAAGCCTTCCTCGGGGTTCCTCCAGACTCCCCTCCTCCTCCTTTACGAAGCCTCCATCGCTACCCTCCGCGCGCTCCTGCCCTCTCCCAAGCCGCTTAATCCTTCCTGGTTCCTCCGAGAAAAGCGAAGTTACTTTTCTTTCCCTGCAGGGCTGAAGCCGTCTTCGCGCGGAGAGGTTGCAGGGGCCCCTCGGGGATGAGCGAGCGGCGCGGGACGCAGTGGAACGGGAGGGGGCGTGCCGAGCAGCCCAGAGTGTGCCGGGAGCGCGGGGGAGGGGAGGCGCCGGGCACGTCAATGTCACGGCTTAATATTTATCCCTATATCATTGTGTTGCGCCGCTACCCTCCCCGCCTCCTGAGGCCCGGACGTGCAGGGAGACGGGGTGCAGGGGTGCCGGAGGGCGTTCAGGGGTCGCACACAAGCTGGAGCGGAAGGACTGTTGGTCCATCCGTGTGGGGCCGCAGAATGTGGGTGGGGGCTCCCAGGACCCTGTAACCCGATGCTGGGAATGTGCGAGAAGGGGTGGTCAGACATCTGCTCAGAAATTGCTTCCTTTCTTTCTACTTTCAGTTTTTCTACGAGGAGACATTTAAAAACGACTCGCATACACAAATGGTCTTTTTGGGGTAAAGGAGTCTCGGCTGGAAACGGAATTCTCTCTCCGACTGGGAGGACCTCCCTGGTGGAAACCTTGGGAAGACCAGCCATCTGGTCGGGGAGGGTTGGGGCTAATCGGGGGTGGGCGAGCGAGAGGTCCTGGAGGAGGGGAGACATCGTCCCCCCCGGGATCCCAAGGGTGGGAGAAAGGGGTGTTCGCCACAATTTCGCTTGTCGTCTCCTTAAAGAATAACTTACTTAAGGAAGGGGATAGCATAATCGCGCCTCGTCGTTAAGTTTTAAACTGATTTCGACCTGAGCAAAACTCAACCTCCCTTTCAGAGGGTGGGGGGTGGGGGGTTAAATCCTGCGCCTCCAGGGGTGAGAGAGAAGGTCTCTGCCCTCGGGGCCCGGACTCGCGAACCTTTTCCCACTCCCAGGACCTCCCCGCTGTAGGTAGCAGAGGTGGCTGCCCCATTCCCCCTCCGGCTAAAGGCCCGGTCCAGTCTGCAGCCGGACGCCCCCGGAGCCCTCTGCACAACAACGCGCCGGAGAAGGGTACCCGAACTTTCCCTCCCCATTCAGCAGCTATCTGGGACCTAGAGGGGCTCCCTCCTCCACGGCTCGGCAGGACTTTCACCACGACGGCCGCGTGTCCGGAATTCCCGGGGCACCTCGGAATTACCTGCCTCGCAACCGCTGGCCCGCTCGCCTTTTGCCAGGAATTAAACGGCGTGACCCCCACGAGGAGCGGGTGGAGCGGGCCGCGGCGAGAGCAGAGCTTCTGGCACTCACTCCATTCAGAACTTTCCTTAAAAGCCGAGGAAAGAGCCCCCAGGGACTGCCCGGAGGTCTGAGCCAGGTCGAGGGCCACACAGGTAGCCGGGGAGCCGCCGCCGGCCGCCCAACCCGCCTGTCCTGCGTCCCCCCATCCCCCTCCCGCTCGAGTCTAGCCCCGGGCTCCGTAGCGAAGGAAGCATCGGGGACGTCCCACCCCCGCAGGGAACTGCGCCTGCTGCCCCCGCCGGGCCCCGCACTGCCCTGGCTCTCCCCCCACTCGCCCCCCAGACGGTCGGCTTCGGCGGAGAGAAACGGGAGCAGCAATGCCTTTTCCCCCCCTCTCCTCCACTTTTTTTTGTTGTTGTTGTTGCTTTCCCACGCTGGCTGAATGTGACTTGACCCCATTTCAAAAAAAGTTTGACATAGTGCTTCAACATTTCCGCATTCCTCCGCGACTACAAAGGCTGCAGCCGCCTCCTTCTGCTTTCTGTCTCTGCTCTCTGTCTTCACACTCAATGAAATCCTTCATGCGCCTCTCCCGAAGCCTGCCAAGCACCACAAGGGTCGCCACCAGCACAGCGACAAGAGGCCACACCGGGGACCGCGACTCCCGCGTGTGCGCATACGCAGATGCGCCCATATGCACACGGACGGGCGCGCTGCGGGGACCAGGGCTGCTCACTGCGGGGCGTGTTTAACTCCAATACTTTAAATTATAAAAGTAAACTTGGAAACTAAAGCAAACGTGCGTCTTCGCGGGGCTCCAAGCCTGGGCACTGGCCGGCTGCGTGCACTTTTCTGTGTATAACATGCCCGCAGGAAGCCTGCGTTAACATTTATCTCGTGGAGGGGAAGGTGGAGCCCACACCCACACCTCAGCGAGCTGGAGAGGCAGTTTTCGAGGGGGAAACGCAAGCACATTCTCCAGCATGGAGTCCCTAGAGGCAGTGCATTTTAAACCCTAAATGTGAATTATTATGTGAGTGTCCGAGTAGAGTTCCAGTTCCGTTTGGAGAAACTGGATGAGGAGTGTTCCGTGTGGGTGTGTGTGCGCACGGATACGTGGAAGCAGGATCTCGGTGTCGTGGGTGTCCCTAGGATGGGATCTCCCCCTCTCGTCAGATAAGGAGAATCCTCTAGCTCCCCAAAACTGGCCCCCATAACCAATCCCGTCTCAGTTCGTAAGGGGTTAACCAAAGCCGATTCCAAGGAAACACAGGTCCCCCCTACCCCCGCCACCCTCCACTTACCCCACCCACAGTTCTGCCTCGGACCCCGGCCAATCCCCCAGATCTCCCCCGGGACCCCCCACCCCGCAGCCCACCCACCCGAGCGCACAGCTCCTCACCTGAGGGGCCCAGTCGCGTCGGGCCTCCCGAGGGGGCTGCGAGTGTCAGTCGGCTCTCCGCACGTGTCCGCGGCCTCGCGGAGCAGGTAATCAGACTCTGGGGAAGGAGTTACCAGCACTCTCTCCGGCGAGGGGGTGGGCACAGCGGCGGAGGGCGGAGGGACGGCGGAGGGCGCCGCCCGCGCCGCTCGCTGGGGGCGGACGGGGGCCGCGGGGCTCCGGCCGGCGCTGGGGGCCCCAGCCGGGGAGGCAGCGGGGGCGACCGTGCTGGGTGGGGGCAGGGACCCGCGAAGCCAACTCTGCCGGAGACCCAGCCCGCGGCGGGGCTGGGGGCTCGTGGCGCAGTGGCAAGAAAGTGTGCAAATTAAAGCCTTCCGGAGAGAAAGGAGGCGGCCGAGCCCCGGCAGTGCTCCGAGCTCCGGGCTCCCTAGCTCCCTTCTACGAGTCGGGGGCTAGAAGGGCGCGGGGGGGTGGGGGTGGGGAGTTAAATGAAAATTTCCGGCTTTCACTGAAACTGTAGTAGGGGGATCCTGCGACTAAAATAAGCGGCATTAGTGGGAGAGAGTGGGACGTGTCGTCGGGAGTCGGCGGAGTTTCCAAACCCAGGGTCGCCCAGAGTTGGGGTTTTGACAGGGTGAAGCGGGGGGTATCCTCACTGTGTGACGTGGACGGATGGGAAAAACACAAAACAACCAACAATAATTATGAGGGGCCGATGGGGGTGGTAAATACCAATACTTTCCAAGAAACTGAAAAATCAGACCAAAAAATAACTCTTCTCTTAAAAAAATAAAGAAAAAGTTTGGCAGGATGCCTTGCAGAAAAGAAAATACTAATCTGTCCAAGCACTTTTCACTTTCAGCATGAGCTACATTTGTTTTGTTTTCCTTCGCTTCCTTTCTGCCTCACAAAGCCCTATCTTTTCCTTTTAGACAGAGGATATGGTTTGGAAATTGTCAGGCACTCTTACGGTTAACGACCTACTTGAAGGGGCTGGCGGGTTCACAATTATTAAGTGGTTAGTAACTGCTGAGGGTTCACTAACGTGTTTCAGAGGAACTAAAATTTAGTGTAAATAATAGAACTGCAGATAGTAGATACATACACAAAAAGAGGAGTGCTCAGTTTAAATGCATTATTGGAAATCTGAAATTTGAAACCTTGTAAGAATGTATACTTTACCTGCTGAGAAACCCTTGAATACAATTATTTCAGGTGAAAATGAGATTTTGGAGAGAAAAAAGTCTTCAAAACTTTCTACAATGGAGTAAAAGAAAACTTGAAATAGCTGTCTTTTTGGAAAGAATTTGGTGTTCTCCCCAAAATCTCTATCTGTAGAATACTTGAAACCCTTTAAAACATCTTAAAGCAAAACTTTTCACAAAATTATTTACTTCAGTGCTTTGTAGAAAAATTAAAACCCGGCAAAATTCTGTTTGAATTGGAAATACTATTCTATAAATCTTTTGACTTTAAAACCATGTTATTAATCTCACAGTAAATCAAAATTTTGCCTTTATAAAATTGATTCTATATTATAGTGTGAGGTAAGGCTAGGGAAATAAAAATTGATGCATTTCCAGTAGCACATATTTTGCAATGCATTATAATAGTTTTTTCTTTAAAAATAAAAGTGAATAATTGTATGTCTTTAAGCTTAAGATAATTCATAAAATACATTTGTGTTAAGAGCATGTCTTCTAAAATAAGATCCAGTTTTCTGAACAAAATTTGTATTTATAAGGCTATCTATAATCTCATATACCTTATAAATTTAAGAAGGCAAATCATTAGATTTTATATTTACATAAAATATTGGATCACTACAAGTCACTAATTAGACTTTAAGCCAGAGACACAAGTGAGAATCCTCCATTTTGATAATTGTTCACACTTATCATTTGCCTTTTAAAACAAGATTTACTTGCTGGTAATTAACATGTTTATATAATCCAGAAATAATTGCCTGCAAATAGGAACCAGCATATCATGGCTAGAATTTATTTGAATAAATCATTTATTAAAAAAATAGCCACAAATATTAAATTAACAGAGAAGTGTCTTTTCTACACTGGGTTGAATTTTTAGTTACTGAATTTGACAACAACCATTGCTAGATCAGAAATTCCATGATTTAGGTTACTAGATCATTTGGACAATGTAAAAAACAATGAAACTTTATTTAATTATATATGTTAATACTGAGTGTTAACTCTCTGTCCTCTTCTTTTCCTGATACTGCTATCTTTTATGTTAATTTATCATTGTTCACTCTCCCTGGTTATGGTTCACATCAAATCCCAGTTGGTGAAAGCTTCAGACCCAAGGCAGTTTTACAATTGATTGTATAAAATTAGTAAATACCAGATTATTTTTGTTTATAGATAACTTCTGCTGTGGGTAACAGGTTATCATAAGAAAATTTGTTCAAAGTTTTTAAACTGTGAACCAAATTCCAACTTCTTTGTTTAGGAGTCTTCTGAGAATTAATATATAGAACTCAAGAATAATGACTCCAACCAGTATTTTCACACTGCATACCAGATATTCTAAAGTTGCAAATCATCTTACAGGTATTTAAAAATTACATTTCATGGACTTATTTCCAAATATGGTGGTGTAACTTACACTGAAAGACTTGTTAATGTCACATAAGGAATGTATTTCATGTGTGAACATTTATATATCAAATATCTGTACAATTTTGTTTTCCCTGAAATACACATAAAATTTTAAATTCTGGTCTATAATTTTTAACCTTGTTAAGGAAATATGTAATTTAGTTACAAATAATAATTATATAATGTACACCTAAATCTAATTCATTTCTGATTTATATTGGCTATTTGAGTTTATAAAATATATTTTCCAGAAACTCAGAAATGAGATTTTGCTATAATGTACTACACAATTATTTTAAAATACACTTCTAGTTTAACTTTGAAATAAGTTACCCTGCTTTTTAACCTGATTTATGTGTTTGTGTACGTTATCTTTATTGAGTAATAATCATGAGAAACTATAATTTTAACAGAAATAGCATAATATAAATGCAGTACATTTTAATGCATTCTTCTTTCCCTTCTCAGACATTTCCAATATATTTTCTTGGGTTTTCCCCTGAACTATATTATTGAAAGTTTGCTAAATATCTTAGGAAAAGTCAATTGTATTATCAACTTTTTGCATTGTAAAATTCTGAGCTTTAAATGATTTTTAAAGTTCAGTCTTCTAAATAAATTCTTTCTGTCAATTTGGAAATGACCTGGGTTTTTCTGTTTTTACTGTTGCCTGTAATCTATTGCATTGCATTTGAGCAGTGAAACTTGAAATGATTTTGATATTTGCCATGAGGGAAAAAATAGATATAAAGTAGTAGCTTATAACATTTAAGGAGGAAAAAAACAAACAATACTATCTTTTGGAACATTCTGCTTCCATTGGTTCTACTACTCTATAATTTTCTTTGTGCAACATGTCAGTACTATGTTCATATTTGTATAATTGCCATCATCTTTTTTAATTTTTCCCTTTTGATAGACACCCATGTCTTCTTTTTCCTTTGTATGTGTGTGTGTGTGTGTGTGTGTGTGTGAATACCTGTATGTTCTTGGCATATTGTTATGACATGTTTGAAACATGTTCTTAAGATCCTTTCATCATCTATATTAGAATTCTGAGTAATCAGAAAAATAACTATGGAAATATACTTCCAAAAGATGGTGATAATCATGTTAAAATACCTATATTTTCTTTCTATTTATGGTGACCTGTAATTTTCACTGGTTTCTAACATTTCTTTTCTGAGATAATACTTGCATCTCAGCTGCACATATGGCCTAAAACTTGTGTTGCCATAGCTGCTTTTGGTTGAGCTAAAAGTTGTTTACATGCCTTAGATAGACCACTCAGTTGGAGCAGTGGAGGTATAACAGTGAGAGTGAACGATGATAAAGTGGGATCTCAGAGGTAGGAGGAGGGACAAAGAAGGCACCCAGGGAGAAACTTCTGTGAATGGCCTGGCAGCAGGGACAAGTGAAGGAAGCACATGCTGAGGTCCTGGGGCTGAGAGATGCAGCCTCCGTGCTTATAGGTATAGCGTAGTCAGGCAACCCGATTCTTTCAGGATGAATGGCCTTCTGTGTCTATCCTATTACGCAATTAAATCTGTCTTATTAAATGAGGTTGTGTACTGTATGACTCCATATTCACATGTAAATCTATTTTATGTTGTCTTATTCTGGATTTTTCCCGAAAATAACATAGAATGGAATTCTTTGCAGAATTCTTTGAATGCCTAGAAGAAAATATATCATAGCATATTTCTGTGGATCAAACATTTTACCATAAACTGAAGCGAGAGTTTCATTTCTAAACCTTGTTATAAATTTGTTCAAAATTACTCATATCTTTGCATCCCCGGTACCTAGCACAGTAACTGGCAAGCATTTTATGTCCAATAAATGTATGTCAACAGAAAAGTTGACTTCGCATCCTTTAGACCCTCTTCTTTGGAACTGCTTAATAAAGTTTAAGGATCTATGTGCTGATTTCAGGACCTCAGAAATGTGTTTTCTCTACCTACATTTCTTTTCCTTTTTAGCCCTCTTCTCTAAGTCCTATCATCCTTGCACGCTCAGCTCTTCCATAAAACCTTTGAGATTCCCTCAGCTGGAAGACATCCTCTTTTGCTCTAACTCCTTGAGGCAATTCGCTTTCTACCTTACCAAGCCACCCTGAGTCCTCCCCAGAGCATCCAGCATGCTTAGTTCGCTTTAGCAATCCTCCAACTCCTTGTTGTGTCCTCTGGCCCTAGAAAGTGGTCAATGAATGCAGTAATGGTTCTTGTCCCCTTCTAGGACTGTTACTGAGTCGAGCGGCCACAGAACAGACTGGTACACCGTGACATAACTAGAATAACATTTGAAAGTTGAGGACCGGTGTTCCATGTTGCTTAAACAGGAAAGAGCCAGGTCATCCTGCTACTTGGGGTAAAATTGGTATGTTTTTTCTTGTGTTGCCGATATTAGTCATTTAAAACATTTTTGTCTGAAAGAAAATGTGTTTAGGTACATTTCTACATTTGTTTGAAAGACAAATTCCTGAAATCTTGGCTGAAAGAAAATGTGTTTAGATAAATGTCTCTTTCCTCAAAATTCCAATTAAATAAATTTTATTTTAAAAGAGCAAATACTAGACTTTGAGGTAAACTAGATACTATATAGCCCAGAGTTTGGAAAGATTGCTAATTTTATTTGCCAATATCCTTAACATCTATGTGACTATGTCCTAAAAGATAGAATCCTTGATTTCTAAGTCAGAAGACTTGTGTTTTCATTCCCAGTTCTTCCTCTCTCGGTACTTACTATTCATTGCATCCTCGGTGACCAGTCATTTAATTCTTCTGACCTTCAGTGTTTATGCCTATTAAACGGGGTTTCTAATCATTCAGAAAGATATTATAAAATAGTCTGGAGAGACACAACAAATAATTTTATCTTCACAAGAGAAGATATGGAGATATAATGGAGGTTGCTGTTCTGGGTATTGAAAGACCTGAAATTTAAACTGGAGTTGGCCACAAACTACCTGTCTGACCTTGGGCAACACACTACACCCCTGGGCTTTAAGGTCCTCATCAATAAATGAGATGATTGGACTGGATGATTTCTATAGCTGCTGGAGCTTGAAAATGCTGTAGTTCTGAGCAGCGTGATATGCCAGGTGCCATCATTATAGATCTGTTTTTATAAACCCCCTAAACAAGAGTAATATCAGAGGATATGACTCTGATGTCTGCAACCTAGAGAGGTTTCTGGATTTCAAATGTCAATTATATTGAGTTATCTCTAACTTAACCCTGTAGGTTTTTAAGACTGAATAGAAATGAAGACTTCTAGAAAAACATTAGGGAAATTCACTAGTGTTTTCATTCGAGATGGGCAGGGAGGAGCTAGGCTTAATTATTTGGCAAAAACTAAAAGTGATAAATTAGTCAACCCTCATTAACAAAAATGTGATAAATAAATTACAATAGTATACACAGAACCAGGATATCCAAGATTAGAAATCTTGAGTTATCACAGAAATTCTTCAAAGGTGTCATGAAGCTTATCGGTAAACTATTAAAAACATCAGTGCCAGTTGGACTCCAGTGAGAAAGTGGGAAGGTGGGGGTGGGAGAGTCAAAGGTGATATACTGTGAATTTGAGAGGTTCTAGCATATTTCTGGAGCTATTGATTAAAAGCCATTATTAAAACGTGAGTAGAGGAACAGCTGTTCTCTCTGTGTTCTTATTTTCCACTGCATCAGACCATGTGCATTGTTTGAAGGTCCTCTCTAGATGTTCAGGGAAGGGAAATATAGGTAGTTAGGACCAGATAGTCATGGATTGAAAGTCTGGCTTTATTGTGTAACCTTGGGCTAGGTTCTTAAGCTTTCGGATCACCAATTTCCCTTATCAATAAAGTAGGGATACTATAATCTGCTGCATTAGGCTGGTGTGCGAAATAAGTGCTTGCTATATGCATTTTGGAATTAATGGACATTTAATAAATATTTGTGTACAGTCCATATCCCTTTCACAAAATCATATTTTCCATTTTTTTCCTCTTTCGGGGGATAACAAATACTTTAATGGACATGTCTTTCTTTTTAACTGGAACGAAACATCCACTCATTGCAGGAAAAGCAACCCAAGAAACAGCATATTCAAGATTATCTTGGGCCTTGACAAAAACCACAGCTGACTCTAGGTATGTGAGGAATGGAGGAGCGGGTGGATTTTCTCATCGGAGACCTCTCCTTCTTGTTCAGATCTTATCCCAGTACTGCTGAATCTCCTTAGTCTGTTCCTTGCTGTTTTTCTTACCCTTTTTGTTCCATGTAGTTCTGTTCTTCCTTTTCTTACTGCTTTGGTGTGGCCCAAGGACCACCCCATTATGTCCCTTAAATCTATCCCCCATATATTTGCTGGCATTTGTCTTTAAAACCCCATAATTTGCTGCCTAACTGCAAAAGGTCCCTCATTGGTTACTCTTCCATAGTCACTATGTCCCCTCCCATTTCTGTTGAAGTGCTGAGTGTCCTCCTGTTTGTCACTGATATGGTTTGGCTCTGTGTCCCCACCCAAATCTTAAATTGTAATCCCCATGTGTCAAGGGAGGGAGGTGATTGGGTCTTGGGGGTGGTTTCGCCCATGCTGTTCTTGTGACAGTGAGTTCTCATGAGATTTGATGGTTTTATAAGGCAATTTTCCCTGCTCTTGCTTGCTCTCTGTCCTGCTGCCTTGCGAAGAAGGTGCCTCTTTCCCCTTCCGCCATAATTGTAAGTTTCCTGAGGCCTCCCCAGCCATGCAGAACTGTGAGCCAATTAAATTCCTTTGTTTATAAATTATCCAGTCTTGGGTAGTATCTTTGTAGTAATGTGAAAATGGACTAATACAGTCACCATGTCCATCTCTTCCCTACCACTTGCCTTATCTTCTTGGTTTAGCATGACACTGCATTTCCTATCCCACACTCTCTCCCGAAAAACACTCAAGGGGAGCTACCACACTTGCCCCTCACCTTTTTTTTAACCTCCCACGGATATTTCCACAGTTCCTTGGCTTCTTAGCCTTTGATATGCAAATGTTACCTTGTCAGCCATTTTTCTCACAGTTTTCTTATCCCTATCCATAGGCCATCTGGTACCTTGACCACATAGTTCCTGTACTTTTCTTCTCCACTGACTCCTACTAAGAGAGGCTATAAAAATGTATATAGGACTATATGCACAGGACTATAAAGGATGATGGACTCAAAGGTGGGAGGGACTGAGGACTTTCTTTATATCTGAGTCCTAGTCCAGCATCCTCAGACAGTAAGTACAGGTTGAACGAAAGATATATCACAAGAAACACAGGTGTCATCAGATAATTTTCCACCTCAGAAGTCACCTGGTACACACTTCTAGGCCACATCTTACCTGTTTTCTTATAATGGATTCCATGTTATCTCCTTTGAGGATGAACTCTTAGGCAGGGCTGGTAAAGGTCTTCATTTTTATTGTTCTGACACCCTCAGTCTCCATCTTTGGGTTGCACCATCATGGCTTCCCTCAACAGGAGCATATAGAATGGTGGATGGGAAGCTCAGGAAGCTAAATCAATCTGACCCACCCAGGTCCATGCTATGTCAAAAAGAGCCATGAAATCCAGGCAGGGAAGCTTAAACCTAATTATTAGGCAGAAAACACAATTGATTTAAGATTTGCCAGCAGAAAAGGTAGTTCTTGGAGCAGTGATAGGACAAAAGTTACACAAGAAAGATGACTTGGCAGTCGCAGGCGCAGAACGTGGGAGTCAGAGAAGCCAATCTTCAGGATCCTACAATTGGTGAAAAGACCCCGGGTGATAGTCTAGGAAAGAGGGGAAAAAGAATGTCTACCAGAAAGAATTCAAAGTAAACATTTGACAGGATTTGGTTAATAAGACAAACAGAATAATGAGAAGAGTCCTGCCAGGATAGCTCTAAGCACTTTACGTAATTTGCCTATTGAAACCCAATTATCTCCATTTTGCAGACAATGAAACTGAAGCATAGGACCAAACTCCTTATTAGGTTTTGGGTTTGAGGTATTAAAAAAAATGGTGCAGCTCACAAGAGATAAAAGAAAGACGGCAAAAGAAGATGACTGATGAAGGTTTTGAATTTGAGATGACAAATAAAAATATCTAGTGGCACAGGGAATAGAGAGCTTTTCACCTTTGCCTAGCTCTGCCTTAAAATAACAACCAGACCTACCATCCTAGAGAAAGCCACTGCTGTTTCCAGATGACATTCTACTTTTCTTCTTTCCTATCTGTGGGGCCAGCTTCATGCGTCCTTCAGTGTAGCACAGGTCCTAGACTTGGTATAATTTCTGCTTCGCCATCTTAATAATTTTTGAATTAGGTGTCCCACATTTTTATTTTGGACTGGACCATGCCGATTGTGTAGCCAGTGCTACCTACCCGATGGAAGGTCTGGGGTGGACATTCCAGATGTGGGCATTCATTTTACACTTCCAGTCTCCTTCACCTTCAAGGGATGTTTGCTCCTTCAACTCTCATGAAATTGTTCTTTCCAACACCATCACTGATGCACTCAGATGCAGGTTTTCTTAGTTGTTAGGCTCTGCAATTCTAACACTGGTTTTCGATCTTTTCTCAAAATTCTCTTCTCTCTTAGCTGTCATGACACACGACTTCTGCCATTTCTTGATTCAATGTTCTTTTGTGTTGCATTGCCAGCTTTTCCTCTTGGTCCTGCCTGACATCTGGAGGTATCTTCTAAGACTTAACAATCAGCAGTTGAATTGTTCCTCTAGAAACTCATTTACTCCCATTGAAGTTATCAAGCCTTCCCCTGTGCTGTGCACATAAAAATGTGTTTCCATCAGGCTTCTAGTATTCATTGCCTCAACCCTAACCACAAACCCGACCTGTTTCACTCTCCTTTTCCCTGCCTGCCTACACTGCTTCCTACTTGCTGACTTAATAACTCTTTTCAAACTTACGGCTTCTTCTCACTGTTAGCCTTCACCTTTGGCTTTTCTACTCAACCGCCAGTGAGTGTCAGGCACTCTCTGATTCAGTTGTTTTAGGCCACCCTGGAAAATACTTTATCTAATGCAGTCCTGTTCTGACCAGGCACTAGAGGCCAATGCTCCCATGGGGTTGGCCTTAACTCTGTTAGGGTCCTCCCCACAACTTCTTCAAATCTTCTGTCTGACACTGAAGCTGAGCAAGTCTGACATTGAATTTTGCAAATCAGAGCCACCCAACCCACCCACCATCTTTTCTTTTCTTTTTTCTTTTTTTTTTTGAAACAGAGTCTTGCTCTGTCACCCAGGCTGGAGTGCAGTGGGATGATCTCCGCTCACTGAAACCTCTGCCTCCTGGGCTCAAGTGATCTTCCCACCTCAGTCTCCCAAGTAGCTGGGACCACATGCATGCCACCACTACACTTGGTTAATTTTTTTTTTTTGTATTTTTTGTAGAGACAGGGTATCACCATGTTGCCCAAGCTGGTCTCAAACTCCTGAGCTCAAGCTATCCACCCACCTAGGCCTCCCACAGTGCTGGGATTACAGGCATGAGCTATCGCACCTGGCCTCCAATCCACCCTCTTCTGTGTTTGCTAAAAGAGCTTCTTTCTTTAATAGCACACCACTTGTAGGCAATGCTACTGTATTTCCCAAGTCAATTCTCTATCCTGCTTTCCAGAGATTATTTCATTTCTTCTCCTATCTTCCCAAATCTCCAGCACCTTCTTCCTGGCCTCATTTTCATGATGCCTTTGCTTTTTATTTCGTTGAGAAAATAGAAGACATCAAAGGAAAAGTCCCGTGCACTTTGCCTGCTCACCCTTCTTGAACTGCTGCCTTCAGTGTCCCCAGGACTTCACTCTCTTGCTTCGTCCTCCTCCCTCACAGCCTCTCCTACTCACTCACTTGTTGGTTACATCATCCTCTTCCCGACCTCTAGATTGCTATATTCTGGGGCTTACTGCTCAGACTTCATCTTCCCCTCTCCACTCTCACTCTGGGTGACCTCATCTAGCTCCATGACTTTATGTATTATTTGCATACTGACACTCCAAAATTTATATCTCCATTCAGATATCCTCTTTGAATTCCAGACATGTATATCCATCTGCCTACTGGATGTTTCTGCATAAATGTCTAACAGGCATCTCAAACTTACACATCCAAAACTGACCTCCCCAAATTCCTTCACCGGCATTTGTTTTCATCATAGTAAATTAAGAAATGCATTTTTTGGTCACTTAGTCAAAAATTTACCAACCAAGTTTGACTCCTGTCTTTTTTGCATACGCTATAGGCAATCCATCAGCAAATCCTGCTAGCCTTATAGACACAGCTCGACTACTGGTGCAGCCACCTTCATCTTTCACCTGGTCTGTTGCATGTGTTGCAGTAGGCTCCCAACTGATCACCCTGTTTCTGTCCTTGGCCCTCTGCCTTCTGCACACAGCAGTCAAAGTGATCCTTTTAAAACCAAAGCCAGATCATATGAGTCCTCTTCAGTATTCAGACCCTTCAGTGACATCTCATTTCTCTCAGAGTAAAATCTAAGTCCCTTCCGTGGTTTGTAAGTCCTTACACAATCTGACCCTACTCCACCACTACTCTAATTCTTCTCCTCACTCTCCCTCTTGCTTTCTCTATGGCATCCACACTGGCTCCCTTGCCGTTCCTGAACTCACCAAGCACATCACACCCCTGAGCCTTTGCACTTTGTTCCCTATGGCTGAAAACTCTTCACCCACAGGTCTGTCTTCCTCACTTCCTTCAGGGCTCACTCAAAAGTCACCAGAGGGGCATTCTCTGACCACCCTACCTAAATTGCATTCACCCCAGTCTTTCCCTTTCTCCATCTTAACTTCACTTTATTTTTTGTTCTCAGCAGTTGTCACCATCTGACACATTATAGGGTTATTCATTTATTTGTTTAGTGTCAGCCTCCACCATACCCACCAGAATGTTTTCTACAGGAGAGCAAGAACTTTGCTATATATGCTCTTGTATCACTAAAATAAGCATTTGGCATATAGTGGGCACTAAATAAATATTTGAATGAATGAATGAACTCCCCTTTTATACCTGGGCTTGCAACTGGCCTGTCCTTGGCTGGGTTACAGTTTACCAGTTGAGAATAACTGTCTATAATATATTCCTTAGTATAATCTTCTTAAATTTAGGTATTTTATATTCAACCAATTTCCTACTAGCAGCCTTCAGCTGGGATTGTTAAAGGTATTACTTAAGGATAATTTGTCTCACACACCAAAGACAAAATTAAATACAAAATTACTAAGACTATAGAGTAAGTATATTCCATTAATTGAAATTATCTCCTACACTGGAATGTGTGTGTAACAAATATGAGTTTTGTTTAAAACATTTGTCTTTCCTCATAGAGAGTGAGAAACAGTTTGAAAGCCAGAGGTGGCCAGATTCAAGTCTCAATCCATCAGCTTATTGCTTCAGCTTCTTGCATGCTTGATGAGAGGCGGAGCGTAGTGCCTAAGAATGGGGATACTGGGGCCAGGCTATGTTGGTTCAAATCCAGGCTCTGTCACGTGTTAGCTTTGTGACCTTGGGTAAGTTGCTTAACTTCCTTGAGTCTCAGTTTCTTTATCTGGGTTGATAAGATAGTTGATAATTGATAAGACTCCTTGTGTGTGTGTGTGGTTTTTTTTTTTTGTATTTTTTTGACAGGGTCTTGTTCTGTCACCCAGGCTGGATTGCAGTGGTGCAATCATAGTTCACTGCAGCCTTGAACTTCTGGGCTCAAGCAATCCTCCTTCCTCAGCCTCTGGAGTAGCTATGTACTGAGGATTTATTGAGTTAATCTATGTAAGCATTTACAAGATTGGTACATAGTGAATATGTGTTAGCTATGATTATTACTAATATTCCTCCTGAAAAAACAGCTGTCACTCCTTAGAGTTTTACTGTCCTTGTTCCTGTGCACCTGGCACAGGATTTACTGCATTGCACCGAGTCCAGTGGGTTACAGTCACCACACCCTTTGAGCCCTTGCTGCTAGTGTTATATGTGCAGTCTTTTCCTTCCTTCCGTTCACCCTTTTTTCCCTTTTCTTCTCTTCCTTCTCTCCCTCCCTCCCGCCCATAAGTTCTGCCTTTCCTTACTTTTTTCTATACATCCTCTGTCATACACTACAGTCTCTTCTGCATTAGCTCTCTATCTTCTCTCTTCCTTCTGCTGTTTCTGCTCTCATTCACAGAGTTAGAGTTCTGCAGGGGAAAGACCTGTCATGTCACCAGGAAGAGTCTTCATAGGCAAATCTTTCACAGTTCTCACTTCCGAGATAGAATTTTGCTCTTTCAAGTAGCCCCTACTTTTAGAGCTCAGAGACTCTTTATCAAAGACTCCTCGTTGTTCAAGTTGATCAGAAATGCCATCTCAGCACTCTTAACCCATGTGTGGGTTGTACTAGCAATGTCTGTTTCTTTAGAAAACACTGACTCGTCTTATCAACAATCACAGGCTAACCGTAAAATCGACCATAACCAATTGTCTTGCTTGCTGCTCCTAAGGGGCATTGATAAAATAATGCGGTTGCTTTGGTGCCTAATAAAGTTCAACTCCAATGATGGTGAGAATGTAGGAAGGAATGAAAGACGTGTTCAGTGGAAACACTTTTTTTTCTTTCTTCTGTTAGATTAGGAATTCCTGAAGTGAAGAGACTATGCATACTGTATTTATTTTTAATATATATGACTAGTGCCCAGCTTAGTGCCTTACAATACATGCTCAGTAAGTAACTGTGCCTTGAATTTTTGTTTCCCAAGAATTAGGCAAACATGGTAAAAAATTCTGAGAACACAAAACCTAAAACCATGAATAAGGGCAGTGCTTTGTGTGATTTTCGTTTGGGCAGCCTTGTAAAACACACAATTTGATGCACTGAATTGCCACAGTAATGAAATAATTATCACAGATCTCTATAGTCTTATTCATTTTTATAACATCTCTTTTGTGACAATTATTATTATAAGTTATGGTGAAATGTAAATATATATTAATTCTTTCTATCACTTGAAAAACTCCTTGGAGAATTAACTCATAATTTACTCCATACATTCTATACCTGTTTGCTGAATAAATGAATGATATTATACTTATATTCATTCAGAATGTTTGAAGAAGTCTACATAATTAAATGGTTTTAATAAGTAAAAGTTAGTGTCTATAGAATCTACATGGGTTATTATATTAGGCTATAAAATTAAGTGAATATAAAATTATATTAAACATAGTGTTATTTTTTGTTGTTCAAAAGGCACTTCAAGATCTTTAAGCTACAAAATTAAAAGAAACCAACAGGTCTCCTAAAAATATATCTTCATCTTTTGTTTTGGTCTACCAGTACTTTACTATGCCTTTAAAATAAATCTGCTTTTCTAGTTGTATAGATTCTGAATAAAAAGCAACTTTATATTCTGTTGGAAAGTTTTAGGAAGTTTAAATTACTTTGAAAAAGACTATAACACCAAACCAAAGTG
This sequence comes from Hylobates moloch, assembly GCF_009828535.3. Lineage (NCBI taxonomy): Eukaryota > Metazoa > Chordata > Mammalia > Primates > Hylobatidae > Hylobates > Hylobates moloch. Next base: position 167,593,830 of record NW_026652276.1, on the reverse strand, counting down.
ATGAAAATGTTTGTGTTTAATTTTTCTTCAATCCGTTTGTATCTCAACATATTACATTTCTAGACAAAACTGGTTCGTACATCTCTCTTGCTTGAGCAGGAGGAAATCATTATAATGGAAAGAATTATTGAAAATGGTCCATGTTGTGTAATTCCCAGGATAAATGAGCTGAGTAGCAAATATTTCTGTTGTGAACTGTTTTATACCGAAATGTGCATTATTAAACCCATTTGTTGAACACATTGAAAGATCAAATATCTTCCTAACCCGACACTGGAAGATGTTTATTTGCCATTCTTCTCCTTCCCCTGCTCAGATCTTGGCTTCCTGGAATTCATCCACATTTGAGGGGCAAAAAATCATAGATGAAGAAATCAGAAAAACAGAATTTAAAATTTATAAACACATATTTTAAACAAGATCATAAGAAATTTAAAATAGTATACATAATAGAAACAGCATGTGGGGAAGCATATAGAACAATGTGGTAAGTGACCATTTTTTACATTATCATAAACATCCTATATATTTGAAGAACGTAGAAAGCACAGTAGTCACCAGACTATAAGAATCCGAAGGTAGCAAAAAGAATGCTCATGATCAGAAAGGTTCGAGGGTGATTTTATGCACCTTCTGCTTTTATAAGGATATAACTTTAGATATACTGTGTATTTAAGTAATATATATTTAACTATTGCCCTTTAAAATATTGCATATCCAATCAGGTTGTTTTTATTTCAGCTAGATTAATCTTATGTATGCCCAATTCCATATTCCAAACAACCCTAAAAACCTCAGTTAAAAAAAAAATCACTGGAATGCTTCAGTACTAGATTTGAAGATAATAGTAGCAGCTGGAGCAGAAGGAGCAGAAAGCTGCTTTCCACCCCAAAATAAAACATTCTTTCTCTTTGATGATTCTTTTTCTTTCTTTTCCAGTAACTCTACTTTTTTTTTTTAGAATTGTATTGAAAGTAGCACATTCAGGTATAGATTCATTTATTCATTCATTCGATAAATATCTACTGGGTATCAACCCTGTGCCAGCTCTAGACTAAGCACTGGGACATGTTATAAGAAACTTTTAATGTGGCATTGGACTTCGGGAGAGATCTCAAGGCTAAAGATATAGGATTGGGGGTTAGGTAAATGGTGGTAATAGTGCCTTTAAGGCATATGGAAATGGAGAGAGTTAAGTGAAGAGACATCTGTATATTGAGTTGAAGAGGAGGGGAGGGTAGATGAGACCAGTTTGTAGTTGATTGCTTCACAAAGTCGTTGCATGAATGGTACAGGGAAGATACAAAAGGCTTTGGGTAAGTGAGTAAGAATGATGTTTGTAGAGCTGTTAGGGAGAATGTTCCCAGCAATGAATCAGAGGATTGTTGTTGGCGTTTCCAGCACAGTGGAAGCTAGCGTCAGTATGTTATAGTGAGCCAGGGCAGTCCCAGGTTTTCTCCAGCAATGCTCATCAGCAAAAGCAGAAAAATTAGAGAGTGCGTATGATGCAAGTTTACCCACTGACATGGTGGGTAATGAGAACTGGAGACTCCGTGTTAGAAAGGATGATTAAAAGGGCTGAAAAGAAGAAACTAGAAGAGCCTTCCATTTTACAGAAAGTTAATGGATGCATTAAACTATGAGAGTTTTAGTGTTTATAGAACTTGGTGAGCAGAAAACAAGGAAGGAGATGGGAAGGTGGAGAGGTGCAGTGGTAGAACCGTGGTTGTGTGTGGAGAATGAATATTCTTAGCACTGGTAATAATTAAATTCAGCGAATGATCTTGCTGGTGCATGACTCAGGTAGGGTGGGGTTGGAGGATTACAGGTAGCAAGATTATGGGATTATATAGTTGAAGTATCTCATGGGCCCCTAGCATGAATTTTGAAGTTGTCAGAGGTGATGATGAAGAATGACGGTGTGGAGGAAAATCAAAAGCCAGGTGCTGCATTAATTTAGAAAGTGGAAGTGGGTCTCATAGGAGTCCAGTAAACAGCAGCCATGGTGCCATTAAGATGGTAGAACAAAGAACCAGTGTAAATTTTAAATGAGAAGAAAGAAATGGACAATTGGGTAGTGAGTAGTTTAAAGTGTGGACTTGTGAATTACTGGAAGAAAAATCCAAGAGGGCCAGAATTTATTTTGAAGACATTCATATACTGTATTCTAATCAGACAACCATATTTTTTTTTACCAGACTCATTTAAATCAATATTAGTTGTTGTTGATTTGGTTATTCATTATTATAGATACTGTCTCTGGTAAGAAAAAGATGTTATTTTATTCTGCCTTCATTCCTTTCTGGCACTGTTTTGTAGTATTTCTTCACAGTTCCCAGCCTTAAAAAATGTCAGTTAGTGGGAGGATATACTTTTCCAAATATCAGATATCCTAAGTTTTTCATATATATCAAGACTGTGATCCAATTGGTAGAACCACTAAACTAGAGAGCATGTTATTTTTCAAATCATCTGTATCTAAAAAGAAAACACTGTATTCTTCCTAATATTTTCTCTCTGAATACTAACATTTATTTAATCTCACTCATGTAAGCATACTCTTGGACTAGTTCTCCAAACTACCATTATATTAACTATGTAAGCTGTAACAGATATAATTATTAAATTACCTTTTGCATTAGAATAGAGAACATACCTTTCTATGATTTTCTTGATGTATAAATAATGGCCTGATAACTTCACAGACACACTAGTATATTCACAGATACTCTGGTCATTGCAAAGCCGGTTCTTCACCCCTGTAGCTAAATAATTTCTATACAAAGCATACTGAATGCTATTTAAATCACAAGTCTCTTCCAAGAAATTTCTTCTCTTCCTAGAAAATTATTTAGTAGGGGCAGTATATGGCAGCAGTAAAGGTGGATGTTGACAAACCCCTGTCCTTTACAGTTAAGTGCTAAAAGGCAGGTGTTCTCACATTTATTATACTTCTATTGTGCTTTCCATCACTAATGTAACACTTATCTGAAAATCGATAATTTTGGAAGATTTCACAGCTGCAGTATTCTTTGTGCTTTATCACTAAGAACAAACAAACCCTATTCATTCAGTGGGATGAACTTATTACCTTTCAATCCTTATTTAAGTAAACCTAGTTTATGGAATTCCAAAGTAAGATATTCTGCTTTCCTACTTTCCTTCCTGCAATGTTAATTCTCCTTTGGAAGACAGTCATCTTGCCTGCTGTATCCTTCTCTTAGTCTAACTCTTGTTTGATATAAGATCAAAAGGTGTTCGTTTTCTGTATCAATTAGGCAGGCTGTCTTGTCTCAATGAGATTAAGTAGCCTCTGAAGAGAAGTGACACCAGGGAGGAGGTAGATGAGCTGATAGTTAACATACAATATGGCTGTCTTAATTCTTTCAAAATGATAGTTTGCCTAGTCTGATGTCTTTCTTTTATAATTGTGTCCATGGCTCATTTGTTCAGGGCAACCAAGCAGCACACACCAGACCTGATAATCAGTGGTTTGGGTTTCTAATAAAGCTGGAGGGACACATCAATTCCTTCCTAGGCTTAACATTTTTTTTTCGTACTAGGGAAAGGCTCTAATATTTTCTTGTTTCTTAGATTTTTTTAAGGACATTCATAAAGTACCAGAATATCTTATTCCAAATAAATTATAAATGCAATACCCAGTATTAACTCCCTAGTTTCTTAAAGAAAATGTTATGAAAAGCAATTGTTGAGCCCCAGACAAAGCTATGTAGACAGGGTATCAGTCCTGCTATAGGTAGACTCTACCTGGAAGCCTGAGTTTTTATAGCCTGAGTTTTCCGCAGTCATATTTAACCACGTTTCTTGAGATAAGACTTAAGTTATCTCATTACAGAAAGTGAAGCAGTGTTTTCAAAGGAGCAAACAAAACACTGGTATTTATTAACAACATTTTCTTTGAGCATATTTCTTCTCACTTCACTTTCAGAGATTTTCTAGCCAGTTACTTCTCTGAGAAAAGATTGTTAGGCACAAACTCCCTGAGTTTAGCTCCCTTGCCATCATCAGACTTCTAGGCTTAAACCTATTTTTATCTACTTCCTATTATCCCAGAGGCAACATTTCTACCCCTTTCAAAGTCTCAGCCTTCAATCTGTGCCCACACATTCTGGCTTCCTCCGCCATCCCCTGCTCTCGTGCTTTTGACCCATCCTTTTTCTTCTGGCTGTATATGTGCTCAAGACAGTACGGAAGTTAAAACAAGTGATCCAAACAACCATTCTTTATTTAGCCCAGCTTCTTTTCTTACTAGGTTAATGCCTTACATTTCTCCATCATCAAATTCTTAAGAAAGACATTTACATGACTTATTCTAATCATTAGTTCTATTCGCTTTGCAGTCCACCCCGGCTGGTTTCTGCTTCCACCTGCTGATCTCGCAGAGGTGATAACAGTGATGAAACAAAATCTTCAAACCACAGCACAGTAAGAAGATGCTGAGTTTATATGTGGACACTGCTTTTGTGACTATGACTATTGTTGTGGGTTTCCTTGCTTTCCATCTCGCCAATTCCCTTCTTGACATTGTACAGCTATTTCCTTTGTAATACAGAAACTCTCTTACAGAATATTTTTCCACAGCTGGTTTTCATCACTTCTTGATAGGTACCTAAATATTTCAGTTTTTTCCACTTTATTTTCCTTTAACAATAACTGCTGCCCAATTAAATAATTCATCTTTTCCCCTGTATAAGTATTTGTGGTACTGAGTGAATGTTTATCAAGCACCGTTTGGAATCTTCTATTTTCTCTGGCTTGGCTTTTTCACAGACTGTTGGTCTCAATTACACATGGCAGTTTGAATTAAGTGTATTTAACCGTTTTAAAATTAAGAATGAGTTTAGAGTTTGTTTTAGAATTTTTTCTACCCCATAGAGATGATTGTGTGTAAATTAAAGACTAACTTTAAAATCCAAGAGTTTCTTTGTTGTATAATAGTTAGATCATGCACATTTATAAATAACATTCAGAAGTGTGACACAGAAAAGCAAACATTATGCTTTAAAATATTCACAAATGATAATAATAACAATGTTTATTTTCTGCTAACTATGAGGTAGGTGCATAACTAAGTTCTTTGTGGGCATTAATTTATTTACTCTTTTCATCAGCCCTAGAAATTTGGAATTTTATTATTGGTTCCAGAAAGGTTATACAGCTTGCCCTAGATAGTTCAAAACTGGTGAAGGTGGGATTCTCAAGTCTCACCCCTGCATCATATGCCATTCTGCCTCTCCAAGGATGTCTACACATCAGTGAGTTTGTTAAAACAAATACTACCATGGCTTCTTGATTCTGAGATACTATCAAGTGTAAGCTGTACCATCTATTTAATATTATCTTTCCAGGATAAAGTGAATCACTACCAACAGTATGTGTGTGTGCGTATGTGTGTGTGTGTGTGTGTGTGTGTTATAGATATATCACACTATATTTAGTCTCTTGGTCTCAAATTATAATTTTTGGTATTGAGAACATGTATGTCTTAATTTTTTCATACATATGGAAATTTTCAAATATTGAAATATATAAAATGTTTAAGTATATACTTACTATATTATATACATAATGCATATTATGTATGTGGGGCAGTATATACCCAACATGCATATTATATATATAATACAGTAAGTATATACTTAAATATTTTATATATAACTAGAAACATAATATGCATTATGTATATAATATAGTAAGAATATACTTAAATATTTTATATTTATACATAATATGCATTATGTATATAATATATTATGTAATAATATGTAATTATATAATAATTATACTATGTAATAATATATTATGTGCTTAAGTATACTGTATATTATACATAAATATAGAAATTAGTATCCCTTTCCTCTCATTTTACCCTCTATTTTAAGTCTTTATTCTACATAATGGTGAAAAAATTAATCTTGTTGATTTTAAGGGAGCTCAGTTTTTACAATTTTATTTTAAAATCCTCAATCAGGATTTATTTCTGCGCACTTTTCCTTAAGTTACATCTGAGTTTCTGAAGGTTTGTGCTAAAATTATGCAATAACCAGGAAGGGGATATTTGCTCTTCATTTGTCCTTGATCTTCCACTGGCATCTGCTGAGAGAGAAATTCCATATGGTTTTGGTTGTCTGCCTCTATCCCTTTGGCCTATGTTAGGAGACCACAACCTCACAGAATTCCTGATTATGAAGACTATAAACTACCTCCTCCTTTTTTCAACCATCAGGATTCTGGGGTCTGATGGCCTCCTTTCAGTCACATATACACCTCTCTTTGAGGTACAGTGGCTGTCAGTTGTTCTCTGGTATCACACTGGGGGTGCTTGAGGCTACTCCTAAACTCCACCTCACTTAGCCCCTGGAACTTCATTCTGGTTTGAACCCCGGGGAGAAGTGGAGTAAGGCTCCTTCCTAGCTCTCTTCTTATCTGCCCGTGGTATAGCAACCAAGACCTCTCCTTGTAGGGGCAGAAAAACTCACCCTTTTATTGTTAGATACTACTCTTATCTCTATGGTATAAACTTTATGGACCAAGTTCTTCGGGGTTTTGGCTTTTTATATTCAGTGCCAAACTTCTAGTGCTCAAAACACTTCTTTTTCAATAAACTGGGCTATCTCAAATCAAAAGCTCATTGGCTTTCAAGACTAAGTCCTCTGTTGTAAATTTTTTAAAAGCCCATTGCCTTCTTTGTTTTTCCCTATGATAACTTGTGCCCTGCTTTCTCTGGGACAAATAAATGTTCCCCAGAGGCTGTGAATACTATTTACTCTGGAGGTAGTGATCACCAAGACAACAGCAAAAAACTTGGTTAATATCTCCATATGTAATTCCTCCACATATATTAAAATATAAAAATATATAACATATAAATATAATCATACAACATATATTAATATAAATAACTCTACAACATTTATGATTTTATATATTATATACAATTTATGTGTAACATGTATAGGTATATAATTTTTTCTGCCTTCTTATGTGAAGACAAGTGTTATCAGGAGAACCTGGACCGGGATAATGGCAATAAGAGTAGTGTCAAAAAAAAAAAGATACATACTAGAGATATTTCAAAGAAAGAGTGGTTGCAACTTAGCAATAATGTGAAGACATGGCACTGTCTACACTGGTGGGAATGTTTATATTAGAGAGACTAGACAGATTTTGGCAAACCACCTTACCTTTCTTTGCTATTACAGAAATGGCCTTGGAGGATAATGAACCTTAGAAACAGGTTTCAGAATTTTTCTATTCCTTAAAATCTGCTATGCTTTGAATGTTTGTCTCCTCCAAAACTCACGTTGAAATTTAACTGATATTGTCACAGGCAATGATGAGACCATTTAAGAGGTTATTTGGCCAAAAGAACTCTGCCCTCATCAGTGGGATTGATGCCTTTATAAAAGAGATGCCTTTATAAAAGACACAGTCACATTATACCCTACAAGTATTTATTGAGCATGTATTACATGAAAATCTTTGAATAAAGTGTTTCAAAGAATTCAGAGATGATTAAAACACATGCTTTAGCCGAAAGTCATAGAGTAGGGACTAAGTATATATTGTACTTCAAAGAATATAAAGGACGCTTCATAAAGCCCAAAAGTGCTTGATCAGAGAAGCGTTTTGTAAATTACAGAGACTTAGAATTTAGGGATCTTATTAATAATAATATAATTATATTGGACTTCGAAGACATCAGGGAGCCAGCAAGGAAGAAGCTCCCAAATTACAAAATAACTAAAGTTAGAACTACATATGCAATCAAGTTAGAAGAAAATGAAAAGTTATGATGTCAAGTATGACATGGTAAAGAGCAGTGACATAGGCAAGCTTACATCCTGCTGCTGGTGGTGTCTTGCCATCATTCTGGAAAATCATTTTTTACTCATGAGTCAAAATCCTTAAACAAGTTTGACCAAAGGAAATAATCTGCTAAATGTGCAGGAATGTATTTACAAAGGCTTTTATCACAACAAAATTAGGAAAAGCCCAGGTTAAATACCTTGTATAGTATTATAATGGACATTTACCTACCTCAAATTGGCCAAATAAGTTTTCTCAGAATTGCTCCTTCACCCACCTCTTTGCACTTAATTGAGTTGGGGCTGTTATGTAACTTTCTAGTAAAGTACAACTGATTGGTCTAATTGATGGCATTGCCCAGGAAATTTGGAAAATAGCAAGAGCTTGGGAGGCTGAGGTGGGCGGATCATGAGGTCAGGAGATCAAGACTATCCTGGCCAACATGGTGAAACCCTGTCTCTACTAAAATGCAAAAAAATTAGCTGGGCGTGGTGGCGCACGCCTGTAGTCCCAGCTACTTGGGAGGCTGAGGCAGGGGAATTGCTTGAACCCAGGAGGTGGAGGTTGCAGTGAGCTGAGATCACGCCACTGCACTCCAGCCTGGTGACAGAGCAAGACTCTGTCCAAAAAAAAAAGAAAGAAAATAGCAAGAGCAAGAATAGAAACCATCCTTTGTACAAGAAGGAGAAAAACACCAGGTGCTGTGTGTGTGGCTGTATCAAGAACACACAAGAACACACACACACACCAGGAGCTATTGGCAATTTTTTTTTAAACCACAATATGGATTACAGAAGTACAGGAAGCCATCTATACAAAGAGAGAAGAATAAAATAGGTACATAGTAGAGACAGTTCTGATAGCTTAATAACCTCTGCTTCTGGTTTATCCCAGAGGTTCAAGTGTTTTTTTGCCCTTGGTGTCCGTGAGAAATAACTGATCATTATAACAGTTTGAGTTGTAACCTGAAGAATATTCATTCATATAAACATGATATATGTCATCATGTATGCATATGTCTGTGTGGGCTTGTAAAATAGAGTATATCCCAGACAAGGAGAGATCAGATACAAAAGAGTGCTCTGTCTATCTCATACTCATTTGACTGAATATGAAAAGGCCCAGGGGAACTTTCTGGGGGAAAAAATACCATACCAAGTATTTGAGTCAGGAGGCTAACTTGCAAGGATTTCACTTGCATGGGCCCATTAAAAGGACTTGACTTTGAAAAAAGAAAATCTGAAGATCTGAGGGGTTGAATAAGTAAAACATAAATATGGTTCAAAAAACAGAAAGACATACGATAAAAGTTTCCCTACCATCCGTGTCCTCCTCTGATCAGTTCTGACACAGCTCCTTCCATTGGTAAATATTGTACTTAATATCTTATGCAAATTTTCATAGTTTATTCAAACATATACAAGCAAAAACAAGTATTGATTCTTATTTTTCATTTGTTTACAAAGGTAGTATATTGCACATACTGTTCTGCACCTTGCTTTAAATATATGTTTATATATCTATATCTGTATAGATATATTATTATAGATTTATTATATATCTAAATATATATACCTTCTTTTCCTTTCAGTATAAAGAAAGATTCCTCATTTTTTTTCACAGCTTCCCAATGTCCTATGTATAGATACATCATTGTTTATTGAACTAGATCCTACTGATAGACATTTAGTTGTTTCCAGTCTTTGGCTCTTACAAACAATGCTACAATAAATAACTTTGCACAAAAGTCATTTCTCACCTGTGCATGAATATCTGCACAATACTTTTTTCCATAAGTAATTCTGAGTCTTTAGTGGCTTTTGTTTTTTGAAAGAACTCACCTGATTATCCTTTCTGTGGGGATGTACGCTGGTGGAAGAAAGGATGTGTTTCTATAAAGCTAAAAAGCTATAACATGTTAGGGCTGAAGCCACTCTGTTACAGGGACTCCTTAAGATAGTCCAACCCAGGAAGAAGAGCCATGCTTTTGTCTACTTTTGCAGAAAGGATGAGTAGTGGTCTAAACATAGCCAAAGAGATGAAATTGGGGTGGAGATAGTGGTCTGATTGAAACACGGGGCTGTGGCTCAAACTTGAGCCCATGATTATGTTACGGGCTGTTGAGGTTTGAGCAGAACTCAAAGATGAGTGACTCTAGTAGTACAAAGGGTAGCACAAGGGTAACTTGTTTCCATGTTCTTACATTTTCTGACATTTTTTCACAGCTAATGAAAGCCATAGCACTGTGAAGCTTGGTGATATTTGAGTAATATATACTTAGAAATGGTTGGGAAGAATAGAGCCATATTAATGGTGGTTTTCTCTAGGAGTACAAGGTAATAAGTGAATGTATCACTTTACCCATTTCTTGACATTAATAAGTGCAACCTCTGGTGAGAATTGATGTATGTCTCTGCTGATCTTTTCTCATATAAGTACATGTATTTACCACATAAGTGATTTTTTCTTTTATTGTCTAGATAGGATATTTCTACATATACATGTGATTGTGAAATTATCTGTTTTTACGTTATATATATTTTGGAGATCTTTCCAAGTTAGTATTTGCACTCATGTTTAAAAAGGGAGGAGGGCCTTTGAAGTTAGGTGACTTTTACACCTTTTATCATGACTACTTTTTGTGGAGTTGAAATGATATTTTCATTCTGCTTTGGTGTTTCAGTGCTTTGTTCGAAGTTAAGTGTTCTCAGAAAAGTATATTTTGCTTTTTTTTTTTTAGCAGCCTAATTTTTGGCTACTGGGAAGTTTCTATTGTATAAAACTATTTATAAAAGCTTTTTCTACTGACTCCAGGGTATTCTGATGATTGAAGCCTGTGTGTAAATTGCTACCAAATGGTAAAAAGCAACAATAAACAGTTTGACTTTTTATAACTATGTAAAGTTTGATTCTAGTGTTGAAAAAAAGTGTGCATGTATATACAATTTTTATTATGCTCTTAGGAAGAAAAACTACTAAGAAAGCCTTCAAAATGTTAAAGATGTATATCTTTGGATTGGCTCTAAGTTTACAAGTTTTTATATTTATATTTATACTTATTTTATTTTAAAAGTTTTCTGGAAGAAGAATTGCTTTTATAATTAGAAAAATTCATAAAATGCAATGCAATTTGTACTACAATATAGTATCTACAGTCCTGTGACACAGGAGAAGACAGACATAGGAAGAGTTTGAAGAGGTGGGTTTTAGAGTTTTGGGAGGAGGGATCAATTAAGAAAACCTCTTTGCCCCATGGACTTTGGCACCAGCTGAGAGAGGGGAAAATGAAGATCAACTGATCACTGTTACCAGGACAAATACTGCATACTATCACTTGCATGTGGAATCTAAAAGAGTCCAACTAGTGGGAGTAGAGAGTAGAATGGTGGTTACAAGGTATATTAGTCCATTTTCACCCTGCTGATAAAGACACACCTGAGACTGGGATATTTACAAAAGAAAGAGGTTTATTGGACTTACAGTCCCATGTGGCTGGGGAGGCTTCACAATCATGGTAGAAGGTAAAAGCCATGTCTCACATGGCGGCAGACAAGAGAAGAGAGCTTGTGTAGGGAAACTCCTTTTTTTGAAACCATCAGATCTCATGAAATTCATTCACTATCGCAAGAGCAGTGCAGGAAACTCACCCCCATAATTCAATCACTTCCCACCAGGTTCCTCCCACGACGTGTGGGAATTGTGGGAGTTACAATTCAAGATGAGATTTCAGTAGGGACAAAACCAAACCACATCTTTCTGTCCCTGGCCCCTCCAAATTTCATGTCCTCACATTTCAAAACCAATCATGCCTTCCCAACAGTCCTCCAAAGTCTTAACTCATTTCAGCATTAACTAAAAAGTCCAAGTCCAACATGTCATCTGAGACAAGGCAAGTCCCTTCCCCTCTGAGCCTGTAAAATCAAAAGCAAGTTAGTCACTTCCTAGATACAATGCAGGTACTGACATTATGTAAATACAGTTGTTCCAAATGGGAGAAATTGGCCAAAACAAAGGGGCTACAGGCTCCATGCAAGTTCAAAATCTAGCAGGGCAGTCAGATCTTAAAGCTCCAAAATGATCTCCTTTGACTCCATGTCAAGTACTGGGTCATGCTGATCCAAGAGGTGAGTTCCCACAGTCTTGGGCAGCTCTGGTCTTGTGGCTCTGCAGGGTGCAGCCTCCCTCCTGGCTGCTTTCATGGGCTGGTGTTGAGTGTCTGTGACTTTTCCGGGCACATGGTACAAGCTATTGGTGGATCTATCATTCTAGGGTCTGGAGGACAGTGGCCCTCTTCTCACAGCTCCACTACGTGGTGCCCCAGTAGGGACTCTGTGTGGGGGCTCTGACCCCACATTTCCCTTCCACAATGCCCTAGCAGAGGTTCTCCACGAGATCCCCGCCCCTGCAGCAAACTTCTGCTTGGGCATCCAGGCATTGCCATACATCTTCTGCAATCTATTGGAGGTTCCCAAACCCAAATTCTTGACTTCTGTGCACTCACAGGCTCAACACCACATGGAAGCTGCCAAGGTTTTGGGCTTGCACCCTCTTAAGCCATGGCCTGAGCTCTATGTTGGCCCCTTTCAGCCATGGCTAGACAGGCTAGGATGCAGGGCACTGAGTCCCTAGGCTGCACATAGTACGGGAACCCTGGGCCTGGCCCACAAAACCATGTTTTCCTCCTAGGCCTCTGGGCCTGTGATGGGAGGGGCTGCCTTGGAGACCTCTGACATGTCCTGAAGACATTTTCCCATTGTCTTGGGGATTAACATTTGGCTCCTTGTTACTTGTGCAAATTTTTGCAGCCAGCTTGAATTTCACCTCAGAAAAAGTTATTTTATTTTTTATCACATTGTCAGGCTGCAAATTTTCCAAACTTTTATGCTCTGTTTCCCTTCTAAAGCTGAATGCCTTTAACAGCACCCAAGTCACATTTTGAATGCTATGCTGCTTAGAAATTTCTTCCACCAGATATCCTAAATCATCTCTCTCAAGTTCAAAGTTCCACAAATCTCTAGGGCAGGGGCAAAATGCTGCCAGTCTCTTTGCTAAAACATAGCAAGTCACCTTTGCTCCAGTTCCCTTCCTCACCTCCATCTGAGTTGCCTTCCACTATCAGATATTTTGTCAAAAACCATTAAAGAGTCTCTAGGAGGTTCAAATCCACTTTATAATTTTTTGACCCTATACTGAATTAGTCCATTTTCATGCTGCTGATAAAGACATACCAGAGACTGGGAAATTGCCAAAAGAAAGAGGTTTATCAGATTTACAGTTTTACGTGGCTGGGGAGGCCTCACAACCATGGTAGAAGGTGAAAGTCATGTCTCATGTGGTGACAGACAAGAGAAGAGAGTTTGTGCAGGGAAACTCCCCTTTTTAAAACCTGTGAGACTCATTCACTATCACGAGAACAGCACAGGAAAGACCCGCCCCCATAATTCAGTCAACTCCCACGGGCTTCCTCCCATGATGTGTGGGAATTGTGGGAGTTACAATTCAAGATGAGATTTGGGTGGAGACACAGCCAAACCATATCACGAGGGAAGAGGAGAAGAATGAGGATTTGTTAATCAAAGGATACAAGTTTCAATTAGACAAGAAAAATAAATGTTGAGGTCTATTGTAGAGCAGGGTGACTATAGGCAATAATAATGTATAGTATATTTTCAAACAAATGGGAGAGTAAATTTCAAATGTCTTGCCACAAAAAATGGTGAGGTGATTAATATCTTAATTAGCTTGACTTAATCATTCCACTTTGTATACATGTATCAAAACATTACACTGTACTTTATAAATGTATACAACTATGATTTTTTAATTAAAACTAACAATGTTTTTTTTTCTTTTCAAGTTGGAGTCTTGCTCTGTTGCCCAGGCTGGAGTGCAGTGGCGCGATCTCGGCTTACTGCAACCTCCAACTCTGAGGTTCAAGCAATTCTCCTGCCTCAGCCTCCTGAGTAGCTGTGACTACAGGTGTGCATCACCAGGCCCAGCTAATTTTTGTATTTTTAGCAGAGACGGGGTTTCACCATGTTGGCCAGGGTGGTCTCAAACTCCTGACCTCAAGTGGTCCACCCACCTTGGCCTCCCAAACTGATAATGTTTTTAAAAGTAAAAAAATAAAGATAAAAATGCATTACTCTAAAGAACCTTCCTACCCCTAAACCAATTTCTGTTATATATTAATAAAGATTAAAGCATATACCTTTACGTTTGTTAGTTAAGCTGGTTTGCAAACAAAACAAGACAGTTTTATAAGGGTGGTCTCTGATATATTTGCCACAAGTCGCCTTATAGCAAGCAGAGGCAAGGAAGAATGCATCTTCTCTGTAAGGAAGAGGCTGAGAAGCAAAGCTCTGCTCCTTCTCTCAAACTAATCAGAAAATTTATTCTTTCCCTGTGGAGGGCAAAGAAAGTGCTACTTTAGGGATCCTTGTTCCACATGAAAGCACATAGCCAGAAAAAAATGGAAATGCCTCATCCCCAACATTGGGGAATATTCAGTCGAGTCAAATACCATAGGAAGATAAACTAGGCATAGTACCAAAATAATTTCTGCAGAATGGTGGAGAAGAAATCAGAAGTAAAGAATTCCCTGAAGTAGACAGTAGAGATAATCTCCATAGACTACGCTTTTAAGATGCGTGCCGGTTAACAAGTTTGAGAATCGGATGTAGGTTGAGAGAGAGTGCATAGAGAAAATAAGGTTCACTTTTTATTTTAATTTTATGTATTCATTTAAAAACTTTTAGAATCAGAGAAACTTAAGCCTGTTTATAGCTTGAGAGGAGAGAGTGAAGAGGGAGAATTTAAACAGAGGAGAGAATAACTGGTATTATGGAGGTCTAGAGTTGGTTGGAGGCAAAGTGAAGCATATTTTTTTCTGAATCAGGAGGTTTCATCATCAGTTCAGCCAAAGAATGTAGGCATAGAGAATAACTGGGAGCTGACTACAGATAGTTGAACCATATTTGGTCAAGTATGAAGTCCCCAACAAATTTGTAATTAAATCGATCAATACAGTTATTTAATTTAACTATTATAGGAGCTTAGAAGCAAAGGAGATAAATATTTTGTTACATTTGGTTTGGGGAATTGGCAAGGCAGAAATAGCTTATAAGATTAGGCAAACAACCCAAACAAATAAAATAAATAAAATTTAACAGATCACGATTTTTTTTTTCCTGGAAAGAAACCTGTCCTAGAGAATAAAATTCAAAAGGAATTTTGGGAAGGATAAGGTTTAAGTTATAGTAAGCATAAAAAATAAAGGTTCACTTTGTTGACCAACTCTCTGGATTATGCTTTATTGTTATTATCAAGTCAAGTTCTATTAAAATAAGCACATTTGATAAAGTAACCTAATATGTCAAGTATGTTATTAATAAAAAATCTTAAGTGATGATGTTAAGTGTCATAAATGATCTACTGAACTGAGAATGTATGCCTATAGCAGTACCTGATTTGAATTACATATGTAGATGTGGGCATGTTCAATGAGACAAAGCAGATAAACATACGTAAGCATTGGTTTTATCTAGTTACTATGATCGTTCAATCCTTTGCTCTCATGAACCTTCAAAATTGGCAAAAGAACAAAGTTAGAACTGAACAGTGCTGCTATTTTTAATCAGTCATGTGTTCCAAATACATTAATTGCATACCAGCTCTGTGAAATAAGTGTGCTTGGCTAAGAGACAGGACATTGTGTTTTAGAAATAAAGAATTTCCCCAAATGTCCACATTTTATAAATGTAATTCATGTTAAGATTTTATTACAGATTAATCATAAATATGGTACTGACTACAATATGAAGTCAGGAAATATAATATTTAATATCTGACCTTCTTCATATTGGATCCCATTTATGCCATAGGCTCTTTTCACTGGAGGATGCTTTATGTGTGTGGGAGGTACTCATCAAGTAACAGAGATTTAGGGTCAAGTTACCAATTTGTATAAAAGCATGGAGGGTATAATGTAGGCATGGAGATCAGACGCAGGTTGCCATGTTTAAGTCAGGACTTAGAAAACAAGGCAGACTTGTCAAGTCAAGGTCAGAACATGTAGTAATCAGTCAACTAGGGGAAGGTAGGAGAAACATTGTAATGAAGGATAGAAGATTAGTGAGAAGTTTTAAATAGCTTAATAATTCTCCTATCTCTAACTGACCCCACCTATCAGTTGAACTCCCATTTGGTCAAACCATGTTCCGTGATTACACGTTGTAGTGCGTTCCATGAAAATAAGTCATCTATCATAAGTTAACAGGATGTTTCTGAACCACCATGTAAGTATATGTTTCTCGAATGATTATACCTGTAGTGATGATCAGTTCTGAAGAGCTCGAAGTCTCCCTTGGGATATCACTGTGAGCACCTGCATCCCTTGGTGGAAGAGCTGACTGGAATTAGCTGTTGGTCTGTATTCAAGGTCATGATACAGAACAAAACCAGTCAGGGGTCAGAGTGTTGACTTTGGCTTTAGTTGCACCCTTCTCTAACCTATTGAACTAATTTGCCATAGGCAGAGTGGGATCAAAGTTATGCATATGCAACTTAAGGAAAGGGTATTTTCTGACTCTTCATCTTTAAAATCCAGCTTTGAAATCTTCTTAGTCAAGTCAATCCAGACTTTTTAGTCAAGGCAATAAATAAATAAAGGCAGGTAAAGGACTATGAATGAAAATACATTTGTTTCTGAATACTGGTAATAAGTGACAAGATTTCTTTGGTAAAAATCAAGTTTTACTCATTGTGATTAGACATCTATTCTTGTGAATATAAAGCTGTTTTATTTAATATCTTTCAAATTATCACTTCCATTTTCTAAATTAAGGGTCAGTACACTTTCTCTATTAAGGGAGTATGTATTTTAATTTTTGTGGGTCATACTGTCTTTGCGGCAGCTGTTCAACTCTGCAGAGTGAAAGCAGCCACAGACAATATGTAAGTGGTTGGATGTGCCTATGTTCCAGTAAAACTTTATTTACAAAACAGGTGACAGACTGGATTTGGCCCTGCTTGCTGTTTATTGTATTTAGGAAATTGAAAACATCAGTTTGCTTTCGATAATAATAATATTAGCTTGACAGCATTGATTGGACATTTATGCTAGGTACTGTTGTGAAATCTTTATTAATTCATTTAGTCTCCCACTAACCCCAATTCTGTGTTTATAGGTTAAGAAACTTGTCTAAGATTCTGCAGCCTGCAAGCGTTGAAGCAGGGATTTTGACCTTAACAGTGTAACTCCAGAGTCTGAACTCTTAACGATGAAAAATAGATACCACCCAGGAGACACTCTACCTGTTTCCAGTGTCACTCTATTGTTTTGCACTTGGGAAAGCCTGACAGGTGAACTTACCCCACAGTACCTGAGTTGTCTAACTGATGGCCATTTCTCCCACTTTGTGACTGGCTGGCCCTGATTCACTAGGCTGCAGCTTCCCCATGTGGATATCCACAGGAAGGAGGATGTGGGCCATGCCACATCCCTAGATACTGCTCTGGCTCTGCATGCCACATGCCACACCACACATGCGCATAGAGGTGAATCCAAATGACCAGGAACTTTTGGTGTGATTAATGAGATTTCTGACTTAGTGGGGCAACATTTGAAAGTCTACCCTGCATGGATCTGTTCCCATGCCCAAAAGAAAAGCACACACACATGAAAGACAAACTTTGTATAGGGGAGGCATTGGTGAACACACCCCTGTTTCTAACCTTCCTTTCTAATTTTGGGGCTTCTCTCCTCCTTAAGGGCTTCTTTCTTCAAAATGGCACAGTATGAATCCTCATACTGTAGGGATTCACCTTTTTGAGGGTTCTGCCCCCCAACCCACAGACTGTGGTCTGGAGCTTGGTTCTAGCTTCCTCCCCCACACTCCAGGCAATCTGTGGAATCCAGTAACCTGTAAGGACTCCATCAGTGAATTCTCCACCTTCTAACAACTGGTTAGGCTCAGCTGATGGAGAGCCCTGGAAGTGGATAAGAGGGAAGCAAAGAGGAAGAAGAGTGAGGTCAGGATGTGTATTCCCTGGATCCCTCTTTTCAAGATATCAGAGATGGTTAATTTTTATGTGTCAACATGGCTAGACAGTAGTCCCCAGTTATTCAGTTAAACACAAATCTAGGTATTGCTGTGAAAGTATTTAGTAGATGTGATTAAAGTCCATAACCAATTGACTGTAAGCAAGGGAGAGAGATTATCTGAATCTGGTGGGTCTGACTCAATTGGTTGAAAGGCCCTAAGAGATAACTGAAGCTTCCAAGAAGAAGAACTAATTCTGTCTATGGACTGTTGCTTCACCCTGTGCCTGAGTGTTCTAGTCTGCCCTTTTTACAATGGCCTGCCATACAGATTTTGGACTTGCTTTGTCAACCCCCACAATCACATAAGCCAATTATTTGCAACAAATCTCGCAATATATAGCTCTTACTTATTAGTTCTGTTTCTCTGTTTGAGCCTTGACTGATATAGTGGTCTTGAGCTGGCTGTGTCTTTTAACCAAAGGTCAATGTTCCTCTGAAGTGGCTGACTCTACCTGACTCTTTATCCTTCCTTTTCCTGTAAATATTTCCAGCCTAAGGGTGATAACAGTTTAAGTTACTATCCCATTATTAGTAGTTCTCTTACACCCCACATTTGTATATAATCTCTTTGTAAGTCAACTATCCTTGAATTATCCTATTTTGAGTATGCTCTTTCCTCTCGGGAGTCAATAGATATATCCACTAATTAAGAATACTTAAAATCTAAGGCAATCATCATATACATTAATTCATTTATTCAAAATACTGTTGGGTGCCTTTTATGAGCTTGCCAAGTGATAGGCTCAAGGGAGATAATGGTTAATTTAAGAGCACAGTTCATGTATTAATGAGCTTACTATTTGGTGGAAGAGGCAGACAATTAAACAATTATTGTTTTGTGGGGGAAATTTTATGTTGAGGAAAGACGGCATGTGTGAGAAAAAGAGGGCCGGATGCAGTGGCTCACACCTGTAATCCCAGACTTTGGGAGGCTGAGATGGGTGGATCACCTGCGGTCGGGAGTTCAAGACCAGCCTGACCAACACGGAGAAACCCTGTCTCTACTAAAAAAACAAAAAAAAACAAAAAAAAAACAAAATTAGCTGGGCGTGGTGGCACATGCCTGTAATCCCAGCTACTCGGGAGGCTGAGGCGGGAGAATCTCTTGAACCTGGGAGGTGGAGGTCGTGGTGAGCCGAGATCGTGCCATTGCACTCCAGCCTTGGCAACAACAGCAAAACTCCATCTCAAAGAAAAAAAAGAGAGAAAAAGAGAAGAAAAGATTTATTCCAAAAAGAGAAAAAGAGAAAGAAAAGATTTATTTCCCCCGCAAAAAAAAAAAAAAAAAAAAAAAAAAGGAGGCCGGGTGTGGTGGCTCATGCCTATAATCCCAGCACTTTGGGAGGGCGAGGTGGGTGGATCGCTTGAGCCCAGGAGTTTGAGACCAGTCCGGGCAACATGGCAGAACCCTATCTCTACTAAAAATAAAAAAAAACAAAAAACAAAAAACAAAGAAGGTGCTTCTAACCCGGTATTATTAAGGTTAGGCATCTGGGAAAACTTCCCAGAGGAAGAGATTTCTAAGCTGAGACCTGAAGTAGGAGAAAAAAATGAGCAAGGCAAAAGTGTGTGTAAGGTAAATGGTATATGTGTGTGGTGGGGAGAAGTGTTTCAGACAAGCGAGTAATATGTTCTAAGGGAGTGTGGCTTCTTTATGACCCTGAGAGTTGTTGGATATAGAGGTGTGAAAGCACCATCTGCAGAACCTGGCAGGCACCAGATCATGGAGGACCTTGCTGTCATGATGAAGAGTTGGGGTAGCAGAAGCCACTGGAGGGTTTTAGGCCTGCGGATGTTGTAATCGGATTTGAGTTTTAGAAAGATCCCTCTGCAGAGTGGAGAAAATACCAACGGGGCAAGCCTGGAGTTCTAGTTATACAGGCAAAAGATGATGGTGTCTTGCACAAGAGCAGAGACTAGCCCAGGAAAAGAGAAAATGGTAGGTTTTTAGAGATGTTTAGAAAGTAAATTTGACTGATCTTGAGGAAAATTGGGATTTTGGCTCTGGGCATTGTGGAAGGTAAAATAAAAAGACGAGCTACTGTCCCTTAGGTTTCAGCATTGGGTGAATGGATGATGGTGCATTTCCTGAGATAGAAAACACAGGTTTGGGGAGAAGAAGATGAGTAACGTTATGAACATGTTGAGTTTGAGGAAACTGTGAGATGTGTAGGTGGAAGGTGAGTAGTAGGGTAAACAGGCCTGAAGGCCATAAGGGAGTTTTGAGCAAGAGGTAAAAATCTGAGATTTATCAGTAATTAGATAAGTCTTGGAGTTAAGGACTTATTTATCTATTTGCTGATAAATCTCAGATTTTTGCCTCTTGCTCAAAACTCTGTAAGTCCTGGAGTCAAGAAACCAATTAAGACAGGGCGTGGCGACTCATGCCTGTAATCCCAGCACTTTGGGAGGCTGAGGCTGGGCAGATTCACCTGAGGTCAGGAGTTTGAGACCAGCATGGCCAACATGGTGAAACCCCATCTCTACTAAAAATACAAAAAGTAGCTGGGCATGGTGGCACGTGCCTGTAATCCTAGCTACTCAGGAAGCCAAGGCAGGAGAATCGCTTGAACCGAGAGAGTGGAGGTTGCAGTGAGCTGAGGTCATGCCACTGCACTCCAACCTGGGCGACAGAATGAGAATCTGTCAAAAAAAAAACCAAAAAAAACAAAAAAAGCCAATTAGGCCAGGGGAAAAAATCTTTGCTGGAATAATCTTCTGTTAAGACCAGTTTGAGAAGTGTTCAAATAGTTGCTTTTGAACAATAACCAAATGTGAAATGTGTAGTGATATGCTGTAATATTACAGCGAGATACCTAAGGAAATCCAATCAAAGCCGAAGCCTATTCAGGTGCAATTTTATTTGTTTTTAATTATATCATACAGAGGGGTTTTTGTTTTCGTTTTTCTGTAGAGTCTGGGGGGTCTCTCTATGTTGCCTAGGCTGGTCCTGAACTCCTGGTCTCAAGCAATTCTCCTGCCTCAGCCTCCCAAAGTCCTGGGATTACAGGCATAAGCCATCATGTCTGGCCCTTGCAGAAAGTTTTAGATGCCCCAGTCTGTTGGCTATGCTCAAAAATAACAGTAGCAAATATTTGTGTGGCATTGACAATGTTTCAGGCAGCATTCTAAGCACTTTACAGGTATTAACACATTCATTCTTCAAAACCACCTGTGAAATAAGTACTATTATGATCCCCATTTTATGGATGAAGGTACTGAGGCACAGAGAGGTTATGTCATGCCCAGGTTCATAAAGTTGGGTCCAGAGCTCTAGCCCTTGGCTACACGGCTGTGCTGCTCTCTGATGGGCTTCTTATAGCCAGCATGATCTGCTGAAGCTCAATTTCACCTCTGCATAGTGGGATTGGCTACCTGTAAATTTGCCAAAATAATGAGTGATAGATGGAACTGCATTTAGACTACACAATAAGGATCCACCTGACTTGTATTGGCGTGTTTCTCAGGTTTGATGACATCATAAGACTCTGAACTTTTCACAGGCTTTGGAAATAGTAGCAGCCCCAGGTGAACTCTCTTTGAAAAAGAGTTACCAAAGTATGGATTTATCACACTTCTAAGGAACCATAAACTTGGAGGAAAGAGTTTACCTCTATCCTCTCTAGAAGGAGTTGGCCAGGATGAACTCATTTCTTGGTCTGGATTTATTTTGGGAAATGCTCTGGGACCCAGGGGAAGGCTCTGGTTTCAAGACTCTTGGCAAAAAGGCTCCCAGGAAGTGGTTAGGCTAGAGCTGGCAAATGTTGGAGGCAGTAGGGGCCAGAGGCCTGCTAATCCCTAATATCAGTTATCATGGGCCACCATCCTAAATCTCTGCTCAATTCCTGGGCTTTCATATGTAATTAACCTTTCATATGAGAAGAAATAAGATTTTGACTTTGTGCCTCTTTGGAAAGTGCTTACATAAAACCAGTGACTTAGTTGGTTCCAGTAAAATAATTATTTTATGCCACTCTGAGAGTCCAGTGAACTGGTGATAACTAAGCAACTAGTAGAAGATCTGGAAACTTTCAGTACTAATTTAAGCTCAGTATGGTTCTGCTCCTCTTTTGTGGCCAAATTACACTGGAAAAAGCATTTGCAAGTACCTCTGGATACCTTCAAAGTTCATCCTGCATTTAATGATATGCGGTGTTTTTTGTTTTTTGTTTTGTTTTGTTTTTAGCATACCAAAGCCAATCCTGTTGGGGGAGGGGAGATTGGAACGTCTAATTTAAAGGAATTAAAGCAAGAATTAAATATCAAGAAACTCAATAGAGAG
The DNA here is from genome assembly GCF_009828535.3 of Hylobates moloch. Taxonomy (NCBI): domain Eukaryota; kingdom Metazoa; phylum Chordata; class Mammalia; order Primates; family Hylobatidae; genus Hylobates; species Hylobates moloch. The sequence goes on along the minus strand of NW_026652276.1, from coordinate 167,571,613 downwards.
AAATTGAAATTAAAGTAGTATTTCTTGAACAGTGAATGTAATTTTAACAAAATAATATAACACTGTTAGTTCTACAAAAGCACAGAGAACCCACAAATATAAGCAATAAATCTATTTGGCTAATTTGGTGTGTAAGCAGGTGTAGAAGGTAGGAAAATGTGTTTGTCAATTCCTAAAAGACTAGCAATAAAGTCCAAGGATAGAAGGGTAGAAAGCTATCTTCTGTGAATGTCTTGTTTATTCCTGAAATAGAAATTTTATTCCTGTTATTTTGGTTCTGTCCATTTCCCACTAAACTGACAGAAGAAGTTTCAATTTATCACAGCAGGTTATGGTCAGCCTGGAAATCAAGTAATAAAGTGTCTTTGTAATCACTTGATAAATCATGCTGAGATAAAAGCTCTTTGCTCATTCAGAGATGGAGTAAAATATGTGGGACCCAAAGCTGGTTCACAGGCCATTTGCTGATAAGCTGCTGTTTCAGAGGAATTCAAGCTTTTAAGAAATCCCACCCTAGTCTTCTGGGTTTCCAGTTTGTTTTTACTAGTAATTGCACATTAAAATACCACTTTGCTTCGCTTAACAGATGACATCTAAGATCATGGATGACAAAAGACAGATTACCAAAGGAAGTTGTGGGAACTCTTTCCAAACCATTTAAAAAAAAGAAAAATTTTAAGCCAGGAGTGATTAAACTCAGCCAGGCCTAACATCAACATTCACAAACTATATATTGGGGACAATTTATATCTCTATAATTAAATAATTTTATAGCTTAGCCCAACCTTTATGAAGAAATGAGTCTGTTGTTTGATAGAGCAACATATAACAGAAAGATTATAACTATTGCTAGATCAATTAGGGTCAACAATATAATATTTTCTTAATTATCTTTTTTTTGTCAAAAATGCAGCATAAAGAATGCCCATAAATTTCTCACATTGCATACTCATGTCCATTATTTTCTAAATAGCTTTATAGCAAATTTAGTGCCTTTTTGGTATTTACTTGATTCTGCTTTGTTTTCAGATAAGGGCATATAAAACACTAGATTAATAGCATAACAAAAATTTTGCATGTGTTGAAAAATTTCTAGAGGACATTACAGGCATTTTCTATCCATTCTCCAAGACCCAGCTGAAAGGTCACCTTCACAGGAAGCTTTCTCAGCTTTACTCATACAGTCAGCTGTTTCCTTCTGTTCCCACAGCACTTAGTCCAGACCACTGTATAGCATTTTTATCTATTACTTTAGTGTGATTATTTGCTTCCCTTTAATCTGGAAATTCTTCAGAAACAGAGACCTTGCATTAGTCATTATGTCTTTATCATCTAGCACAGTACGTGGCATATAGTAGGCGTGTAATAATTACTATGGGGACAACAATATTTATGGTAAGTGAATGTAGAAACCATGTTTAGCTTGCAGATATACAGCTGCAATTCAGAAGTTGAAGCCCCTTGAGACGTCATTTTTGCCATTAGCTTGTGTGATGACTCTGTTAAAAAATTCAGCGTGGTCTGGTTCGTTTTCTAGTCTTTCAAATCTCCCAAAGAATGGTTCAAAGCTTTGGTTATATTAGATTTGTTATGTTGAATTCAACTTGAGGTTAGGAGGCTATAGGAGAAAAAATTGGAAATGTTTGGGCTTTATATAAAGACTTGGATGGGAGTAATATCAGCAAGATGGCAGAATAGGAGGTCTTAGGCTTCAGTCCACCACACAGAAAGTCCAACTAGCAACTATTCAGACAAGAACACCTTTGTGAAAACTGCAAAACTTGGAAATGAGACTGAGATACCTACATGGACCACAGAAATGAAAAACTATATTAGAAGGGTAAGAGGAACTGTCTCACTTTAACCATGTCAGCACAGTCCCACACGGAGGAAATTCCCCAGGTCTATGGTTTCTATAATAGGAAAAGTGAGCCTGGTTGGACATCCAGCTTCCCCAGCATCATGGGACACCCAATCCTGTCTTGCCTTATGGGGAATACTATGGGTAATGGTGGGACTAGAGTGTTTGGAGTCAGGTAAAAACAAAAAAAAGGGGGAAGGATTCATAGTGACCACTATACAGATCTTGGTGGTAGCTGTGTATTCCTGACAATGGTGGCACCTGATCAAAGATACCAGGCCAATGTTATAGCCTACCCACAAAGCTGAGCTGATTGCTCCCAGAAATACAGTGGGAAGTTCTACCTGGCTTGAGTCCCTAGCCAGCCACTCCAACCAACCTCACAGCGTACCACAATGGTCCACCCAGGCAGGGAAATGTATGCCACCGTGTATTTCTGCAGACCATAGGGGCTGGACCTGCCTGACCTGGGAGCCCAAACAGTGACTTGGCCCTACCTCAGAGCTTACCTCAAGATTGTGCTCTAGCAGGGAAATGCCTGCCACTGTTTTTTTTTTTTTTTATACAGCATAGGGGCTGGCCCTGCCCAACCTGGGAGTTGAAACAGTGACTCAGCCTAGTCGCAGAGCCCACGCAAGACTCTGCCCAGGCAAGGAGGCAAGCCTCAACTATGTATTCCTATGGAGCATAGCCTCTAGTCTTGAAAATTCCAAGCAATGACTCTGCCTAAGCTTAAAGCCCAGTCCACAGACTTGTCCAACTCTAGAATCCAAATAGTAGTACTGCACAGCCAGGGAATACAGTCTGTGACTCTGCTGGATTAGAGGTAATCAGTGCCTGGCCAATAGGTCAGCCAGACTGCAGAGTCCAGTGAATGGTCTCACTGGACAGCAGCCCCCAACTGTAGTACCACCCAACCTCACAGCAAAGGCAATGGACCCTAAAGAAACAGAGGTCTATAAAATGAGAAAGAATTCAGAATAAATCTCTTAAAGAAGTTCAGTGACCTGTTTAAAAAAATAAGGATAGAAAATTAAATAAAATTTGGAAGCCAATACATGAAAAAAATGAAAAGTTTCACAAAAATAAGAACAAATAAACAAAAACCAAATAGAAAACATAGAAATGAAAAAGACAATTGCTTAATAGAATAATTCAATAGAAGGCTTCAACAGCAGACTCAATCAAGCAGAAGAAAGAATCAGTGAGCTCAAAGAGAGAACATTTTAAATTTTATAGTAAGAGAATCATAAAGAAATAAATTAGAAAGAATGAAGAAAGTCTACAGGAATTGTGGTGTGGGGTACTATCAAGAGAACTGACTTTTGCATAACAAAAATACCAGAAGGTGAAGAGAAAGAAGGCCAGGAAGCATATTTTAAGAAATAATAACTGAAAACTTCCCAAATCCGGGGAAGGATGCCAACATCCAGGTACCAGAAGCCCAGAGAACTCCAATAAAATTCAACCCAAAGAGGAGTTCACCAAGTTACATCCTAACCAGATAATTAAAAATCAAAGACCAAAAAGAAAAAGACAAAAAAAGAATTCTGAAAGCAGTGAGAGAAAGGAGACTCATCACATAAGAGGGAGTCCCAATGCAGCTATCAGCAGGTTTCTTAGCAGAAACTTTGCAGGCCAGGAAAGAATGGGATGATATATTAAAAGTGCTGAAGAAAAAATATTGCCAGCTAAGAAAACATCACCTAGCAAAGCTATTCTTCAAAAATGAGGAAGAAATAAAAACTTTCCCAGACAAACAAAAGCTAAGGGAGCTTATCACAAGGCCTGCTACAGGGAGTTCTTTAAGCTGAAATAAAGGCTGCTAACTAATAAAAAAAATATGAAATTACAAAACCCAATGGTGTAAGTAATATGTAGTCATATTCAGAACACTCTAGTATTTTAACAGTGGTGTGTAACGTAATTTTATCTCTAGTATATGGGTTAAAAGGCAAAACTATCAAAAAGAGCTGTGACTACAATAGTTTGTTAAGAGATGTAAGTTACCAGAAAAAATGTAAATTTTGACACCAAAATCATGAAATGTAGGGGAGGGGGAGTAAAAATGTATAGTTTTAAAATATAATCAGGGTTAAGTTGTTACCACTCTGTAAAAGCCTATTATAAATGTAAGAATTGTTATATAAGCCTTATTATAACCACAAAGCAAAAACCTGTAGTACCTGCACAAAACATAAATAGGATTCAAAGCACACCACTACAGAAAACCATCAAACCACAAGGCAAAACAGCAAGAGAGGAAGAAAGGAACAAGGGATCTACAAAAGAACCTTAAACAAATTGCAAAATTGGAGTGGTAAGTCTTTACCTATCAATAATTACTTTGAATGTAAATGAATTAAATTATTCAATCAAAAGACATAGAGTGGCTGAATAGATAAAAAAAGACACAATGATATGCTGCATGTAACAGACTTACTTCATTCTTAAGGATACACATACACTGAAGGTAAAGGGATGTAAAAAGATATTCCATGCAAATGGAAACCAAAAGATAGCAGGAGTAGCTATACTTAAATCAGACAAAGTAGAATTTAAGTCAAAAACTGTAAAATAAGACAAAGAAGGTCAATATATAGAGAAAGGAGTTAGTTCATCAAGAGGATGTAACAATTATAAATACATATGTGCCCAAATTTGGAGAACCTAAATATATAAATAAAAAATTAAATGATCTGAAGGGAGAGATAGATTGTAATGTAATAATAGTAGTGGACTTTACTAATCCCACTTTCAACAATGGACACAACATTCAGACGAAAATCAATAAGAAAACACTGGACTTGCATTGCACATTAGAACAAATGGACCCACCAGACAAATACACAGATTCCATCCAACAGTAGCAGAATACACATTCTTCTCAAGTGCACATGAAACATTTTCCAGGGTAAATCATATGTTAGGCCATAAAACCAGCCTTAACAAATTTAACAGGACTGAAATGATATTAATTATCATTCTAAAAACAATAGTATAAAACTAGAAAATAAGAGAAATCTTGGAAAATTCACAAAAATGTGGAAATTAACAAGCTCCAGAACAATTCGTGAGTCAAATAAATTGAAAAAGAAATAAAAATGATCTCAAGACAAATGAAAATGGAAACACAACCTATTAAAACTTCTAAGCTACAACAAAAACAGTTCTAAGAAGGAAATTATAGCAATGAATACCAATATCAAAAAATAAGAAGGATTACAAATAAACAACCTAAAATTATACCTCAAGAAACTAGAAAAAGAAGAAAAACTAAACCCAAAGTTAGCAAAGGAAAGAAATAACAAACATCAGAACACAAATAAATGACATATAGACTATAAAAGCAATAGAAAAAATTAATACCACTAAGAGTTGGTTTTTGGAAAGATCAACAAAATCAACAAACTCTTAACTAGACAAAAAAGAGGGAAGATTCAAATAAATAGAACCAGAAATGAAAGAGAAGACATCCCAACTTATACCGCAGAAATACAAAGGATCACAAGAAACTACTAGAAACAATTATATGTCAACAAATTGGATAACCTAGAAGAAATGGACAAATTCCTAGAAACATATAACCTATCAAGACTGAATCATGAAGAAATAGAAAATCTAAATAACTAATAACAAGCAAGGAGATTGAATCAATAATAAAAAGGCCCTTATCAAAGAAAAGCCCAGGACCTAATGGCTTTACACCTGAATTCTACCAAACATTTAAAGAATAACAACCCTTGCAAAACTCTTTCACAAAATTGAAGTGGAAGGAGTACTTCCAAACTCATTTTATGAGGCCAGTGTTACCCTGATCCCAAAGCCAAACAAGGACACTATAAGAATGGAAAATTACAGGCCAGTATGCCTGAGAAACATGGATGCAAAATTTTTCAACAACATACAAGCATACCAAATTCAATAGCACATTGGAAAGGATCATTTAGTATAATCAAATGTTATTCATCCTTTGGATTCAAGAATGATTCAACATACAAATCAATAAATGTGATACACCATATAGACAGAAGAAAGGACAAAAATTATATGGTCATCTCAATAGATGCAGACAAAGAATTCGACAAAATTCAACACTCTTTCATGCTAAAAATTCTCAACAAATTAGGCGTAGAAGGAATATACCTCAATAAAGGTCATATATGACAAGCCTGCAGTTAACATCATACTTAATGGTGAAAAGTTAAAAGCTTTTCCTCTAAGATCAGGAGTAAGACAAACATGTCCTTTCTCACTACATCTTTCCAATATATTACTGGAAGTCCTAGTCAGAGCTATTAGGCAAGAAAAATAAATAAATGGCATCCTAATAGGAAAAGAAGGATTGGAATTGTTTGCCAATGACATGATATGTAGAAAATCCTAGACTACACTAAAAAACTGTTAGAACTGATAAGTGAATAAAGTTGCAGGACAAAAAAATCAACGTGCAAAAATCAGTAGTGTTCCAATACACTAACAATAAACTATCCAGGAAAGGAATTAAGAAACCAATCCCATTGCAATAACAAAAATTAAAACACTTAGGAAAAAATTTAACCATAGAGATGAAACATCCCTATACTGAAAACAATAAAACATTGATTAAAGAGGAGGGGCTTCAAGATGGATTATTAGATGTATCTGGTATTCACCTCTTCCATGGAGAGGAACCAAAATAGTGAGTAGATGATCACACTTTGAATAGATTATCTAAATGAGAACACTGAAAGAGAGAGAGAGAGAGAGAAAGAGAGAGCGCTCATGCTGGGTGCCACAAACCCCCAAGTCCTAAGCAGTTGCAGCATGGCACATTTTGAGAGCCCAGCTTCTACCAGACTGTGTCTTGCCCTGGGGCTCAACAGTTTCTGCATCTCTACATCCTTGGTGCCTCACTGACATTCAACAGAGAAGTGATGGGAGCCACTGAAAGCAAGAAGGGAGAAGGAAGTGAAGCAGCCTGTTCAACTAGCATTGGCTAGGAGTCTGGAGAGGCTACCTAATGTGGGTAAAGGGTAAATGAGTGACCCCTAGTGGTCCACTTTCCTGCCATGGACATCTACAATTCTAGCCATGGGAGAGCCTCTACATATAGGGAGCTTCCTGAGGACTGTGAGGCATTACTCCAGAGAAAGAGCTCATGCTTGGTCCCACAAGCTCCCAAGTCCTAAGAAGCTGCAGCATGGTGCATTTTGGGAGCCTGACTTTTACCAGACTGTGTCCTGCCCTGGGACTCAACAGTCTCAGCATCTGTACATCCTTGGAGTCCCACTGACATTCCACTGCCCACAACTGCCATCACTAGGGGTTGCTGCAGGGCAAGGCACAAGTGAAGTATGCGCTGTTGCTCCCCCTGCTACCTGCCTATGGCTGCTCCCACTGACCATTGTAGAGCTGCAATGCAGCCACAGCTGCCCCCTCCTGACCATCCTGTCAGTGGCCTGGGATCACCTTGCCACTGCTTATAACAGCTAGCACCTGCAGGCACCACTGGGGGTCCTGAAGGCAGGTCTGCCTGACCCAGTTCCGTACCTCCAGTACCCAAGCATGCCATCCGGGGGCCTGGGGATTGCCCAACCCAGTTCACCACCACTGGCACCTCAGCGTTCCTCCCAGGATATGAGGTTGGGCCCACTCAACCTGCCTCTGCCACTATAGCTGGCACCCAGCTGTATGTGCCACTTGCAGGTCTGAGGTCTGGCCTGCATAGCCCTTCATAACCAACACCAATGTGAACTGCTTGATTTCCAGAGAGTTTTCCCACCACTGGTCCTTCCATTGCCCATGCCATGCCCACCACCCAGGGGCTGGAGAACCCACCTATCTGCCCAGCCCACTGCTGCCATTCCAGGCACCCAAGCAGGCCACTTGTAGGCCCACGAGTTGGCTGGCCTGTACATGCTAACACCAGTGCCAGCATACGTCACTCTGGGGCCTAAGGCAAGCAAACTCAGCCCACTACTGCCACCCCTGGGGCTTGAAGACTAGCCTACCTGGTATCCTTGTCCGAGCAAAACTTCACCACAAGCCTCCACTAACAACCACATCCTAAACCACTGAGGAAATCACAGACACCACTGATGCTGTTCACAGCCAAATAAACCACACAGCAACAACACTACTACGTGCATCCAGAATCAAAACCAAAGTGCCTTACCCAACCAACTTCATAGATACATCTTCATGAAAAGTCCTCCCCTATGAAAGCAAATTAAAACAATTAGAAACAACCATTACACCAGATGAGGAGATATCAATGTAATGACACAGGAAGCATAAAAAAGCAAGAAAATAAAACACCTCTAAAGGAACACAATAATTCTCCAGCAACATATCCCAATCAAAAGGAAATTTATGAAATTAAGGACAATGAATTCAATGATATTAAAGGAGCACAATAAGATACAAGAGAATACTGAAAAGCAATACAAAATGATTAGAAAAACAAACCAGGATATGAATGAGGCATTTACCAAAGAGTTAGATATTGTAAAAAAGAACTAAACAGATATTCAGGAACTGAAGAATGGGTGGAATGAAATACAAAATTCAAAAGCTTCAATAACAGGCTAGATCAAAGAGAAGAAAGATTTCAGAACTTAAAGACAGGTCTTTTGAAATAACCCAGTCAGACAAAAATAAAAATAATCAAAAAGACTGAGCAAAGCCTATCTGACATATGGAACACCATAAAGCAAACAAATATTCAAATTCTTGGTGTCCCAGAAGGTTAAGTGAAAACTAAAGGGTTAGGAAACCTATTTAACAAAATAATAGATGGAAATTTCCCAAGTTTAGCAAAAGATTTAGATGTACAGATACAGGAGGTTCAAAAATCCCCAAATAGATAGGATTCACAAAGTCTTCTCCATGGCACATTATAGTCAAACTGTTAAAAGTCAAAGAAAAAGAAAATTCTAAAAATAGCAAGAGAACAGTGTCTAGTATCATAAAAGAACCTCATCAGACTAACAACAGACATCTCGGCAGAAACCTTACAGGCCAGGAGAGAATGGGATGATATATCCAAGGTGCAGAAGAAAAAAACTTGCTGCCAAGGACATTATGCCCACAAAGCTATCCTTCATAAATGAAGGAGAAATAAAAGCCTTTCCCAGACAAGCAAAAGCTCAGGGAATTCATCCCCACTAGATCAGCCATACAAGAAATACTTAAGGGAATTCTATATCTAGAAGGGAAAGAACAATAACTACCATCATGAAAATACATGAAAAGATTAAAAATAACAACACTGTTAAAGCAAATACAGATAAAAACTCAAATGTTACCACTACAGGATACTACCAAACCACAATGATGAACAATAAGAGAGAAAGGAGCAAGGATATGTAAAACAACCATAAGTCAACCAATAAAATGACAGGAATAAGTCCTCACATATCAATAATAACTTTGAATGTAAATGGATTAAATTTTCCGCTTGAAAGATGCAGACTGGTTGAATGGATTAGAAAAAAAAACAAGCAAAAAAAGAAAACATGAACCAACTATATGCTGCTTACAAGAAACTCATCTCAGTTGTAAAGATACACGTCTTGAAAGCAAAAGGTGGAAAAAATATTCTATGCAGTTGGAAACTCAACACAAGCAGGAACATGGGAATACTTGATATATTACGTAAAGCAAATATTATTAGATCTAAAGGGAGCAATAGACTCCAACACAACAATAGCTGGGGACATTAACTCCCCATTCTCAGCATCAGACAGACATCTAGACAAAAAATTAACAAAGAAACATTGGATTTAAACTGTACATTAGACTAAATGTACCTAACAGACATTTACAGAACATTTGGTAGAACAGCTACAGAATACACATTTCTTTCATCAGCACATGGAATATTCTTCAGGATAGACCAGATGTTTGGACACAAAGTAAGTGTGAACAAATTTTTAAAAATTGAAACCCTGCCTAGTATCTTTTCAGAACAAAATGGCCTAAAACTGGAAATTAATAAAAAGAGGAACTTTGGAAACTGTACAAATACATAGAAATTAAACAACATGCTCCTGAATACCACTGAATCAAGGAAGAAATTAAAGAGGAAATGAAAACAGTGTATTGAAATAAATGAGGCTGGGCATAGTGGCTCATGCCTGTAACCCCAGCACTTTGAGGGGCTGAGGCAGGTGGATCACTTGAGGTCAGGAGTTTGAGACCAGCCTGTCCAACGTGGTGAAACCCCATCGAAACCAAAATTACAAAAATTAGCCAGGTGTGGTGTTAGGTGCCTGTAATCCCAGCTACTTGAAAGGCTGAGGCAGGAGAATCCCTTGAACTGGGGAGGTGAAGGTTGCAGTGAGCTGAGATCACACCACTGCACTCCAATCTGGGTGACAGAGTGAGACTCCATCTCAAATAAACAAAACCCAAACCAAACCAAAACAAAACAAAAACAAATGAAAAGCAACATATAACATACCAAAACCTATGGAATACAGCAAAAGCAGTGCTAACAGTGAAGTTTCTAGCAATAAATGTGTACATCAAAAAAGTAGAAAAGTTTCAAGTGCACACTCTAATAATGAATCTCAAAAAACTAAAAAAGCAAGAACAAACCAAGCCCCAAATTGGTAGAAGAAAAGAAATAATAAATATCAGAACTGAAATAAATGAAATAGAGACTTAAAAAAAATACAAAGGAGCAATGAAATGAAAAGTTGGTTCTTTGAGAAGATAAATGGAATTGATAAACTGCTAGCTCTACTAACCAAGAAAAAAAGAGAGAAGACTCTTCTGATTTTATATAATAAAATCACAATTGAAAAAGGAGACATTACAACTGATACTATAGAAATACAAAATATCACCAGAGACTATTATGAACAACTACACACTAACAAACTAGAAAACCTATAAGAAATGGATAAATTCCTGGACTCATACAACCTCCCAAGAATGAGTCAGAAATAAATAGAAAGGCTGAACAGACCAATAATGAATAATGAGATTGAATCAGTAATAAAAAGTCTCCCAAAAAAGAGAAGTCCAGAACCAGATGACTCCACTGCTGAATTCTACCAAACTTTCAAAGAAGAACTAATACTAAATTATCTTCAAACAATTACAAGAAATTGAAGAAGGGGGAATTCCTTTTAACTCATTCTGAGATTAACATTACCCTGATACAAAAACCAGACAAGGCCTACAAACTACAGGACAATATCCCTGATGAACACAGATGCGAAGATTCTCAAAAAAATTCTAGCAAACTGAATTCAACAGCACATCATACACACACACACACACACACACACACACACACACACACGATAGTGTGATCAAGTGGGATTTATCCCAAGGGTGCAACAATGGTTTAATGTACACAAATCAATAAATGTGATACATCAAATCAACAAAATGAAGGACAAAAATAGCTGTGATGAACATACATGCATACATAGCTGCATGTATGTTTGTAATACAATGATTTGTATTCCTTTGGGTATATACTCAGTAATGGGATTGCAGGGTCAAATGGTATTTCTGGTTCTAGATCTTTGAGGAATTGTCACACCATCTTCTACAATGGTTGAACTAATTTACATTCCCACCAACAGTGTAAAAGTGTTCCTGTCTCTCCACAACCTCACCAGCATCTGTTGTTTCTGGAGTTTTTAATAATTGCCATTGTGACTGGGGTGAGATGACATCTCATTGTGGTTTTGATTTGCATTTCTCTAATGATCAGTGTTGTTGAGCTCTTTTTCACGTTTGTGGGCCACATGAATATCTTCTTTTGAGAAGTGTCTGTTCATTTTCTTTGCCCACTTTTTAATAGTTTCTTTTTTGTAAATTCTAAGTTTCTTGTAGATTCTGGATATTAGACCTTTGTCAGATGGATAGATTGCAAAAATTTTCTCCCACTTTGTAGGTTGCCTGTTCACTCTGATGATAGTTTCTTTTGCTCTGCAGAAACTCTTTAGTTTAATTAGACCCCATTTGTCAATCTTTGCTTTGGTTGCAATTACTTTTGGCAATTTCATCATGAAATCTTTGCCCATGCCTATGTCCCGAATGGTATTGCCTGGATTTTCGTTTAGGGTTTTTATAGTTTTGGGCTTTATATTTAAGTCTTTAATCTATCTTGAGTTAATTTTTGTATAAGTTGTAAGGAAGGGGTCCAGTTTAATTTTCCGCATATGGCTAGCCAGTTCTCCCAGCACCATTTATTAAATAGGGAATCCTTTCCCCATTGATTGTTTTTGTAAGGTTTGTCAAAGGTCAGATGGTTATAGATGTACGGTCTTATTTCTGAGTTCTCTATTCTGTTCCATTTGTTTATGTGTCTGTTATTGTACCTGTACCATGGTGTTTTGGTTATTGCAGACTATAGTTTGAAGTTCAATAGTGTGATGCCTTCAGCTTTGTTCTTTTTGCTTAGGATTGTCTTGGCTATATGAGCACTTTTTTGGTTCCATATGAATTTTAAAATAGTTTCTTCTAATTCAGTGAATAACGTCAATGGTGGTTTAATTGAATCTATAAATTACTTCGGGCAGTATGGCCATTTTCACAGTATTGATTCTTCCTATCCATGAGCATGGAATGTTTTTCCATTTGTTTGTGTCCTCTCTGATTTTCTTGAGCAGTGGTTTGTAGTTCTCCTTGAAGAGGCCCTTCACTTCCCTTGTTAGCTCTATTCCTAGGTATTTTATCCTTTTTGTAGCAATCGTGATTGGGAATTTATTCATGATTTGGCTCTCTGCTTGTTTGTTATTGGTGTATAGGAATGCTTGTGACTTTTGCCCATTGATTTTGTATCCTGAGACTTTGCTGACGTTGCTTATCAGCTTGAGAAGCTTTTGGGCAGACACAATAAGGTTTTCTAGATACAGGATCATGTCATCTGCAAACAAAGATAATCTGACTTCCTCCTTCCTACTTGTATACCCTTTATTTCTTTCTCTTGCCTGATTGCCCTGGCCAGAACTTCCAACACTATGTTGAATAGGAGTGGTGAGAGAGGGCATCCTTGTCTTGTGCCGGTTTTCAAGGGGAATGCTTCCAGCTTCTGCCCCTTTAGTATAATATTGGCTGTGGGTTTGTCATAAATGGCTCTTACTATTTTGAGTTTCTTCAATACTTAGTTTACTGAGAGTTTTTAACATGAAGGGATGTTGAATTTTACCAAAGTCCTTTTCTGCATCTCTTGAGATAATCATGTAGGTTTTGTCTCTAGATCTGTTTATGTGATGAATTACATTTATTGATTTGCATATGTTGAACCAGACTTGCATCCCAGGGATGAAGCCAACTTGGTCGTGGTGTATAAGCTTTTTGATTTGCTGCTGTATTCAGTTTGCCAGTATTTTACTGAAACTTTTTGCATCAATGTTCATTAGGGATATTGGCATGAAGTTTTTCTTTTTTGGTTCTGTCTCTGACAGGTTTTGGTATTAGGAAGATGCTGGCCTCAGAATGAGTTAGGGAGGAGTCCCACTTTTTTAATTGTTTGGAATAATTTCAGAAGAAAGGATATCAGCCCCTCTTTGTATCTCTGGTAGAATTCAGCTGTAAATCCATCTGGTCCTGGGCTTTTTTTGGTTGGTAGGCTATTTATTACAGCCTCAATTTCAGACCTTGTTTTTCGTCTATTCAGGGATTCAACTTTTTCCTTCTCCTATATTGGGTGCATGTATATTTAGGATAATTAGCTCTTCTTGTTGAATTGACTTGTTTACCATTATGTAATGCCCTTCTTTGTCTTTTTTAAAATCTGTGTTGGTTTAAAGTGTATTGTGTCAGAAACTAGGATTGAAACCCTTGCTTTTTTCTGTTTTGTATTTGCTTGGTAAATTTTCCTCTTTCCTTTTATTTTGAGTCTATGTGTATCTTTGCATGTGAGATGGGGCTCTTGAATACAGCACACTGATGGATCTTGACTCTTTATCCAGCTTACCATTCGGTATCTTTTAATTGGGGCATTTAGCCTATTTACATTTAAGGCTAATATTTTTATGTGTGAATTTGATCCTGTCATCATGATGCTAGCTGGTTATTTTGCAGACTTGTTTATGTAGTTGCTTTGTAGTATCACTGGTCTGTGTACCTCAGTGTGTTTTTGTAGTGGCTGGTAACAGGTTTTCCTTTCCATATTTAGTGCTATATTCAGGAGCTCTTCCAAGGCAGGCTTAGTGGTGATGAATTCCCTCAGCATTTGCTTGTTTGAAAAAGATTTTAATTCTCCTTTGCTTATAATGCTTAGTTTGGCCAGATACGAAATTCTAAGTTGGAAATTCTTTTTTAAAGAATGTTGAATATTGTCCCCCACTTTCTTCTTGTAGGGTTTCCACTGAGAGGTCTGCTGTTAGTCTGATGGGCTTTCCTTTATTGGTGACCTGGCCTTTCTCTATGGCTGCCCTTAACATTTTTTCCTTCATTTTGACCTTGGAGAATCTTATGCTTATGTGTCTTGGGGTTGATCTTCTCATGGATTATCTTACTGGGGTTCTCTCTGGATTTCCTTAATTTTTATAATGGCCTGTTGGCTAGGTTGGGGACGTTCTCTTGGATGATATCCTGAAGTGTGTTTTCCAACTTGGTTCCATTCTACTCATCTCTTTCAGGTATCCCTATCAGTTGTAGGTTTGGTCTTGTAATATAGTTCCATAGTTCTTGGAGGTTTTGTTGGTTCTTTTTCATTCATTTTTCTCTAATCTCGTCTGCCTGCTTTATTTCAGCAAGACAGTCTTCAAGCTCTGATATCCTTTATTCCACTTGGTCGATTCAGCTATTGATACTTTTGTTTGCATTGTGAAGTTTCTTGTGTTGTGTTTTTCAGCTTCATTCGATCATTTATTTTCCTCTCTAAACTGGATATTCTGTTTAACAGCTCCTGCAATATTTTATCATGGTTCTTAGCTTCTTTGCAGTGAGTTAGAACATAATCCTTTAGCTCAGCAAAGTTCATTATTACATGTCTTCTGAAGCCTACCTCTGTCAAATCATCCATCTCAGTCTCAGCCCAGTTCTGTGCCCTTGCTGGAGACATGTTGGTATCATTTGGAGAAGAGGCACTCTGGCTTTTTGAGTTTTCAGCATTTTTGTGTTGATTCTTTCTCATCTTCATGAGTTTATCTACTTTTGATCTTTGTGGCTGCTGACCTTTGCATTGGGTTTTTGTGAGTTCTTTTTTGTTGATGTTGTTGTTGTTGCTCTGTGTTTGTTTTTCTCTTAGCAATCAGGTTCCTCTTTTATATGGCTGCTGAGGTTTGCTGGGGGTCCACTCCAGACCCTATCCACCTGGGTCCTTCGTGCTCTTGGAGGTATCACAAGTGGAGGCTGTAGACCAGCAAAGATGGCAGCCTACTCCTTCCTCTGGGAGCTCTGTCTCAGAGGGGCACCAACCTGATGCCAGCAAGAAAACTTATGTATAAGGTGTCTGGAGACTCCTGTTGGGAGGTGTCACCCAGTCAGGAGAAGTGGGATCAGGGACTTGCTTAAATAAGCAGTCTGGCTGCCCCTTGGTGGAGTGGGTGTGCTGTGCTGGGGGGAATCCCCCTAGTCTGGACTGCCCTGACTCTCTAGAGCCAGCAGGCAGAAAATACTAAGACCACTGATTCACAATACCTCAGCCACCGCTCCTCCTAGGGGCTCCTCTCAGGGATAGCAGAATTCTGTCCATAAGCCCCTGGCTTGAGATGCTGAAATTCCCACAGGGAGGCCCTGCCCAGTGAGGAGTGGACCAGGTTCCTACTCAATGAAGCAGTCTGACCATGAACTGATCCAGCTGCTGTGCTTCATTATAGAAAATTGGTCTTGGTCCAGACTGCCCAGTCTTGCTGGCACAGGTGATGGGGGAATATGGTCAACTGGAGCCGCAGTGATGGTGGCCGCCCCTCCCCACTGGGGACTCAGTCTTTTTAGGCAGTCTCCGGCTTGCTGTGCTGGCTGGCAGGGATTCCAAGCCAGTGGGTTTTAGCTTGTGGGGTTGCATGGGAGTGAGGCCACTTGACTCCCTGGCTTCACCCCCCTTCCCATGGGAGTGGACGAATCTCCTGCCTCATGGGAGTTCCCAGAGCTAGAGTATGCAAATACTCCTGTGTCTCAGTGCCTGCTCAAATGTCTGCCCACTTGAGCAGCAGCTGTGAGTCTTCACAGCTCTATGCTTGGGACCCAAGGCCCTGGTGGTGTGGATTCACAAGGGGACCTCCTGATCAGTGTGTTGCAAAGATCTGTGGGAAAAGCATGGTTTTCAGGGAAGGGTAGCATAGTCCCTTACCACCTCCCTTGGCTCTGTGTAGCTCCGGGGTGGGGCCTTGCTCCACCCTGCTTTTCCTTGCTCTCCATGGGTTGGACCAACCACCTAGTCAGACCCAGTGAGAGAACCTTGGTACCTAAGTTGAAGATTCAGAATTCACTCACCATTTTCCTCCTTCTTGGTGGGAGCCACAGAGCAGAGCTCTTTGTATTCGGCCGTCTTGGCTGCTCCCCCAACAGGTATAAATTTAACCAAGAAGGCGAAAGATCTTTACAAGGATTACTACAAACTGCTGATGAAAGAAATTGAAGGGTGCACAAACAAATGGAAAAAACATCCCATGATCATGGATCAAAATTAATATCATTAAAATGACCACATTGTCAAAGCAATCTACAGATTCAGTATAATTCCTATCAAAATACAAATGTCATTTTCACAGAAATATAAAAAATTCCTAAAATTTATATGAAACCAAGAAAGAGCCCAAATAGTCAAAGTGATCCTGAGGAAAAAGAACAAAGTTAGAAGCATCACATTTCCTCACTTCAGAGTATATTATTAGGCTATGGTAACCAAAACAGCATGGTATTGGTTTAAAAGAAAACACAGAGTCCAGTGGAACAGACTAGGGAATCCAGATATAAATCCACAAATTTATTGCCAACTGATTTTCAGCAAAAGTGCCAAGAACATACATCGGGGAAAGGACACTCTTCAATAAATGGCACCAGGAAAACTGTCTACCCACATGCAGAAGAATGAAACTGGACCCCTACTTCTCACCACATACAAAAACCAACTTAACATGTATTAATGACTTAAACTTAAGGCCTGAAACTAATAAATAGGAAACATAGGAAAAACACTTCAGGACATTGGTGTAGGCAAAGGTTTTATGGCTAAGACCCAAAAACAGAGACAACTAAAACAAAAGTAGACAAAAAGTCTATATTAATCAAAAAAGCTTCTGCACATCAAAGGAAGCAATCAACAGAGCAAAGAGACCTGTTGAATATGGGAAAATACTTGCAAACTGTTCATCCAACAAGGTACTAATATCTACAAAACATTAAGAATTCAAGCCATTCTTCAGTAAAAATGCCAAATAATCCCGTGAAAAAGTAGGCAAAGGACATGAATAGACATTTCTCAAAAGAAGACATAGAAATGGCCAAAGAGTAAATAAAAATGCTCAACATCACTAATCATCAGGGAAATGCAAATCAAAACCACAATGAGATATTATAATCTTACCCCAGTTCGAATGGCTAGTATTAAAAAAAATATATAACAGATGCTGGCAAAGATGCAGAGAAAAGGGTATCCTTATACACTCTTGATGGAAATATATACTGGTGCAGCAAATATGGAAAACAGGATGGAAGATTCCTTAAAAAACTAAAAATAGAACTATCATATGATCCAGCAATCTTGCTACTGGGTATTTATCCAAAAGAAAGGAAATTAGTATAACAAAACGATACCTGCATCTCCAGGTTTATTGCAGCACTATTCACAATAGCAAAGATGTGGAATCAACCTAAGTTGTCCTGGACCTGGACCTAAGTGTCCATCAGCGGATGAATAAATAAAAAGAATGTGGTATACACACAGTGGAATAGTATTTGTTATGTTCTTTAAGAAATAATAAAATTCTTTTATTGTAGCACCAAGAAATAGCCTGGAAGACATTATGCTAAGTGTAATAAGGCAGTTGCAAAAAGACAAACATGGCATGGTTTCACTCATATGTGAAATCTGAAAAACTCAAACTTACAGAACTAGAGAGTAGAATGGTAGTTACCAGAGGCTGGGGGTTGTGGGAGGATGGAAAATGGGGGGAAGGTAACCAAAGGGTACAAAAAGTTCAAGTGTGACAGGAGGAATAATTTTTCAATATCTAATGAACAGTAAGGTGACCATAGTTAATAATGAAGTATTGTATGTTTCAAAATTGCTAAGAGGATAGATATTAAATATTCTCACTACAAGAAAATGATGGGTATATGGAGTGATGGATATGTTAATTACCTTGATATAATCATTCCACAATGTATTAATGTATCAAAGCATCATGAACTTCAAGCATATATAGACTTATTTGTCAATTAAAAATAAAAATCTAAAGAAAAGACTTGAATGTAAGGCTTAACCAGTTTCCATATATCAAATATGAATGCACCATTTTAGTTACCCCATAACATTCACTGTAGGAGTATGGGTGGGCTGTCTTTCTGTCATAAGTTTTTAATTTAACTTAATTTTATTGCATTAAAAAAGAAGCATTGAGATATAACTAATATTCATACAAGCCGTGTATTTAAAGTGTACAATTCAGTGGTTTTCACTATATTCATAACATTGGACAACCAATACCACTAATTCCAGAACATTTTCATCATTCCCTGCAAAAACTCTGTACCCAGCATTAGTCATTCTCCATTTCTCCCCAATCCCTATCCTCAGTCATAGGCAACCGCAAATTTACCTTCTATTTCTATAGATTTACCTATTCTGGACATTTAATATCAGTGAAATTATATAATACATGGTTTTTTAATGATTGGCTTCTTTCATTTGTTATGTTTTCAAAGGTCATCTGTGTTGTAGCATGTATCAGTTCTTTATTCTTTTTATTGATACATCCCATCATATGTACATACCACATATTATTTCTCAATTGAATGGACATTTGTTTATTTTCCAAATGTTGGCTGTTATTAGTAATGTGGTGATGAACCTTCCTGTACAAGCTTTTGTGTGGACATATGCTTTAATTTCTTGTGGCTGAAATACTAGCAGTGGAATTGCTGGATCACATGGTAAATTTATATTGGACTTTTTGAGAAACTGCCATTGACTTTTTATATCTTCATCAGCAGTGTATAAGGCTTCCAATATCTCTACATTCTCATCAATACTTGTAATTACCTGTTTTTTTAAATTGTAGCCACCCAGTATGTGCAAAGTGGTAGCTCATTATAGTTTTGATTTATACTCCATGATGTCTAATGATGTTGAACATTTTTTCATGCACTTTTTCACAGAAATGTCTATTCAGATCCTTTGCTCATTTAAAAACTATGATATTTGTCTTTTTATTATTGAATCTTTTAAAAAAATTATTATACCTTAAGTTCTGGGATGCATGTGTAGAACGTGCAGATTTGTTACATAGGTATACACGTGCCATGGTGGTTTGCTGCAACCATCAACCCATCATCTACATTAGGTATTTCTCTTAATGCTATTCCTCCCCTAGTGCCCCCGCCACCTGCCAAAAGAAAACCGTGTGTGATGTTCCCCTCCCTGTGTCCATGTGTTCTCATTGTTCAACTCCCACTTATGAGTGAGAACATGTGGTGTTTGGTTTTCTGTTCCCATGTTAGTTTGCTGAGAATGATGGTTTCCAGCTTCATCCATGTCCCTGCAAAGGACATGAACACATCCCTTTTTTATGACTGCATAGTATCCTATGGTGTATACATGCCACATTTCCTTTATCCAGTGTATCATTGATGGGCATTTGGGTTGGTTCCAATCTTTGCTGTTGTGAACAGTGTTGCAATAAACATACGTGTGCATGTGTCTTTATAGTAGAATGATTTATAATCCTTTGGGTATAATGGGATTGCTGGGTCAAATGGTATTTCTGGTTCTAGATCCTTGAGGAATCACCACAGTGTCTTCCACATGGCTGAACTAATTTACATTTCCACCAACAGTGTAAAAGCATTCCTATTTCTCCACATCCTCTCCAGCATCTGTTGTTTCCTGACTTTTTAATTATCGCCATTCTAACTGGCATGAGATGGTATCTCATTGTAGTTTTGATTTGCATTTCTCTAATGACCAGTGATAATGAGCTTTTTTTCATATGTCTGTTGGCTGCATAAAGGATCTTCTTTTGAGAAATGTCTGTTCATATCCTTTGTCCACTTTTTGATGGGGTTGTTTTTTTCTTGTAAATTTGTTTAAGTTCCTTGTAGATTTTGGATATTAGCCCTTTGTCAGATGGATAGGTTGCAAAATTTTTCTGCCATTCTGTAGGTTGCCTGTTCATTGTGATGGTAGTTTCTCTTGCTGTGTAGAAACTCTTTAGTTGGATTAGATCCCATTTATCAATTTTGGCTTTTGTTGCCATTGCTTTTGGTGTTTTAGTTATGAAGTTTTGCCCATGCCTATGTCCTGAATGGTATTGCCTAGGTTTTATTCTAGGGTTTTTATTGTTTTAGGTCTTACATTTAAGTCTTAATCCATCTTGAATTTTTGTATAAGGTGTAAGGAAGGGGTCCAGGTTCAGTTTTCTGCATATGGCTTAGTTTTCCCAACACCATTTATTAAATAGGGAATCCTTTCCCCATTGCTTGTTTCTGTCAGGTTTGTCAAAGATCAGGTTGTTGTAGATGTGTGGTGTTATTTCTGAGGCGTCTGTTCTGTTCCACTGGTCTATATATCTGTTTTGGTACCAGTACCATGCTGTTTTGGTTACTGTAGCCTTGTGGTATAGTTTGAAGTCAGGTAGCATGCAGTCTCCAGCTTTGCTCTTCTTGCCCAGGATTGTCTTGGCTATACGGGATCTTTTTTGGTTCCATATTAAATTTAAAGTAGTTTTTTTCCAGTTCTGTGAAGAAAGTCAATGGTAGCTTGATGGGGATAGGACTGAATCTATAAATTACTTTGGGAAGTATGGCCATTTTCACAATATTGATTCTTCCTATCCATGAGCATGGAATGTTTTTCCATTTGTTTGTGTCCTGTTTTATTTCCTTGAGCAGTGGTTTGCAGTTCTCCTTGAAGAGGTCCTTCACATCCCTTGGAAGTTGTATTCCTAGGTATTTTATTCTCTTTGTAGCAATTGCGAATGGGAGTTCACTCATGATTTGGCTTTCTGTTTGTCTATTATTGGTGTATAGGAATGCTTGTGATTTTTGCACACTGATTCTGTATCCTGAGACTTTGCTGAATTTTCTTATCAGCTTAAAGAGATTTTGGGCTGAGACGATGGGGTTTCCTAAATATAGAATCATGTCGTCTGCAAACATAGACAATTTGACTTCCTCTCTTCCTATTTGAATACATTTCTTTCTCTTGCCTGATTGCCCTGGCCAGAACTTCCAATACTACGTTGAATAGGAGTGGTGAGAGAGGGCATCCTTGTCTTGTGCCAGTTTTCAAAGGGAATGCTTCCAGCTTTTGCCCATTTAGTATGATACTGGCTGTGCGTTTGTCATAAATGGCTCTTATTATTTTGAGATATGTTCCATCAGTACCTAGTTTATTGAGAGTTTTTAGCATGAAGGGGTGTTGAATTTTACCAAAGTCCTTTTCTGCATCTATTTAGATAATCCTGTGATTTTTGTCATTGGTTGTGTTCATGTGATGGATTACATTTATTGATTTGTGTATGTTGAACCAGCCTTGCATCCCAGGGATGAAGCCAACTTGATCGTGGTGGATAAGCTTTTTGATGTCCTGCTGGATTTGGTTTGCCAGTACTTTATTGAGAATTTTCGCATCGACATTCATCAGGGATATTGGCCTGAAATTTTCTTTTTTCAGTTGTGTCTCTGCCAGTTTTTTGTATCAGGATGATGCTGGCCTCATAAAATGAGTTAGGGAGGAGTCCCTCTTTTTCTATTGATTGGAATAGTTTCAGAAGGAATGGTACCAGCTACTCTTTGTACCTCTGGTATAATTCAGCTGTGAATCTGTCTGGTCCTGGGCTTGTTTTTGGTTGGTAGGCTATTAATTACTGCCTCAATGTCAGAACTTGTTATTGGTCTATTCAGGGATTCCACTTCTGCCTGGTTTAGTCTTGGGAGGGTGTATGTGTCCAGAAATTTATCCATTTCTTCTAGATTTTCAGTGCTGGGAGATCCGCTGCTCTCTTCAGAGCTGGCAGGCAGGAATGTTTAAGTCTGCAGAAGCTGCGCCCACAGCCCTTCACCCAGGTGGTGTGTCCCAGGGAGATGGGAGTTTTATCTGTAAGGCCCTGACTGGGGCTCCTGCCTTTCTTTCATAGATGCTCTACCCAGCGAGTAGGAATCTAGAGAGGCAGTCTGGCTACAGTGGCTTTGCCAAGCTGCGGTGGGCTCTGCCTAGTTCAAACTCCCTACAGCTTTGTCTACACTGTGAGGGGAAGACTTCCTACTCAAGCCTCAGTAATGGTGGATGCCCCACCCCCCACCAAGGTCCAGCATCCCAGGTTGACTTCAGACTACTGTGTTGGCAGTGACAATTTCAAGCCAGTGGATCTTAGCTTGCTGAGCTCCGTGTGGGTGGGATCTGCTGAGCTAGACCACTTGGCTCCCTGGCTTCATCTCATTTTCCAGGGGAGTGAACAGTTCTGTCTCGGTGGTGTTCCAGGCACTATTGAGATATGAAAAAAAAAAAAAAAAAGAAAAGGAAACTCCTGCAGCTAGCTCGAGGTCTGCCCAAACGGCCACCCAGTTTTGTGCTTGAAACCCAGGGCCTTGGTGGTGTAGGCACCTGAGGAAATCTCCTGGTCTGCGGGTTGTGAAGACTGTGGGAAAAGTGTAGTATCTGGGCCAGAATGCACCGTGCCTCATGGCACGGTCCCTCACAGCTTCCCTTGGCTAGGTGAGGGAGTTCCCTGACCCCTTGTGCTTCTTGGGTGAGGTGACACCCCACCACACTTCGGCTTGCTCTCCATGGGCTGCTCCCAGTGTCTCAGTTGGAAATGCAGAAATCACCTGCTTTCTGTGTTGATCTCACTGGGAGCTGCATACTGGAGCTGTTCCTATTTGGCCATCTTGCCAGCCACCTCTGAATCATAAGATTTCTATACATATTCTAGGTATAAGTCTCTCATCAGAAATATGATTTGCAAATATTTTCTCCCATTTCATGGGTTGTCTCTTCACTTTCTTGATGATAACTTTTATAGCACAAAAATTTTAAATTTTGATGTAATCCAATTTATCCATCTGTTTCTTTGTTGCTTGTACTTTTAGTGTCATATCTATGAAACTTTTCTCTTACTCAAGGTTATAAAAGTTTAAGCTGGTATTTTCTTTTAAGAGTTTTATAGTTTTCATTTTATAAACTAGTTTTATGAAATTATAGTAGTTCTTACAGTGAGGTCTTTGATCTATTTTGTGTGAATTTTTCTACATAGTGTGAGGCAAGGGTTCAGCACCATTTGCTACAAAGTCTATTCTTTGTCCGTTGAGTGGTTTGAATAGTTGAGTTGAATCTGTAGATCAGTTTGGGAAATATTGCCCATGAACATGGGTGTATTCATGGTATCTAATCTATGAAAGTGTTATGTCTTTCCATTTATTTAGGTTGCCTTTAATTTCTTTCAATAACATTTTATACTTTCCAGAACACAAGTTTTTCACTTCCTTTGTTAAATATATTTGTAAATATTTTATTATTTTTGATGCTGTAAGAAATGAAATTATTTTCTTTATTTCATTTTAGATTGTTCAGTGCAAGTGTGTAGAAACACAATTGATTTTTGTATAATGATCTTGTATCCTGCAACATTGCAAAACTCATTAGTTTGAATAGTTTTTGCTAGATTATTTAGGATTTTCTGAATCATGATGACTTAATCATGTCATGTATACATATATTTTACTTCTTTCTTTCAAATTTTATTGCCTTTCATTTCATTTTCTCCCCTAATTGGCTCACCTTGTATAATGTTAAATGGAAGTAGTGAGAATAATCACTCTTGCCTTGTTCCTGATCTTAGGGGCAAAACATTCAGTTCTTCACCCTTATGTATTACACAGGTTGTATATACCTTATCTGAACTAGTTGGGACCAGAAGTGTTCTGGATGTGGTGGTTGTTTTTTTGGATTTTGGGATATTTGCATTGTACTTACCAGTTGAATATCCCAAATAAAAAAATAAAAAATTTGAAATGATCCAGTGAACATTTCTTTTGAGCATGATGTCAGCACTCAAAAAGCTTTGGATTTTAGGGCATTTTGGATTTTGGACTTTCAGATTTGGGATGCTCAACATGTATTAACTGTGGGTTTTTCCATATATGCACTTTATCAAGTTGAGAAAGTTCCCTTCCATTCCTAGTTTTTTATAAGCAATATTTTAGTCTTGCATTGTGTGAAATGTTTCCCTTTTCTATTGAGATGATCATGTGAGCTTTATTGTATTGATATGATGTATTACATTGATTAATTTTTGGTCTTTAAACATTTGTGGGCTGTTATCCATTACAGTGTCTGCTCAACAGTTATACCTTGACAAATGCTGAGTCCTGGCCATGTTGCTGTCCCTCATTTTTAAAAAAACCATTTGATATTAAGTATGGTATTTCTAATGGAATCTTCTATTAAATGTCACACTGTAAAATTCAAAATTTGCCATTTCTCAGTTTCCTAAACTTAATAGAGCTCTTACTAAATTGTCTTTATGAGAAATGTGTCTCTTCCTATTTATCTGAAAGTAGATGAAGAGAATTTTGTATTGCTCCAGCCCTTCAGCCAAAATTAAATCAGAATAGGATGAAATTCTTAAACAACATGAATGTGTATCTATAATACACCTTTCAAAAAGAACAAGTTCTTACCAAATTACGCTGTTGTTTTTACTGGAGTCTTAGCTTTTATGATTTTAAAAACATCTCTAAGGCTCAAATTCTATCGTTCTTGGTTTGAAATCAACCTCTTCTTTTCCTATATGGTTGGAAGGGTTACACAGCTATGGCCCACAAGCCAAATTTGGCCTGTAGATATGTTTTATTTGTCCATAGACTTTTGAAATTTAGGCCAAGCATGTGCTCCTAGCTAGACACCACATTCAATCTTCCTATTGTCTTTTATTATGCATTTAAGCATGGCTTTGGAGTTTGTAATGCTTGCAGTAAACATCTTGTTTTTGGCATTTTTATTTATCTCAATGGAACCATTATCTCTTGGCTTACCCAAATTTGAAATATTGGAATCATGGAATCATTATTAATAATTTTTATAAAGATTTTTTAATATAAAAATCACTTAAATACAAATAGATTCTCATTATGTAAGATTTAGACAATCAAAAGTACAAAATGCTGAAAGTCCCTTTTCACTTCTGTCTACCACTTTTTTCTCATTTACATGTAATCATTGTCATTAAGTTGGGCTGTGTTCTTCCAGCTCACTTTGTAGACTTTTACACACACACATACACACACACACACACACACACACACACACGGGCTATTTTTTTAATATAAAAAATAGGCTTGACAAATATAGTCCAACTTATTAACAATGGTTACTTCTAGATGGGGAAGAAATAGTAGAGAGGAGTGAAGGGGATTTTCAATCTTTAGCCATTACTGCCAATTCTGTATAATCATGACTTACAAACATATTTATATGAAGACTATGTCAGCAAGACACAAAACCCAGCAGCTATAAATGAGAATATTGATAGATTGACTATGTAAAAATATTATACTGTATCAGGGTTCAACCAGAAAAGCAGAACCAGCAGGGAGAATAATTATAAATACAAATTCAAATTTAAATACACACACACACACACACACACATATATAAACAGATAAATATAGATGCAGATATATATATATATATATATAGAAAGATAGAGATGTGTGTGTACACAAACAGACACACACACACACATATGGATTGTCTTGTGTGATTGTTGGGGCTTACTAAGAAAGTCTGAAATCAGTAGAGAAGGTCTTTAGAAAGGGAATTTCATAGTGTGAAACTTCATATTCCTTTGGGAGAAGCCTCAGTCCCACTTTTAAGGCTTTTCAACTGATTTAATTGGGTTTACTCAGATTATTTAAGATAATCTCCCTTATTTAAAGTCACCTGAGTAAGGGCTTTAATTATATATGCAAACTACCTTCACAAGAAAACTAAGACTAGATGTTTAATTGAATAATTAGATATTGTAGCCTAGCTAAGGTAACACCTCAAAAAAGTCATCATATATACAAATAAAATTTACATACAGCAAAAGACACTATGAACAGAGATAAGCAACATGCAAGTAAAATAGCTATACAATATAGGTAATAGACAAAGGATTAATATTCAGAACTTACTGAGTTCCCCCAAATCAGCAAGAAAGACAAGAATCAGTTGATAGAAAAATGGGCAAAGAATATGCATAGGCAATTTACACACAAATTTTCATAGTCTGGTGAAAAAATACAAGAGAATGCTCAAACTCACTACTAATTAGGGAACTGAAATGTAAAGCAATAGCTAATTTTTCCTTATTATTTTAGCAAACATTTAAAATTATGGATAGCATCAAAAGCAGGCAAAAATGCAGAGTAATGGGAACTCTTGCTAGGAATCTGTCCTTTCTTACTTTCTTTTTTAATCACTAAGTTCATATGTTTGATTGTTTATGGTTGAGTCTCCCAACTAAATTCCCTAATTCTTTTCTCCCTATCTGAGTTCAGCTTGCATAGTACTACTAGATACATCTTAAATAGTACTACTAGATACATCTTAATTCTCTCTCTCTTTTTCTCTTACATACACACAGACAATGCCTTAACATTATTTGTAATAGCCTCAGCCTGGAAACCACTAACTGTCTAACAACTATAGCATGGATAAATAACTTGTGATATATTCATGCAACAGATTATTTATAATAAAGAAAGTGACTATGAACTACAAGAATCAGCATGGATGACTCCTCAAAAATACTGTTGGGCAAAGAAGCAAAACAACAAAGAAAACATCAAGCATGATTGTATCTGAGCAAAGTTCAAAAACGGCAAAACTCAACTATCTTATTTAGCAATGCATACCTAGGTGGTAAAAACATAAAGAAAAACAAAGAAATGATTATTCCAAATATCTGGGTAGCAATTACCTTATGGTTTGGGAATGGTGGATGCACAGGGAGAAAGTTGTGATTTGGGAGTGAAACTCAGGAGATTTCTGGGGTGCTTTTGATCTTAGACTTCTTGACCTTGATGGCAATGACATGTTAAACAGAACATACATGTTTTACGTTTTCACTCTATTTGGTTATAGTTAATAATTTTTTAAATTTAAAAATACCACAAGGGAACTTCCTGAGGTGCTGATAGTTTTCTACTTCTTGACATGAATGGTGATTGCTTAATGTGTGATTTAAAAAATTAAATTTACTTAAAATTTCCACACTTTGTTCTATTTGGCTAAAAAATTGTAAAAATAAAGTAGATAAAAAACCTTTATTAATTACTCCCTCCCTACAGAATAAAGATCAGACCCCTAACCTTTCAAAGTCCTCCATATATTGACTACCACAACCTTTCTAATCCTAACTCCCACTACTGCCTTCAGTAGAAACCAATAATAATAATGATAGCCCAAAACAAATGTAAAAAACCCCAAAAAACCCCAACCTTCAAAACTGCAAACAAAATTAAAAAGTCCACAAAGACACTAATTTTACTAAATTTCCTTTAACAAAAAACTTGACCTTGCCTCTTTTTATTCTTTATTTGAAGGATTTTGAATTGCCTACCACATGTTTTCCTAAGATGAATCAGAGCAGGATGACATGCTTGCTTAGTCTTTGATGATAATGAATATGTGTTTACACGATTGTCAGAAAGAACACATTTCTCCCAAGTTGTTACCTAACTGGTATTGTGTGTTTAAGAATTTTCTTTCTGATTTAAACCAGCTAAAACCAGTTTTTTAAAGGACATATATATATAAGATGTTAGATATTGGTTTGTGCCCAAGAAAACACAGTGAAAACTAAATAACCCAAATCAAGCCCTGAGTATTCATGTGCAGACTATCAGCTTCACACTTGGTCACAGTCAACTTCATACCTAAATGCCATTGAAAAGAAGCAGGGCCAAATGTTCCTGGAAAATGGGACTCTTAGGTTCACAGACATTTGCTGAAAATACCTGAGCCCCATGCTTCAGGGAGATTTTACTAAGAAGATTGATGTGCAGCTTCCAGGGGAAAGAATGAGGGAGGGGCAGGATGTGGTCTTGGTGAATCAGAAGTGGCCCTCCTTCCCCACCCCTCTTCTGAGTCAGCATGCAGCCACACGGCCCCACATGGTGCAGTTCTGGCTCTCGGATGAGCTGTCACACGGGGTCCTCCCTGCCTGCCTTCATTAAAGCAGTTGGTGATTTCCAGCAGCCCTATTTGTCATATGAATAGTTTTGTTCTGTCTATAAGTTAGTCAAGCAATCCATTTTTGAATCTTTCTGATAGTGACACAGTGACATGAGGTGTTGTTGGGTTTGCTTGTTGTTGGATTTGCTTGCCTCATTTGGTCCTTAAAATTGTAAAGTAACATCACCCGTTTGTAGACAGCCTCGCAAAAATTTGAGCCCCTGGTTTTGGAACCAAGTCAGCTGGGTTCAAATTCCCACTTGCCACCTTCCAAACCTGGGATTTTATAAGTGCATATATTCCTTTTTGCCTTAGGGCATGAAACATGTGCTCAGCACTTGGTTGCTGCAGTGGGAACTGAGAGTCATTCTTGCTGGTGGTGCTGGTGGCAGAAGTTATGGCAAGCTCCCACAGAGCAGTGGCAGATTTGCCAGTGCCCGTGTCTGGGCTCCAGGTCTGGCAGTGTGGCAGAGTGGGCCATACTCACCAGTGCTGGGCAATAAAACAGCGTTTTCACATTGGACCAGCTCCATTACTTGATTTGGGGTATTGTTCATGGCTACAGGGTCCTCACATTGGCTGTCCTGGCAACTCTGGGAGTTCTGCAATGCCCTTTTAAGCACATTCCCTTTTGCTTAAATGAAAGTTGGTCTCTTTTAAATGTAACGAAAGATATTGACTGATATAGTGACCTTGTGAAAATTTACTTTCTCATCTATAAAGTAGCTTAATAATAGCCATCTCTAAGGGTTATTGGGAGATTTCAATATATTAATGCATGCAAATAGTGTGGTGTCTGGCACTAAAATATTAGTTATTAATTATTAATAATGTGCTGGGCACAGGAAGAGCATTGGACTGTCTGTAATGAGAGTGCATCTTGTTATCAGGAGGGCCTCACTGTTTGTTTTAGGGTTAGGAATGATAGGATTAAAAGTAATTTGGGAATTTTTATGACTCCTGACTTTATGGTTGGTTGATTTAGGCAACGATATAGCTTTTGTTTCACTTATTAAATTTAAATTTAATTTATGGACTTGTAAGGGCATAAATTTAATTTTACATCTTGATTTTGACACAAAGCAAGATATTGAACATTAACAACACCACAGAGGCCTACTTTGTGCTCCTGTCCCTGTTGTTACTTCCTCCAAAGGTAACCACAGCACAGATTCCTATTACTATAAATTAATGTTGCCTGTTTTTGAATTTTATGTGAATGAGATTACATAGTATATACTCTTTTGTTGCTAAATGTTATAGCCTTTGAGATTCATTAATGTTTTTATAGATAGATATTGTTTTCTTCATTGCTAAATTGTATTCCATTATACATATATACCACAATTTATCTATTCTATTGTTAATAGGTAATATAGTTTGGCTCTGTGTCCCTACCAAAATCTCATGTCAAATTGTATCCCCAGTGTTGGAGGAGGGGCCTTGTGGAAGGTGATTGAATCATGGGGACAGACTTTCCTCTTGCTGCTCTTGTGATGGATTTCTCACAAGATCTTGTTGTTTGAAAGTGTGTAGCACCTGCCACTTCACTCCCTCTCTCTCCTCCTGGCCATGTGAA
The DNA here is from genome assembly GCF_009828535.3 of Hylobates moloch. Taxonomy (NCBI): domain Eukaryota; kingdom Metazoa; phylum Chordata; class Mammalia; order Primates; family Hylobatidae; genus Hylobates; species Hylobates moloch. The sequence continues at coordinate 167,541,835 of NW_026652276.1, read as the reverse complement.
GACTGTGCCTGCTTCCTCTTTGCCTTCCACCATGATTGTAAGTTTCCTGAGGTCTCCCCAGGAGCAGAAGCCTATACAGCCTGCAGAAATGCAAGCTAATTAAATCTCTTTTCTTTGTAAATTACCCAGTCCCAGGTATGTCTTTGTAGCAGTGTGAGAATGGGCTAATACAATGGGCATTTGGGTTGCTTCTAGTTTGGTGCTATGGAGAATAATGTGCTAGGAATATTCTCATTCTCATAACTATTGTTTTGTGCACATATGTATGCATTTCAGTTAGGTTTATACCTGCAGATTGAATTTCTGAATCATGTGGTGCACATATATTCAGCTTTACTGGCAACAAAATTTCCAAAGTAGTATTTACCAATTTACACCCTCAAAGCATCCTGTGAGTTTCTGTTGCTCTATATCCCCATCGATACTTGGTATTGTCAATCTTTTTAATTTTAGCCATTCTGGGGTGTGTGTAGAGATATCCTATTTTGTTTTCAATTTGCATTTTCTGGATAACTAGTAATGTTGAGTACCTATTCATGTTCATCGGTCATTTGCATATCTCTTGTAAAAAGCCATTCAAGTTTTTTTCCCGTTTAGAAAAAAATTGAGCCTGTGTTTTTTATAAATTTATAAGAGATATTAACGTAGTCTAGATATGAGTTGTGTGATTTAAATATGTCAAATATCTTCTTCCACTTTGCATCTTGCCTTTTCATTCTCTTAATGGTGTCTTTTGATGAGTAGAAGCTTTAAATTTTAATAAGTCCAAATGATCAATACTTTTATCATGTTAGTGCATTTTATTTTAATTAATAGACTTTATTTTTAATGCAATTTTAGTTTTACAGAAAATTGAGCCAAAGAACAGAGATTCCCATATACTCCCTGCTCTTCCAGTTTCCCTATTAATTTATGTCTTGCATTGATGTGATACATTTGTTACAGTTGATGAACTGGTATTGATACATTGTTATTAACATAAAGTCCATCTCTTCTTATATATTTATAAACATCCTATTGGTTCTGTTTGTCTGGAAAGCCCTGATTAATACACCTTGGCAACCACTAATCTTTTTACTGTCTCTATAGTTTTGTCTTTTCCAAAATGACATTTGTTGGAGATATACATATGTAGCCTTTCAGACTGGTGTCTTTCACTTGGCAATATGCATTTAAGGTTCCTCTGTATCTGTTCGTGGATCATTTTTTCTTATTGCTCAATAATATTAATATTACATTGTAGGGATGTACCACAGTTTGTTAATTCATTTATCTATTGAAAGACATCTTGGTTGCATTCAATTTTAGGCAATTATTAATAAAGTTCCTGCAAACATTAATGTCAAATTTTTGTGTGAACATAAGTTTTTAACTCATTTGGGCAAATACATAGGAGTATGATTGCTGGATCATAAGGTGAGACAAGGTTTAGCATTGTCATAAAATTCCATTTGTCTTCCAAAGTGGTTGTACCGTTTTACAATCCTACCAGCAATGAATAAGAGTTCTGGATGGATATGTGTGCGTGTGTGTGTGTGTGTGTGTGTGTGTGTGTGTATTCTATATATGTATATATGTATATGTGTGTCTGTGTGTGTATACGTGTGTGTATGTAAAACTTGACCCCTACTTCACATCAGATATAAAAATCAATTTCAGAAGGATTGAAAGATAAATCAATAAAAGTTCTAGAATATAACATAAGAGAAGATTCTGTTTTTAATTTCTTTTAAAGCATTAACTTAAGAAAGTAAAAAAAAAAGTCATAGACTGAGGGGAAATATTTGTAAAACACTTACCTGATAGAGGTCTCGAATCCAAAATATACAAAGAACTCTTAAAACTCAACAGTAAGAAAACAAACAACCCAATTACAAAGTGGGCAAAAGACCTGAACAAACACCTCACCAAAGAAGATAGACAGATGGCAAATGGCATATCAACAGATGTCCAACATCATATGCCATTAGAGAATTTCAAATTACAACAAGATAACACCACACATCTATTAGAATGGTTAAAATCCAAAACACTGAAATACCAAATGCTGATGAGAATGTGGAACAATCAATCCAACATAATTTATTTGAAAGACCATCCTTTTTCCACTCCATCACAGTAACAGTGTTGTTGAAAATCAGGTAACTATATATAAGGACTATTTCTGGACTCAATTCTATCCTCTTGGTCTGTTTATTTTTCCTGGTGCCAATATCACTCTTTTGGTTACTGTTGCTTTAAAATAAACTTTGATAGCTGTAAGCTAATCTTCACAATTCTCTTGGCTATTCTTGATCCTTTGCATTTCCATATAAAGCTTAGAAACAGTTTGCCAATTTCCACACACACAGACAGATAAACAAAAACCATGCTGAGAACTTGATTGTAAATGTTTTGAATCTATAGATCAGTGTTATCAAACCTTTTGGTCTTGCGACCCTTTACAATCTTAAAAAGTATTGAGAACTCTAAAGAGCTTTTCTTTATGTGGGTTATATCTATTAATTGTTACCACAATGAAATGGAAAACTGAGAAAATTTAAACATACTTATTAAATAATTTAAAAGTAACAATAAACCCATTACATGTTAAAATACATAAATAAGTGAAAAGAGCTATATTTTCTAAAACAAAAAATATGAAGTGAGAAAAAGAACCTCGCTTTATTGTTTTTATAACTTTTTTTTTTTTTTTTGGATGGAGTTTTTCTCTTGTTGCCCAGGCTGGAGTGCAGTGGCACAATCTCGGCTCATTGCAACCTCCACCTCCTAGGTTCAAGCAATTCTCCTGCCTCAGCCTCCCAAGTAGCTGGGATTACAGGCATGTGCCACCATGCCTGGCTTGTTTTTACAATTTTTTTAAAATGCCCAGTTTAATGGAAAACAGTGGGATTCTCTTCTTGCTTCTGTCTTTAATCTGCTGTGATATGTTGTTTTGATTGCAGTACATAAAGAAAATCTGGGCTCAGGTACATGTAATTAAAAAGGGAAAGGTTTTAGTAGTCGTTTTCAGAAAATGGTGAATATTCTTCGATACTACAATGAAATACAAAAAGTGGTAGTTTCTTAAATTTTAATTGTAGTGTTTGGTACTTTAAAAATGGGTTTTAATTCCGTGGTAAATTTTTTTTATCTTCTTATTTATGTTTGTTCAAAATATCAGTTACAGTTATTTTAAAGTCACTGTCTTATAGCTCCAACGTCTGTATCACCTACGGTTCTGTTTTTAATTGTCTATTTTTTCTCTTTATTTTTGTTTTGGCCCCGTTTCCTAGTATACTTAGTAATTTTTACTGATTACAAGAAATTTATTGAAAAAATTAGAGTCTCTGAATGATGTAAGCTTTTCCAGAAAAGATTTAGTTTTTTTCTCCTGGAGGGCAGGTAGAGTACATGCAGAACACTTTAATCTGGCTAAGGCTTTTCTATTTCTGCATTATTCTTACTCCTACGGTATATCCCTTTCAGGGCCCTAATTGAAAGCCTGAAGTGTTTACTAGTGCCTCTTTTACTTGGTGGTTTCTGAATTCCAATTTTTGTTTCCTTGGTACCATGAGATTGCCTAAATATCTGCTTAGCTTTTTAGCTTCTTAGCAGCTGCTTTCTGTCTAGTTTCTGCCATCTTGCCCCATATGTGCTCATCTTAGAAATCAGGAAATGCTTCATAGGAAAATTTGCATGCAGAATATTGGGCTTACTTCTCTCTGTAACTCCCTTTTCTTCTGGAGCTGGATCCTTATAGTCTGGGCTTTCATTTCTCTTCTATGTGCAGAAAATATATTAAAAGTAAGAATAAAGTTTATTACAGAAATCAAATATGTCTTAATATTAGGAAACGTATTAATACAGTTCATCAGAATGTTTTAAAAATCAACAATCCCTTTTAATTGTAAATGTTTTTCTTAGTAAACTATAGCTTGATGACTGCTTTATCACCAGGACTTAAAAAAATCTAGTTATCTATCCAAGGGATTGGCAAATATGGCATATGGGTAAGTCGCATGCTTTTGTAAATAAAGTTTTATTGGAACACTGACATGCCAATTTATTTATGACATCTATGGCTACATCTATGCTACAATGGCAGAGCTGAGTAGTTGTAACAGAAGTTGGGTCATGGCCTAAATCCTAAAATATTTACTTTTTGAGCCTTTAAGCAGATGTTTGCCAATCCTTTATCTATCTTAGGCAGTTTCCTCATCTGTAAACTGGGGACAACATAACCTTACTTCACTGGGTAATAAAATAATTTTATATCATTATATATATTTGTGTATACAGTTGACCCTTGAGCAACACAAGCTTGAACTGCACAAGTTTCACTTACTGTGCAGATTTTTCTCCATATATATTTTGGAAAATGCTTTGGAGATTTGCAACAATTTGAAAAAACAGATGAACTGTGTGAATTAAGAAAAAGATATGTGACGAATGCACATAATATGTGTAGACAATCATCTGTTTTACCATTTACTATCATAAAATATGCACGACTCTTATCATAAAAAGTTAAATTTTATCAAAATTTACATACACACTTATAGACCAAATATGGCGCCATTTGTGGTGGAGAGAAATGTAAACAAACGTCAAGATGCAATTTTAAGCAATAACTGCATAAAACTAATTGTAGTACATATTACAGTACCATAATAATTTTATAGCCACCTCCTGTTGCTATTGTAGTGAGCTCAAGCGTTGTATCTGCTTAAAATGCTGTGTGATGCTAATCATCTCCATGTGAACAGTTTGTCTCTCCAGTAAATTGCATATAGCAGTAAAAAGTGGTCTCTTGTGATTCTTGTGTATTTTTCATTATGCTTAGTGCCATACTGTAAATCTTGAATAACATTATGGGACCCATACAAAGTGCCACTAGTGATGCTGGAAGTGCTCCCAAGAAGCATAGAATAGTCATGATATTACAAGAAAATGTTGACTTTCAGACAGATGATTCATCCTGTAAACAGACCATGTAAATTTATGGTATTGATAAATACAATATAGTACTGTAACTGTATTTTCTCTTCCTTATTATTTTCTTAATAACATTTTCCTTTTTCTGGCTTATTTTATTGGAAGAATACAATATGTAATATACATAACATACAAAATATGTGTTAATCTACTGTCAGCCTACTATGGTAGGCTATTAATAGTTAAGTTTTTGGAGAATCAAAACATATATGTGTGAGGGGTTGGCACCCCGACCTCTGCATTGTTCAAGGGTCAACTGTATATCTGGATGGGTGTGTATACAACTGTATATCTGTATATCTTTATGTGTGTGTATACATACACATAATATTTTTACTCTTAATATTAACATTGAGAGAGTCAAATAGAGGGGACAAGTGATGGTTCTTACATTTCATTCTGTTCTATTCAAAAGTTTTACAGGTAGGCTGGATTGATGAAAGGTATGATTATAATTAGGAGAAATTAGAAAGTAACCTAATAATCTCATCAACACAAGGACCACAAGTGGGCTCCTTTGACAGTAGAAACATACCACAATACACAGAAAGATATTTTTCCTTAGCTTTGATCAAGAAAAAAGAAATCTCTAGACCAACAGAATTAGAGGAAATGTTGATCAATTACTTGGCTCAGTCTGTTGCTTTAGATGGGTGTGTTTATAAATTACCTAGGCCATAGCTTAACTTTCAAAGATCTTCTGAGACATTTTTTTCTGTCTTATTCCAACATTTTTTTCCTTTTTTGACATCATTAAATTCTTCCTAGTGTCTCATCGAAATATCTCTAGAATTACATTTATCTTATTTTGTTCTTCTTTTTCACTCTTTTGAGCACATGGAGAACAAATGATCAGTGACTCTAAAATCCTTCAGTTACTTGATGAAAATCATCAAGCCTCCCTTGAGTCGGCTGTAGAATGAGCACTCCTTTCTTCACAAGACCTGCTCTGTTCTTTTAGCTTTTTAATCAATGACAGTGAGGGGGTTATCCATGAAGAGCATTAAATGAAAATCCAAATGTTGCAGCAAATATTTAAATTGATTAGAAGGAGCATAGGACATGAAGGGAACTAATATATATTGGGTGTCTATATCAGAAGCTATACTAGCCCTTTAACCACATTAAGGCACTAATTCAAATAATACTGCTATCAACTCTATAAACTAGGTGATATCACTGATATTTTATAGTTGAAGCTAGGAGACATTAACTAAGATACCTACAATGAGTTGCAAAAATTTCTGAGGAATGTATAAGTAGGTAATTTGTAAGTAGTTTTAAGTAGTTAATGCCACTTGCAAGTTGTAGTTAACTCTTTTGTAATCAGTCTGATGGTACAGCCATTTCTATTATTTCTCCAAGAATATAACACAGGCAGAGTAGCTGAGAGCTTAAGAGTTTAGGTTTTGATCTGGATTCAAATCTGTTCCCTACCACTTTCTATCTATATAATGGGAAATGGATTTAATATTCCCAAGCTACAGTTTTCTCATAAAATAATAATAAGAATACCTTATAGGGTTGTTGTGAGGATTATATGAGATAACACATATAAAATCATAGCATATTTCCATGTAAGGGCATAATACACAGTGGTTTTTATTAATATTATTGCAGGTGAGTGGTAGAGCCAAGATTTTTTGGACTCATTTATCTTAGTATCTTACAGGGCTTAGAGTAGTGTATAGTCTTCAGAAGAGAGAGTTGTCACACAGCACAGAGAAAGTGAGTTAACAAAGAATATTTAGTAATAGTTAAGCAAGTAAGGGTCTTCTTAGGCCTAGAGAATGGCAATATTGACAACATATGTGCCTAAAAGTATGAAAGGAAAATATCAGACTTTGATATTTTTGGTGGTTTGCTTCAAAAATACCAATAAATAAATTGCAATGCAGTGAGAGATTATTTTTTAATCTGATGACAGTGCATGACTTCAATTGGGTCAGAGAAAACTAGACGTTCAGATTGGAGGCTGAGGCTTGGATGAGAGGGGATAAAAGGCCTGCTCCAGGGTGGCAAAGGTAACAAAAGAAAGGCATAGATTTCAGAGACATCATGAAAGAAGATGCAGGCTCAACAAAGTACCCTGAGTATCTACCATGGGATAGGTGTCATGCTAGGAGCCTGTGTGGTTTTCTGATTGATTTGAAGGTGACAAACTGAGGCTGTGAGAGACTAAGTGATTTGCTTAGTGTCACAGAACTAATAGATTTAACATGGGGTTCTAATTCCAAGGCCAGCTTTGATTTTTAAATATACCTCAACTACCTCTCTTGGAGTCAATGACAAATTGGACATGGAAGAAACATGAGGGGGGAAGCAAGATAATTGAGAGCATAATAATACCATGAGAAGTCAAGAAGTGAACATGCACTAGCATGCATATATATATACATGCACACACACACACACACACATACACACACACACTCTGTCCCACCCTCCCTGTTATGGTCTGAATGTTGGCACTCCCTCAAATTCATACGTTGGAACCTAGCACCCAGTATGATAGTATTAAGAAGTGACAGTCTTTTGGGAATAAAGTTATGAGGGCTCTGTCTTCATGAATGGGATTAGTACTTCTTATAAAAGAGGTTGAAGGGAGCCGCCTTGCCCCTACTGTCATGTGAAGACGAAGCAACAAGGTGTCATCTGTAAAGCAGAGATTCCTCACCAGACACGGAATCTGCTGGTGCCTTGATCTTGGACTTCCCAACCTCTGGGACTGTGAGAAATAAATGTGTATTTTTGTAAGTCTGTAAGTCAGCCTCCAGTATGAGCATCCAGTTTTCTCTGACCCTATTGAAATTATGCACTGTCATCACATTAAAGAACAATCTCTCATTGCATTGCAATTTACTTATTGGTATTTTTGAGCACCCAGTGTAAGGTATTTTGTTATAGCAGTCTGAATGGACTAAGACACTCCCAAATATATAACAACACACGCAGATTCCCTAGTTAATATCCATAATCACACAGAATCCATAAATCTCTTATCCGACAGCAATGTTTTGAAATAAACTTGTGTAGTATGCCTCCCAAAAAGAACCAAATACAAATAGATGTAGTAAAGGTATATGGCCAATTTTTATGGAACAGTTACCAAATCATAGCCCTGTGGTTACATGCATTATGTCATTTAATCAGAATAACCCTGCGAGAGTCTTATGAGGTAGGTATTCTCATTGAACCCATTTTACAAAAAAATGGGAGATGTTGCTTCTAGCTAGTGTTCTCTGTTCCTATCTCCTAGATACAGTATACATTTTTTAGTTGTTCACTTCTTTTTCTCTGTTATTTATCTTTCTTCCTGCAGACGCCCATCAATTTTTACTACCAGTCCCAAAATAGAGCTTCTCTTTTTAGCTCCACCCCAGTCCTGAGCATCTTCTCACTACACTTGGGAAGCTGAAAACCTCACAGGCCATGTTTTATGGATGCCTGGACACCCCCCAGTGTGGGCAATAAAACTATACAGAGGATGGAATTATGGCTCAGTATCTATTTGGGCTTGCTGTTCCTGGAACCAGAGATAGTTTATTTGCGACCAACAGAAAACTTACTAATCTATCTTCTTTAAGTGACAAGTGACAGAAACCCAGCTGAAACTTAAGCAAAGGAAAAAATCGTTTGGTTGTCTGGAACTAAGAAGAATCAAAGAGGAGCTGGAATCAGACACTATCCCAAATCTCTCTCTGTCTTTCTCTCTCTCTTCCCATATCTCCCTCTCACTTACAGGATTGTCAACAATAAGAAAAATACAACCTATCTTCCACTGGCTTAAGAAATAAGTCCTTCATTTCCTTCAAGTGTTTGTTCAAATCTCACTTTTTCAGTGAAGCCAACCAATTCTCACTTTATTCAACATCAAAACCTGTCCCTTTGATCCCAGCATTCTTGATTCTCTTTGCCATGCTCCTCTTATCAATTTTTTTCTGCTTACTATTTCCTAACATACTATAGAATTTTCTTACTTATGTTTTTAGTTTATTATAATATCTCTCTTGGCTAGAATGTAAGTTCCACAAGGGTAGGAATCTTGTGTTTTGTTCACTGAGCTACTTCAGACACCTAGAATAGGGTCTGGGACATGGTAGATGCTCAACAAATATGATTGCATGAATGAAAGGGAATCTATTATCTTACACAAGAAGAAATCTCAAGTTGAGTGGACCCAGGATTTTTGGTTCAATGGCTCAGTGACATAATTTAAAACCATACTTTTTCCATCCTTCCTGTCTGCCATCCTCAGCACTTCAGCTAGGCCTCTTAGGCTGGCTCTTTTCATGTTTGCAAGATGGCTGCTGCAGTTCCAAGTATCACATGTTGACAAGTATCACAAGTTGATAAGACATGTGCAGCAACAGCAGAAGGACGGTTGCTAGCTGCTTCTTTTCTGACTCTATTTTTTTCTTTAATCAGTGAAAAGTCATATATTATTTTTTAAAAGCCACACTTACATATATAACAACTGAAGTTAAGATAACTGGTTATAGTTGCATTAGTTTCTAAGCTAACCCTTACAAACAAGGATACTTACTCTTTTATTTTTTTTTTTTTGAGACGGAGTCTCCCTCTGTCACCCAGGCTGGAGTGCATTGGCGCGATCTCGGCTCACTGCAAGCTCTGCCTCCTGGGTTCATGCCATTCTCCTGCCTCAGCCTCCTGAGTAGCTGGGACTACAGGTGCCTGCCACCATGCCGGGCTAGTTTTTTTGAAGAATACTTATTCTTAATATAAGTTACTCAAGTGCAACAGTGTGTTAGTTTTGGAAGAAATAAGTCAATGTAAATGTATGAAATATCAGGAAGGCATTTCTAGGTATAGTAAGTATAATAATTCAGCATTGCTTTTGAAAAGTATAATAGCTAGAAAAATTACTTTTAAAAATCTATAGTAGTTTCTTATTTTGATAAAATTCTTAGAGAGAAATAAAACATGAGGAGATCTGCCATGAAGATGACTAATGGGAAGGTGTTCTTGATTATATTAAAGTAAGGCAAAGTATCTTTAAAAACTGTGAAAATGTATTTTAAAATACAAATTTTCTATACGGTATAATATAGCTAAAATATATGAGAGACAATTTATTTGTTTTTTGGCTTAATCGATGGAATACATATTTTATTTAACCTATGTTATAGGTCAAATGGATTAAAAAATTAACTTTTGCTAAGAAGATGAGACAGTGGTAAGGGGTCTGTTGAACTCATTTAATATTACTGTTTGAAAAAATAAAGAGTATATGGTGTAAAAATATTAATTTAAAAATGGACTATATTGGTTGTAATCTTGTTCAACATTATCTGTAAGCCTCATGCTTATAAAATCTGAAGCGAAAATAACTACAGATCACCCTGTTAATCCTTTGGGCATTCCTAGTTGAATTAAGTTTGTCCTTGTTAAAGAAATTATCTTTGTTTTTTTTCCCCCTCAGGCATGCATGTAAAACAGTTCCTGTCTCAATGTATGCCTTAGGCAAAAAGTTCAGTGCTCAATTACCTGCTGTCTGAAGTCTCATATTTTGCAGCAAGCAAGTGAAATAGCATTTTAATCAGAAGTCTTGACCTCTGCTCCTCTTTTCCCTTCACAGCACTGCAAGCTATTTGGCATATGAAGGTCTTGACCTGAGAAAACCATCTTGGATAACCGCAGCAAGGAAAAGGAAAAATGCAACACCTAGGAGATTTCAGTAAACAGTAGAATCATGCCAACCTAATCTGTGTTAAAATGCTTGGAATGTGGGAGCCGCTGATGATGCCTGTTGTCTGTGTGTCTGACTGAATCCTTTCTTTTCTCAGAGCAGCAAAGCAAAGCCTGGGAACCAGGCCAAATGCCTGCCACTTACCTTAAATTGATCAGCCACTTTGAGATTAAAACCCCTGAAAGCTGCCACACCGTGAAAACAAGGCCTCCTTCACATTAAAGGCAAATTGCGACTTTGGGTTTGCTGTGATCTTTTTTCCATTTTATCCAGTTTTTCACAGTGCACTTTTTTCCCCCCTTTCCATTTATGCTCCAATATAGAAGCCAATAGTTACAGCATCTTGGCCAAGCATTCATTAAGGTTTATAAGAACAAAATTTATGGTTATTTAGGAGTTGGCACAAAGGCAGACTGTTGCTGGAAAAAGAAAAAGAAATACAGGTGGGAAATAGAAGCCTCCACAAAGGCCCACACTATACAGTAGTGTACTAGGCTCTAGTAGTGGGCTGGGAGGAAAAAGAACTAGTATTTGAAACCAGCTACTCTTCTATTCTGAATCATTCTCATTTATGGCTCTGCAGATTATTGAAACAAGTATACTGGTTATTCCAAACGATTTTTCTGTCTTGGGTAAATGCTACCATTTACAGGAGCTGACAGTAGAGATAAATAGATGTGTGCCAATCTGAGTGATCTGTCAGTTTGGCTAAAGGATAAAGTGCATTTAAAAAAGAAATATATATATATATATATAATTTCTATATATAAATATAGAATATATATTTATATTCTATAAATATAAATATAGAAATTATATATATCTATATATTCCTATATAGAGAGAATCATATATATATATATATATATGATCAGAATGAGGGCTTTCCCATAAAGAGAAGAGTCACATTATCCTCCTCAGCAGACCTTAAATAATGCTGAGCCTGTGTTCCCAAAAATCTAGGGTGTGGGTAAAACACACCCTTAATCTTAGAATTCGGGTAGTAATGTGGAATTCTGATGCAGGCTGGAAGGCTTTATTCTCCTTCAGGAAATACTGTTAATGATTCTTCTTCCTTTAAAAAAATACCCTGGCTTTCTTCACTAGGGGAATAAGAAAGCTCTTTGCCCTATCTTTTGCAATATTTATTAAGTAAGCCCTTTAAAAATATAGTTTAGTTTCTACTCATTGTTGTTTAAGAACTACCTAGAGTACTATCATTTATTGAAAAAACATACAGCTTCAGTGTTTCATGATGTAAACTGTTTCTAAAATATCACTTATTTTAGCTGTACTGTAACTCAGTATATGACTTGGGGCAGGTTAATTTACATGTTCAGCCATCTCCCATTCTCAAATAGGAATACTAATAACAATTATAATAATAAAACATACTATTCCACTGTGATGAGGTACACTGTGATGAAGTATTTGCTTCTACTTCCATAACTTTGCATATGCTAGAATATTTTACCCTTTCCTCCCCATGAAATTAAGTTCATCATTTTTACTGATAATGTTTTGAAAACCTTCCACCTGATTCTTTTTATTCCTGTTTATCAGCATTGCTTCAACATGGATACACATACTGCTATTTTAACCCACATTTGTTCACAGGTTGCTCTGCAACAGACCTATTTAATTGTGCATGGATATAAGTGATTCCTCCTAACTATACATGCTTAAAGCTCCCCAGGGGCAAGGGGAATGACCTTCCTGATACCTCTCTACCATTCTTGTAACAGTCCTCTGTTCTGAAAAGACACTCACTAAATCTAGAAAATTGAAGATGCACAGAATCTTTTGTGTCATTTCATAAAATGCCAGCTACAACTCAGGATGCATGAGCACTTATGTGATCATCATTTGCAAATAATACTGATTATTTCCGAGCCTGAGTTAGTCTGTTTAGCAATCATAATAAGTTATTTACCTTGTTTTGTGGAGTGTCAGAAAGCCACAGCCATGTTAAAAGGAAACAGAAAAGGCTATGGCTCAGTCAGTTGGTCAACTCTGTTTCTGCCCCTTTTTAACCAGTTTGTCTTATAAGTTTGTTATTAAAATTTTCCGTCACACCTAATAGACTTTTATCTTGATCATCAATTTTATAACTTCCAAGTCTTCATACATCATATTTCCTATTAATTGTGATTGTTCTGTATTTCTTTTTTTTCTATTTTAAAAAAAATTATCTTTAAGCTCTGGAGTGCATGTGCAGAACGTGCAGTTTTGTTACATAGGTATACATGTTGCCATGGTGTTTTGCTGCACCCGTTAATCCATCCACTACTTGAGGTATTTCTCCTAATGCTATCCCTCTCCTAGTCCCCCACCCCCTGACAGGCCCTGGTGTGTGATGTTCCCCTCCCTATGTCTATGTGTTCTCATTGTTCAGCTCTCGCTTATGAGTGAGAACATGTGGTGTTTGGTTTTCTGTTCTTGTGATAGTTTGCTAAGAATGATGGTTTCCAGCTTCATCCATGTCCCTACAAAGGACATGAACTCATCCTTTTTTATGGCTGCATAGTATTTCATGGTGTATATGTGCCACATTTTCTTAATCCAGTCTATCATTGGTGGACATTTGGGTTGGTTCCAAGTCTTTGCTATTGTGAATGGTGCCGTAATAAACATACATGTGCATGTGTCTTTATGGTAGAATGATTTATAATCCTTTGGGTATATACCCAGTAATGGGATTGCTGGGTCAAATGGTATTTCTAGTTCTAGATCCTTGAGGAATCGCCACACTGTCTTCCACAACGATTGAACTAATTTACACTCCCACCAACAGTGTAAAAGCATTCCTATTTCTCCACATCCTCTCCAGCATCTGTTGTTTCCTGACTTTTTAATGATCGCCATTCTAACTGGCGTGAGATGGTATCTCGTGGTTTTGATTTGCATTTCCCTAATGAACAGTGATGATGAGCTTTTTTTCATATGTCTGTTGGCTGCATAAATGTCTTCTTTTGAGAAGTGTCTGTTCATATACTTTGCCCACTTTTTGATGGGATTGTTTGTTTTTTTTCTTGTAAATTTGTTTAAGTTCTTTGTAGATTCTGGATATTAGCCCTTTGTTAGATGGATAGATTGCAAAAATTTTCTCCCATTCTGTAGGTTGCCTGTTCACTCTGATTATAGTTTCTTTTGCTGTGCAGAAGCTCTTTAGTTTAATTAGACCCCATTTGTCAATTTTGGCTTTTGTTGCCATTGCTTTTGGTGTCAGGAGGTCTTTGCCCATGCCTATGTCCTGAATGGTATTGCCCAGGATTTCTTCTAGGATTTTTATGGTCCTAGGAAGGAGTCTTTGATCCATTTTGAGTTGATTTTTGTATAAGGTGTAAGGAAGGAGTCCAGTTTCAGTTTTCTGCATATGGCTAGCCAATTTTCCAAACAATGTTTATTAAATAGAGAATCTTTTCTCCATTGTTTGTTTGTGTCAGGTTTGTCAAAGATCAGATGGTTGTAGATGTGTGATGTTATATCTGAGGCCTTTGTTTTGTTCCATTGGTCTATATATCTGTTTTGGTACCAGTACCATGATGTTTTGGTTACTGTAGCATTATAGTATAGTTTGAAGTCAGGTAGCCTGATGCCTCCTGCATTGTTCTTCTTGCCCAGGATTGTCTTGGTTATGCGGGCTCTTTTTTGGTTCCATATGAAGTTTAAAGTAGTTTTTTCCAATTCTGTGAAGAAAGTCAGTCATAGCTTGATGGGGATAGCATTGAATCTATAAATTACTTTGGGCAGTATGGCCATTTTCACGATATTGATTCTTCCTATCCATGAGCATGGAATGTTTTTCCATTTGTTTGTGTCCTCTCTTATTTCCTTAAGCAGTGGTTTGTAGTTCTCCTGGAAGAGTTCTTTCACATCCCTTGCAAATTGTATTCCTAGGTATTTTATTCTCTTTGAAGCAATTGTGAATGGGAGTTCACTGATAATTTGGCTGTCTGTTATTGTTGTATAGGAATGCTTGTGATTTTTTCACATCGATTTTGTATCCTGAGACTTTGGTGAAGTTGCTTATCAGCTTAAGGAGATTTTGGGCTGAGATGATGGGGTTTTCTAAATATACAATCATGTCATCTGCAGAGAGAGATAATTTGATTTCCTCTATTCCTACTTGAGTACGCTTTATTTCTTTCTCTTGACTGATTGCCCTGGCCAGAACTTCCAACACTATGTTGAAAAGGAGTGGTGAGACAGGGCATCCCTGTCTTGTGCCAGTTTTCAAAGGGAATGCTTCCAGTTTTTGCCCATGCAGTATGATACTGGCTGTGGGTTTGTCATAAATAGCTCTTATTATTTTGAGATACGTCCCATCAATACCTAGTTTATTGAGAGTTTTTAGCATGAAGGGCTGTTGAATTTTGTTGAAGGCCTTTTCTGCATCTGTTGAGAGAATTATGTGGTTTTTGTCTTTCATTCTGTTTGTATGATGGATTACGTTTATTTATTTGCATATGTTGAACCAGCCTTGCATCCCATGGATGAAGCCAACTTGGTTGTGGTGGATAAGCTTTTTGATGTGTTGCTGGATTCAGTTTGCCAGTATTTTATTGAGGATTTTTGCATCGATGTTCTTCAGGGATATTGGTGTAAAATTCTCTTTTTTTGTTGTGTCTCTGCCAGGATTTGTTATCAGGATGACGTTGGCCTCATAAAATGAATTAGGGAGGATTCCCTCTTTTTCTAATGATTGGAATAGTTTCAGAAGGAATGGTACCAGCTCCTCTTTGTACCTGTGGTAGAATTCGGCTGTGAATCCGTCTGGTCCTGGACCTTTTTTGGTTGGTAGGCTATTAATTATTGCCTCAGTTTCAGAGCCTGTTATTGGTCCATTCAGGGATTCAACTTTTTCCTGGTTTAGTCTTGGGAGGGTGTATGTGTCCAGGAATTTATCCATTTCTTCTAGATTTTCTAGTTTATTTGAGTAGAGGTGTTTATAGTATTCTCTGATGGTAGTTTGTATTTCTGTGGGATCAGTGGTGATATCCCCTTTATCATTTTATTGCATCCATTTGATTCTTCTCTCTTATTAGTCTTGCTAGCAGTCTATCAATTTTCTTGATCTTTTCAAAAAACCAGCTCCTGGATTCATTGATTTTTTGAAGGGTTTTTTGTGTCTCTGTCTCCTTCAGTTCTGCTCTGATCTTAGTTGTTTCTTGCCTTCTGCTAGCTTTTGAATGTGTTTGCTCTTGCTTCTCTAGTTCTTTTAATTGTGATGTTATAGTGTTGATTATAGATCTTTCCTGCTTTCTCTTGTGGGCATTTAGTGCTATAAATTTCCCTCTACACACTGCTTTAAATGTGGCCCAGAGATTCTGGTATGTTTGTTCTCATTGGTTTCAAAGAACATCTTTATTTCTGCCTTCATTTCGTTATTTACCCAGTAGTCATTCAGGAGCAGGTTGTTCAGTTTCCATGTAGTTGTGTGGTTTTGAGTGGGTTTCTTAATCCTGAGTTCTAATTTGATTGCACTGTGGTCTATGAGACAGTTTGTTATAATTTCTATTGTTTTACATTTGCTGAGGAGTGCTTTACTTCCAGCTATGTGGTCAATTTTGGAATAAGTGTGATGAGGTGCTGAGAAAAATGTATATTCTGTTGATTTGGGGTGGAGAGTTCTGTAGATGTCTATTAGGTCTGCTTGGTGCAGAGCTGAGTTCAAGTCCTGGATATCCTTGTTAACTTTCTATCTCGTTGATCTGTCTAATGTTGACAGTGGGGTGTTAAAGTCTCCCATTATTATTGTGTGGGAGTCTAAGTCTCTTTGTAGGTCTCTAAGGACTTGCTTTATGAATCTGGGTGCTCCTGTGTTGGGTGCGTATATATTTAGGATAGTTAGCTCTTCCTGTTGAATTGATCCCTTTACCATTATATAATGGCCTTCTTTGTCTCTTTTGATGTTTGTTGGTTTAAAGTCTGTTTTATCAGAGACTAGGATTGCAACCCCTGCTTTTTTTGTTTTCCATTTGCTTGATAGATCTTCCTCCATCCCTTTATTTTGAGCCTATGTGTGTCTCTGCACATGAGATGGGTCTCCTGAATACAGCACACTGATGGGTCTTGACTCTTTATCCAATTTGCCAGTCTGTGTCCTTTAATTGGGGCATTTAGCCCATTTACATTTAAGGTTAATATTGTTATGTGTTAATTTGATCTTGTCATTATGATGTTAGCAGGTTATTTTGCTCATTAGTTGATGCAGTTTCTTCCTAGCCTCGATGGTCTTTACAATTTGGCGTGTTTTTGCAGTGGCTGGTACCGGTTGTTCCTTTCTATGTTTAATGCTTCCTTCAGGAGCCCTTGTAAGGCAGGCCTGGTGGTGACAAAATTTCTCAGCATTTGCTTGTCTGTAAAGAATTTTATTTCTCCTTCACTTATGAAGCTTAATTTGGCTGGATATGAAATTCTGGGTTGAAGATTCTTCTCTTTAAGAATGTTGAATATTGGCCCCCACTGTCTTCTGGCTTGTAGAGTTTCTTCTGAGAGATCCACTGTTAGTCTGATGGGCTTCCCTTTGTGGGTTACCCGACCTTTCTCTCTGGCTGCACTTAATATTTTTTCCTTCATTTCAACCTTGGTGAATCTGACAATTATGTTTCTTGGGGTTGCTCTTCTCGAGGAGTATATTTGTGGTGTTCTCTGTATTTCCCGAATTTGAATGTTGGCCTGCCTTGCTAGGTTGGGGAAGTTCTCCTGGATAATATCTTGAAGAGCATTTTCCAACTTGGTTCCATTCTCCCTGTCACTTTCAGGTACACCAATCAGACATAGATTTGGTCTTTTCACATAGTCTCATATTTCTTGGAGGCTTTGTTCATTTCTTTTTACTCTTTTTTCTTTAAACTTCTCTTCTTGCTTCATTTCATTAATTTGATCATCAATCACCGATACCCTTTCTTCCACTTGATCGAATCAGCTACTGAAGCTTGTGCATGCGTCACGTAGTTCTTGTGCCATGGTTTTCAGCTCCATCAGGTCATTTAAGGTCTTCTCTCCACTGTTTATTCTAGTTAGCCATTCTTCTAATCTTTTTTCAAGGTTTTTAGCTTCTTTGTGATGGGTTCGAACATCCTCCTTTAGCTTGGAGAAGTTTGTTATTACCGATCTTCTGAAGTCTACTTCTGTCAACTTGTCAAAGTCATTCTCCGTCCAGCTTTGTTCTGTTGCTGGCGAGGAGCTGCAATCCTTTGGAGGAGAAGAGGTGCTCTGGTTTTTAGAATTTTCAACTTTTCTGCTCTGGTTTTTCCCCATCTTTGTGGTTTTATCTAAATTTGGTCTTTGATGATGGTGACCTACAGATGGGGTTTTGGTGTGGATGTCCCTTTTGTTGATGTTGATGCTATTCCTTTCTCTTTGTTGGTTTTCCTTCTAACAGTCAGGACCCTCAGCTGCAGGTCTGTTGGAGTTTGCTGGAGGTCCACTCCAGACCCTATTTTCCTGGGTATCACCAGTGGGGGCTGCAGAACAGCAAATATTGCAGAACAGCAAATGTTGCTGCCTGATCCTTCCTCTGGAAGCTTCATCTCAGCGGGGCACCCGGCTGTATGAGGTGTCAGTCGGCCCCTACTGGGAGGTGTCTCCCAGTTAGGCTACTCGAGGGTCAGGGACCCACTTGAGGAAGCAGTCTGTCCATTCTCAGATATCAAACTCCATGCTGGGAGAACCACTGCTCTCTTCAAAGCTGTCAGACAGGGATGTTTAAGTCTGCAGAAGTTTCTGCTGCCTTTTGTTGAGCTATGCCCTGCCCTCAGAGGTGGCATCTATAGAGGCAGGTAGGCCTCCTTGAGCTGCTGTGGGCTCCACCGAGTTCGAGCTTCCCAGCCACTTTGTTTACCTAGTCAAGCCTCAACAAGGTAGACGCCCCTCCCCCAGCCTCGCTGCTGCCTTGCAGTTCAATCTCTGACTGCTGTGCTAGCAGTGAGCAAGGCTCCGTGGGTGTAGGACCCACCGAGCCAGGCACAGGATATAATCTCTGGTGTGCCATTTGCTAAGACCATTGGAAAAGTGCAGTAGTAGGGCAGGAGTGTCCCAATATTCCTGGTACCATCTGTCATGGGTTCCCTTGGCTAGGAAAGGGAATTCCCTGACCCCTTTTGCTTCCCAGGTGAGGCAATGCCCTGCCCTGCTTCAGCTCACACTCCATGGGCTGCACCCACTGTCCAACAAGCCCCAAAGAGATTAACCCCGTACCTCAGTTGGAAATGCAGAAATCACCCGTCTTCTGCATCCCTCATGCTAGGAGCTCTAGACTGGAGCCGTTCCTATTCTGCCATCTTGGAACTCCCCATAGTCCTATATTTCCTAGAGGCTTTGTTCATTCCTTTTTATTCTTCTTTCTCTAATTTTGTCTTTTTTCTTTATTTCGTTAAATTGATTTTCAATCACTGATTTCCCTTCTTCTGCTTGATTGATTGGGCTATTCAAACTTGCATATGCTTCATGATGTTCTTGTGCTGTGTATTTTCAGCTCCATCAGGTCATTTATGTTCTTCTCTAAACTGGTTATTCTAGTTAGCAATTCGTCTAACCTTTTTTCAAGGTTCTTAGTTTCCTTGCATTGGGTTAGAACATGCTCCTTTAGCTTGGAGGAGTTTTGTTATTATCCACCTTCTAAAGCCTACTTCTGTCAATTCGTCAAATGCATTCTCTGTCCAGTTTTGTTCCCTTGCTGTCAAGGAGTTGTGATCCTTTGGAGGAGAGGAGGCGTTCTGGTTTTTGGAATTTTCAGCCTTTTTGCACTGGTTTCTCCCCATCTTAGTGGATTTATCTAACTTTGGTCCTTGATGTTGGTGACCTTTAGATAGGGTCTTTGAGTGGACCTGCTATTCCTTTCTGTTAGTTAGTTTTCCTCTGATAGTCAGGCCCCTCTGGTGCTGGTCTGCTGGACTTTGCCACTCCCAACCCTGTTTGCCTGGGTATCACCAGTGGAGGCCGCAGAACAGCAAAGATTGCTGCCTGATCTTTCCTCTGGAAGCTTCGTCCCAGGGGGGCCCCTGCCAGATGCCAGCGAGAACTCTCCTGCATGAGGTGTCTGTTGGCCCCTGCTGAGAGTTGTCTCCCTGTCAGGATACATGGGGTTCAGGGACCCACTTGAGGAGGCACTCTGGACCCTTAGCAGAGCTTGAACTCTGTGCTGGGAGGTCCGCTGCTCTCTTCAGAGCCATCAGGCAGGGATGTTTAAGTTCTGCTGAAGCTGCACTCACAGCCACCCCTTTCCCAACGTGCTCTGTCCCAGGGAGATGGGGGGTTTTATCTATAAGTCCCTGACTTGGGCTGCTGCCTTTTTTTCAGAGATGCCCTGCCTAGAGAAGGGAAATCTGGCAGTCTGGCCACAGCAGCGTTGCTGAGCTGCAGTGGGCTCCACCCAGTTCAAACTTCTCAGGGGCTTTGTTTACACTGTGAGGGGAAAACCGCCTACTCAAGCCTCAGCAATGGCAGATGCCCCTCCCCCCACCAAGCTCAAATGTCTCAGGTCAATCTCAGACTGCTGCTGTGCTGGCAGCGAGAATTTCAAGCCAGTGGATCTTAGTTTGCTGGGCTCCGTAGGGGTGGGACCCGCTGAGCCAGACCACTTGGTTCCCTGGCTTCAGAACCCCTTTCCAGGGGAGTGAACGGTTCTGTCTCGCTGGCGTTCCAGGCGCCCCTGGGGTGTGGAAAAAAAGAACTCCCACAGCTAGTTATGTGTCCGCCCAAATGGCTGCCCAGTTTTATGCTTGAAACCCAGGGCCCCGGTGGGGTAGGCACTGGAGGAAATCTCCTGGTTTGCGTGTTGCGAAAACCGTGGGACAAGTGCAGTATTTGTGCTGGATTTCCTCAGACTCAGTCTCCCAAGGCTTCCCTTGGCTAGGGGAGAAAATTCCCTGATGCCTTACGCTTCCCGGGTGAGGCGACACCCTACCCTGCTTTAGCTCACCCTCTGTGGGCTGCACCCACTGTCCATCCAGTACCAGTGAGATGAACTGGTACCTCAGTTGGAAATGCAGAAATCACCCACCTTCTGTGTCGATCGTGCTGGGAGCTGCAGACTGGAGTTCTTCCTATTTGGCCATCTTGCCAGCCTCGACAAAATCTTAAGAGTTGTTCTGTATTTCTTTAGCTATCAAATATTTATGGAGGTCCTGGTATATATTTAATGTTAGGCTAAGGATAATTCAAAAATCACTGTATAAAATGAAGTAGTTGGTAAGAAAATACAAACAAGCAAACGACCGCCTGTAGCAATTTGCTTTGTATTTTGTTGCAGAGGGTAACAATTTGAGAACAATTCAAGATAATATATTAAAGAGTCATATTTCACGATTAAACAGTCAATTTGGACAGTTCAAAGAGTATACATTGAAAATACCATCATAGATTGTATAAGACTTGAACAGGGTCTAGAGGGATGATGGAGAAAGGCTCTTTAAGAGGGGAATGGCATAAACAAAGACGTAGAGGTGGGAATGATCTTGGTTAGCTCACAAAGCAGCCAAACAGGCTTCAGAGGGAGAGGTGGGAGTGTAGCTAAAATGTGGTGGGAAATAGGGTTGAGAGAGAGACAAGAGCCAACTAATGGAAGGCCTTGAAAGTCAAAGAGAGGAGTTGTCATTGTCTTGGGAGAAAAATAGGATCCTCTTAAGATTTGGAGTCCAAGAACGAAAGATTTTAAGATGTTTATCCTTTTTTTTTTTTTATGGTGCAAAGAGCCCCGAATCCCAAAACAGAATATCTAGGGTATAGTCTTGGTTTCACCATTTTAAAAATGTGCAATCTTGAGCAAGCTAGTGGATCTTTCTGAGCTTTAGTTCTTGCATTCACAAATTGGGGATGAAAATACCAGCCTTACCAGTCAGGTTCAGCACACCATTAAGCCACTGCCGCTACACAGGTGTGAGGAAATGAGGATCTGGACGGTAGCGGTGGCTACAGAAAATGAGTGGGAGAAACAAATCAAAGAGATGCTGCAGAGGCTGACATTGTGTCCTGTAGGTGACTTTGGTCTGCCTGTCTCCAGAAAAAAATAACACTTCCAATTCACTTCTTTCCCTGAAACTTTATCTTCTCACCTCAGGTCCTCTACAAGTCCTCACATTTTGCTGTTCTCTTTCTTCCCCTGTCCATTTTGGAAGAGAGTATTTTTGTCCCTACTTACATCACACAAGAGGGTTCAGACTCTCTCTGAGGAGTCACCAACAGATTTCCAAAAGACTTCTGTTGTCTACTGTTTCTTCACCACTCGGCTTATATGCTTTCATCTACTAACCTGTTAACATCTTTCCTTAGTAATGTACATCTTTCCTTTTTTTGAGTTCAAGTGATTGTTTTATTGTAAAGGCAAATAAACTTACTAAAACTAATACATGTGAGTTATAGGTGTCACTGCATGAATGTATTGACTGAATATCTGCTAGGAAATGAAATGTGAAATTTAAGCATACTTTTGGAATTATATACATATTTTTGTTTAAAGCACATTTTAATGGTTCTGTAAAAGTATAACATCTTCCTTAGAGCATATAAATGATTAGTATCAAAATCAGACATATAAACACCATGTGGGTTCACTAATTTTTCCTTATTTCTGCCTGCTGCAGAACTAGCCCTGTGACTGGGTTCTGGCTGCGTTTTAAATCACATGCACACTATATTAGTGCTTCCCTCATCTTCCATTCTGGGCTAAGGGAGTCCAGAATGGGCACCATTAGTAATTCCTAATGGAAGCTCTAATTCCTACATAGAAGCAAACAGTAGGAAATTAAATCAGTTCAATCTAAAAAGATACAGTGGCAATTCTATTTCACAAGGGATGCTGGTTAAACAGTTAATCCAGAGTGAACTCCTCCTGTTCTTTGATTGGGAAGCCTTTCAGATCTTAATTACTGTGTTCTGTGAATCTGTGAGAGATGTTGGTAATGTCCTTTCTTATTAATTAATTAATTTATTATTTTTTAGATGGAGTCTCGCTCTGTGGCCCAGGCTGGAGTGCAGTGGTGTGATCTTAGCTCACTGCAAGCTCCACCTCCCGGGTTCACACCATTCTCCTGCCTCAGCCTCCCGCATAGCTGGGACTACAGGCATCAGCTACCATGCCCAGCTAATTTTTGTATTTTTAGTAGAGACGGAGTTTCGCTGTGTTAGCCAGGATGATCTCCATCTCCTGGCCTCGTGATCTGCCCGCCTTAGCCTTGCAAAGTGCTGGGATTACAGGCGTAAGCCACCGTGCCCAGCTGTACCTTCTTATTTTCTGTATCTCTCCAGAGTTTCTGCAGAGTCTGATTCTAAATGACTTTAAATTCTTGAGAGTGATGTCAGCAAGAATCACTATTTGATCATCATCACCCCACAGAAGCATCAATTTTAATAACCACACATGGATGAGAGTACCTTTGAGAGAGTCTGGGAATCCAGTGGACAAGTTCCAGCTTACCATTGAAGAGGAAAATTTGAGAATAGATGCATTGAAGAGGGTAAGAAAAACAGTTTCATTTACTTATGTCACTCCTCTAAGGTGGCATAGCTCAATACCAAGAGAGACCTCTTTAGTCCATGATTTATCCTATAGGAAAAAGTGAGAGTATAGTAAGTGAGCACCCAGCCATGGGGTGCTGCCAAAGAGGCTCACTTGTTTTTAGCCCCACCCAGCACAGTTGAGTGGCTGGGAGAGGCTGGAAGCCTTGGATGCTACTAACTGCTTTGGAGACTTCATCAGAAAACCTGCCCATGAGCTGCTTGGGAGACCTTGCCTGCAGACCCCTTCAGCTGGCTCATGGGCGCCCCGAACACTGTGTACCTCACTCCTGCCCCTGACTGCAGCTGGCTGTGTGCATGCCCCTGTGAACAGAAAGTACAAGCCTCTGCAGATGAGATGGCTTGTGAGCTTGCACAGACAACCAGCCTGATTCTGAAAAATAGGAAGAAGTTATACAAACTTGAGCATTTCAGGGCACTGACCTAGGAACAAGAAATGGTAGCCTTTTTTTTTTTTTTTTTTTATCTACCATGGCTTGTGTGATTGAGAGAAGACATATAATCTTAAGTATTCCTCCTCAAGAGGGAACAAGAGATGTGGAGTGGGCAAATCCATAGGTAAGTTCTGAGAGAGCCTCAGAAATCCCTAGTCAGGCTGGCTGGTGATCGTATTTCTCTTCTGAAGCTAGTCAGTACAGATTTGAGGAGGTGATTACTTTTTCAGCTGTCTTTACTTTAAGGAACAAGAAAAACCAAGTAAACACGATACTATCAGAGGAATAGAATACTTTTCCAGTAACTGACTCTAAACAAATGGAGATCTACAAATTGCCCACAAATAATTTAAAATAATTGTTTTAAGGAAACTCAGCTGTGTTCAGCATCTTTTCAACACAGAGAGACAACTCAATGTAATCAGGTAAACAAAATGAAAAGTTAACAAAGAGATAGAAATTATAAAAAAGAACCTAACAGAAATTCTGGAATTGAAGAATAGGATGAATGAATAAAAAAACGCAACAAAGAGCATCAAGAGCAGACTAGATCAAGCCAAAATACATAAATACATAAATAAATAAATAAAAGAAAAAAAACATGAACTCAATGACAGGTCATTTGAAATTATCCAGTAAGTGAAGAAAAAAGAATGAAAAGAAACAAGGCTATGGGATTTATGGGACACCATCAAGACAACTATTTTATGAATTAAGGGAATTCCCAAAGAAGAGTGAGAGAAAATAGAAGAAAAGCTCATTTAGGGAAACAATAACTGAAAACTTCCCTAATCTAGGGAGAGATATGGACACCCAGGGATATGACACATTATAATCAAACTATCAAAAATCAAAGTCAAGGAGAGATTTTTGAAAGCAGCAAAAGAGACTCATCACATACAAGGGAATGCCCATTAAACTATCATTGGGCTTCCCTGTGGGAATTTTGCAGGCCAGGAAAAAGTAGATAATATATTCAAAACGCTGAAAGCAAAAATTGCCAATCAAGACTACCTTACCTAGCAAGTCTGTTTCAGAAATGAAGGAGAGATAAAGACAAACAAAAGCTGAGGGAATTCATCACCACTAGACCTACCTTATAAGAAATGCTAAGGGAGTTCTTCAAACTGAAATGAAAGAATGCTAATTAGCAATACAAAAATATACGAAAGTATAAAATAAGTAGTCAAATTCAGAATAATCAAATACTGTAAATATGGTATGTAAATCAATTTGAACTCTAGTATAAAGGTTAAAATACAAAAATATTAAAAAACTAGAACTACAATAACTTGTCAGTAGATACATAGTATAAAAAATAGATTGTGGTGTCATATTTCAATATGCTCCACATAGAAAGACAAATACAGCATCATCTTATGTGTATGTGGAATCCAAAAAAGTCGAACCTGTAGAAGCAGCAGAATGGTGGTTATCAGAGGCTGGAAGCTAGGGGAAATTGGGAGATTTAATTAGAGTGCAAACTTTCATTCACAATATGAATAATTTCTAGGAACCTAATGTATAGCATGGTCACTCAAGTTAACAATAATATCTACTTGAAAATTTTTAAGAGAGGAGATCTTGGCTGGGGGCATTGGCTCACGCCTGTAATCCCAGCACTTTGAGAGGCTGAGGCAGGTAGATCACCTGAGGTCAGGAGTTCAAGACCAGCCTGGCCAACATGGTGAAATCCCATCTCTTCTAAAAGTACAAAAATTAGCCAGGCTTGGTGGTGGGTGCCTGTAATCCCAGCTACTTGGGAGGCTGAGGCAGGAGAATTGCTTGAACCTGAGAGGCAGAGATTGCAGTGAGTCAAAATTGTGCCATTGCACTCCACCCTGGGTGACAGGGCGAGACTCAGAAAAAAAAAAAAAGGATAATACTGTGATTGATATGTCAATGAGCTTGATTGTGATAATCATTTTGCAATATATACTTATATCAAAACCATGTTGTATGCCTTAAATATATACGATTTTCATTTGTCAGTCATACTCAGTAAAGCTGAGGGGGGAAAAAGGGTATCTTTTCCACACTTTCCCAAATATTTCACTATTTTTTTCCTTCCTGTTGGCCACCTGATCTTTCTGGTTACTTGTTACCAGCACAACTCTCTCTCTTCCTGTTCCCTCATTTCTTTCTTGAGTCTCCTTGTGTTTAGGATTAGGAAAAGTGAAGTGATTTAGGATTAGGAGAAGTGAAAGGATTAGGAAGTCACACTGTTAACGCCAAATCCTGGAGATGATGTGGAGGAGCAGAAACTCATACAGTGCTGGAGAGAGTGTAAACTGGTGCAACCAATTGGAGATCAGTTTGCCAAGAGATATTAAAAAGATGCTCAGCACCTGACCTGTAATTATCAATTACAACAATTATCATTAGGGCAGACACCTAGCAAGTGAGGTCTTACTATGTGCAAGTGATATGGTTTGCCTGTGCCCCCACCCAGATCTCATCTTGTCTTGTAGTTCCCATAATCTCCACGTGTTGTGGGAGGGACCAGGTGTAGATAATTGAATCATGGACGCAGTTTCTCCCATCCTGTTCTCGTGATAGTAAGTTAGTTCTCACGAGATCTGATGGTTTTATAAAGGGCTTCCCCCTTAGTGGGGCACTCACTCATTTTCCTTCCTGCTGCCATGTGGAGAAGGATGTGTTTTCTTCCCTTTCTGCCGTGATTGCACGTCTCCTGCGGCCTCCCCAGCCATACTGAACTGTGAGTCAATTAAACCACTTTCCTTTATAAATTACCTAGTCTCCTGTATGTCTTTATTAGCAGCATGAGAACGAACTAATACAGGAAGACTATTTTTGCTGCTTTAGTCTCTTCAAGGAGGTTCTATCATTATCCTAATTTTACTAATGAGGAAACCAAGGTGCAGAGAAACTAAATAACACACCCAAGGTCGTACTGTTGTGGTAGAGCTGGGGTGTAGATTGGAGCAGTTAGGCTCCAGAGCACCAAATATTGCCTGTAATAACGCAGGTCCCAGGAGTGATGATTATGAGTATTCTCTGCAACACTACTTAGAACAATAAAAATGCATGAATAGCCTAACTTGCTCCTTCAAGAGGGAATGCGTGGATATACCCATGGACTGTTGTTAGGAGCTAAAATGAATGAACTGGATCTACAAATATTAACATGGAAAATCTCAAAAATAGAATCTTGCAGGAAGAAAATCAAGGTACTGCAAAATACAATAACACCATGGATGGAAATTTTAAAACACATAAAAATACATAGTTTACAGATAATTACATATGTAGTAGTTAAAAACCTTAGGTGAGAATGATATAGTCCAACTGAAATATGTCTACCTCCAGAGATGAATGGAGTAAGTGATAAGGAATGGAGGTGATTTTCTGTTTTTATTTAACACAAAAAAGAAAGGTGATGAAAACATGGCAAAATATTAACGTGTTTAATCCATGCACTGGTTACATAAGTATATTATTTTTTAATTCATTTCTGTATGTTTAAAACATTTTATATAAGCATTTTGAAAACACTTAAAAAAGAAATGAGAAATTAGTCAAAATCTTACATGGAGGAGACCATCAATTTGGTGGATTTTCAAGTCAAAACAAGTAATTCTTGAGTACAGATTAAGTTCCCAATATGGTGAGGGAATAAAAAAATAAGGAAAAGGCACTTTCTGGGGGTCCAGAGATCAGTTAAAAATACAGAGCCAGGCCAATACAATAACTAGGAAACAACATATGCATAGGCAGGGATTTGTGTAGCATAACCTACATATACTAGAGAAATTTCACTTGAGAGGTTTTAGCAGCTTGTCTATGGTCAGTGTTGCAGAGGAAAGATGGCTTTTTTGGGCTAGTCTTTGACCTATGGCTGGCCCTTTGAGTATGATCCCTAATGTGAGTGGTAGCTGGGATTCAGCTCTCAAGGAATGGAGGATAGGGAGCACTTAGATATCCACCCACATTGACAGCCTATTTCTGATGTAGAGAAGCCAAAAATGTAATTTTATTATGTTTTTAGCCAGCTCTGTTTATATATCTCATGTCCATAGATTTGGTGTAATTACAGCCTAGAGATAATACCTAAAGTATTTATTGAACAAGTTCATTTTGACTGGGTAATATTTGTTATTTAGCTCTCTAGATGTACACGGTACTTGACAAATATGTAGAAAGACAAGTTTCCTGCCCTGGGGAGTTTATGTTCTAATGCAGACAAACAGAACAGAAGGGGTGGGATCTTGACTTGAACACTTGGCAGGTTGGGAGAGGCTGGCTTGGTAGGAGAGAAGGGAACCTGAAGACTGGAAAAGTGAGACTGGAAATGTGAAAGGAATAGAGGACTTTTAAAGACATCCTTTAAAAGTAAACATAATGTTCAATCAGTATAATGCTTTTTTTTTTTTTTTTTTTTTTTTTTTTTTGAGATGCAGTTTTGCTCTGTTTGCTCAGGCTGGAGCGCAATGGCACGATCTCAACTCACTGCAACTTCTGCCTCCCAGGTTCAAGCAATTCTCCTGCCTCAGCCTCCCAAGTAGCTGAGATTGCAGGTGCCCACCACCACACCTGGCTAATTTTTTTGTTTGTTTGTTTTGTTTTGTTTTTAGTATAAACAAGAGTTCACCATGTTGGTCAGGCTGGTCTTGAACACCTGACCTCAAGTGATCCACCTGCCTTGGCTTCCCAAAGTGCTGGGATTACAGGCATGAGCCACTGTGCCCAGCCTAGTATAATGTTCTTAAAAAACGTTTTTGAGGATGGAGGTTAAGGGGAGGGAGAGCATTAGGACAAACACCTAATGGATGTGGGACTTAAAACCTAGATGACGGGTTGATAGGTGCAGCAAACCACCATGGCACATGTAAACCCATGTAACAAACCTGCATGTTTTGCACATGTATCCCAGAACTTAAAGTAAAATAAAAAAAAAAAAACAAAAAAAAAAGTTTTTGAGGGTAGGGAGAAAGGTTAAGACAAATGAATCTGATTGTGACAATAGCAAGATTAGTAGCAGAAGCATTATTACGTTAGCAGCAGCTGTAGTGTATTGAAGCTACCATATGCCAGGCAATGATGCAATGCATCTGTGCTAGGCTCCTTGTATACATTGTTTCACCAGTTCTGAAAGGCTGATTTTAGTGTCATTACTTTATATTTGTGGAAACTGAGGTCCAGAGAGGTTAGATAACTTGCCCAAAGTGACACATCTGGGAAGTGAATAAGCATGAATTCAAACTTAGATATGACTCCAAAGTCCATGCTTTTTACTCTATGCTCCCCTCCACACAAAGAGAACATTAAGGAATGAGGAATAGACAGGAGGATTAGAACATAGGCTAATTGTACACCCTCAGCAACATTAAATGCAACCACCTCAGCATTTAAGGGGGTAAATTTCCTTATGTGAGAAAAAGTAGAGTTGCAGCTAGTAGGTGAAATGACTGAACTGAATCGCACTTATTGCTAGGAAATTTAAAAAAGACAAATTTGTTGAGTCTTATGCTAATATTCTGGGAGAACAGTCAGGGAGTAGAAAGACATGGTATTATCGTGGAGGAAACCAGCAATGAGGAAAGATGACAGACTAAGCTTCAAAATTCCTTAAGAAGTGGACATTTAAGAGCTCTGGATCTGCAACTAAATATACCTTCCATTGTTTTTTTTTTTCTTTTTTTTGAGATGGAGTCTTGCTCTGTCCCCTGGGTTGGAGTGCACACTCAGGCTGAAGTGCAGTGGCATAATCTCGGCTCATTGCAACCTCCGTCTCTCGGGTTCAAGTGATTCTCCTGCCTCGGCCTCCTTAGTAGCTGGGATTACAGGCACACACCACCACACCCGGCTAATTTTTGTATTTTTAGTAGAGATGGGGTTTCACCATGTTGGCCAGGCTAGTCTCAAACTCCTGACATCAGGTGATCCGCCTGCCTTGGCCTCCCAAAGTGCTGGAATTACAGGCGTGAGCCACCGTGCCCAACCTACCTTTCTTTCTTGAGTCTGTGATCAGGTTGTTTTGGCTGCCTGTCTCTCCCCCTGCAACCGACTACACAAGGTCCAACTGGCATGGAAATCAGTCTGTCTGTATATTTCTGTTGTCGATCTATCCGTCTTTATCTATCTAATACTCTCCCACCTCTTTTCCAAAAGAATTTAAAATAAGTTTTAATAAAATTATATTGAACAGATATAATTATATCTATAATATATACATGATTATATATATTCGATTAGATAATATAGATAAACTATATCTATTCAGTAAGGTTAATAAAAGTAAAATGATTATAAATTTACCTGAAATACTCTTTCCCAACCCCTCACTCCCACTCAACCACCTACCCATCACACTTCTATTAATATTTTAAGACCCAACTCAAAATTCCTTGTCAATCTGATGCTTCTATGTTGTCTTACCACTGTTCCATGTACATAATTTTATGATAGCATTTATTATATGATCTTATAATTAGTTGTTTTGTGTAAGTTTTCTTTATAGACTATAAGGTCCTTGAAGGCGGGAACCAAGTTTTGCTCAAAGTGTCTGGCATGTATTAAGTACTCAAATAGTTATTGAATAAGTCAATGACTAGATAAAATGAGAATCAAGGGAAAGAAGAGGAAGCAAGTATGCTAAGTGTATGGATTGACATGTACTTCTGTTGCTGAGCATCAGATTTGATTCTGGAAGCTAGGGCAAAAGGTAAACACAAAGTCACATGATTCTCATCATCAAAAGGAAAAGGCAAACACATTCTCAGGGAGGCAGTGTTTATGGTTATTTATGTCTGATTAACCTTTATTTGTTATAAGTAATATGCAATAAGTAATATGTTCTAAACTGATTTTTTTCAAGCAGAAAGTTCATATTAAAGTATATCTCCTTATTTAATAAGGGATGGCTAGGTTGTCAGAGCTATAACCAGAATTTCCCAGTACCATTGACAAAAGATCCCTAAATTTATTAAGAAAGGTGACAATATTACCATGAAAATGCTTTCTGCTTTGTTGTTGATGAGTTAGTATGCCACCAAAGGAAATACCATTCTAATCACCAATGAATGTAATTCACAGCAGCATTTAAAAAAATCGTATGTCAAGTGCCTTCTTTTTCAGCATATTTATTTTTTAAGTTTAAATTTATATTTTAAACAACAAATAATAGTTGTGTATATTTATGGGGTACAATGTGATACTTTGATATATATATATATACACACACATTGAGAAATGATTATATCAAATTATCAATCACCACATAATTTTTTGTGAGAGCATGTAAAATTTATTCTTTTAGCAATTTTGAACTGTACAACACATTAGCTATGGTCACCTTGCTGTGTAATAGATATTGAAAACTTATTTCTCTTGTCTAATTGAAACTTTGTACCCTTTGGTCAACCTCTTTCCATTCCTTTCCCCTTCTCCCACCTCTGATAATCACCGTTCTAACCTTTATTTCTATGAGTTTGACTTTTTTGGATTCCATATATAAGTGAAATCATGTGGTGTGTTTTTCTGTGCCTGGTATATTTTAGCATAATGTCTTCCAGATTCATTCACGTTTTTGCAAATGACAGAATTTGCTTCTTTTTAAAGACTGAATAATATTTAATCGTATATATGTATAAAAACACATTCATACTCTATTCTTGCATTGATGGACGCAGGTTTGTTCCATATCTTGACTATTGTGAATAATAGCATATTTGTTTTGAAATGTGGTTCAGTAAATAGAAGATGTATCTTGGAATCAAGCATCCTTAGGCTCACTTCCTAGCTCTGCCATTTATTTGTTATGTAATCATGGAAAAATTACAGTATCTCTGAGCTTCAGTCACTCATCTGTGAAAATTCTATAAGCAGTGTATACAGCAGTATATTTCAAACATGTAGGGATTTCATATAGTAGCCACTCAATCAATGATGGTTATTATCAAAGGCAAAAATGCAATTCTTCCCTGGTTGCCTTTCATTAGGATATTTGAAACCATTCTCTGTGGTTTAAGAGTGGTAAGTGAGGAGTGAACACCTTTCAGGTTGTTTCCCTGGGGTGGGTTGCCTTTGACTGTTGCTTTGCTGATCATGGCCAAAACAATCACTGTCTTAGCTGGGGATGAGCCCATATGTTGCCAACAGGGGAACTGAAAATTTTGTCTATCTGAAGCCCTCTTGCTTTGAATAGTACCATTTTCATCTTGGCATCTAACCCTGCTGAAGCAGATACTAGAATTTCTTATATTATGCTTTCTCTTTTTGTATTTTTTTTTTCTTTTTAGTAGAGATGGAGTTTCATCAAGTTGGCTAGGCTGGTTTCAAACTCCTGACCTCAAGTGATCCTCCTACCTCGGCCTCCCAAAGTGCTGGAATTACAGGTGTGAGCCACTGTGCCTGACCTATGCTTTCTTTTTTTAATCTTCACAGCCTGCATCCTGGTCACTTACCTGAACTCATCTTGTTTTAGTTCATTCTAAAGAAATGACCAGGACAATCTTACTCAAGCTCTGAGTTCAAGATTGAATTACCACTTTCAAGAATTTAAGATATAAGACATACTAATGTAGTCAGATTGTGGATTCATCCATAGGGGTATTTTGCTTCTGCACCAAAGAACATTTTTTGAGGAGTCTCGAAAGGTTATGGAAATACCCATTATCTTTAGTAACTTTCTAGTAACCTATTACCTATATATCTAGAATTGCTTTCTTTCCTCAGGGTTGGCTCCTTGCGACAGTGACATATGTAGGGTAGAAAGAGCACCAAAGGATAAAAGGATATAGATTTCCACCCCCAGTTTTATCTCAAGCTTTCTGCAGATAACGGGAAGCAGTCACCCAAGGCGCATAAGCTAGGGGTGCTTGAAATAGAGGTGATAATTGGGGTCATGTGTTTATTTCAATAAAGAAGAAGTGAAGAGAAAAATGCTCTGATCTGGTGACTTCTGATTTCCTCAGAAAATACACCTTCAGAAGGAAAAAGCAAGGAGATATCTAGACACACATAGAAAAGAAATGATAAAGGTCTGCCTACAAGGAAGGCTAGTAGTAACTATAATAATAGGCACCATTGACTTAGAACCTTCTGTTCCTGGTTTTCATTCCCTTTTAAAATCCTAATTCGTGTTGATCGGAAAAAGACTATTTAGCATCTATTTAGGTGCTGAAATTCTGTAGCTTCTCATTTATTTTCTGTAAAGTTAAACTATGCAGTTCTTCATCAATCACAAATATTTATTAATTGATTACTGCAAGAAAGGAAATGAGCCAGGTTTTGTAGTACAAAAGTAGCATATGGCTGCAGTGGACGTTTGTGGAATTTTTTTTTTTTTTTTTTTTTTTTTTTTGGTGCTCAGTATTCAAGCTCCTTTTTACTTGTGGACATGCTCCAATGTGTGGTTCTGGTGAAATGGAAGCAGAATGGGGCAGATGCCCCTTTTGTCTTACTCTTCTTGTATCTAGGGTATGAATGTATGATGTAAGCTGAGGTCATTTCTCCCTTTGGTACTTTTATACTGAAAACAGTGACCCAAAGACACAAAGATTGTTTAGAAATTATTATACGGTGGCAAAGAGAGTCAAGCAGCGGTGATGTCCCCTGGGGCAGGGATGATGAGTCCAGCAGCAGTATCTTAGCCAGATTTTTCCTATGGCTTGACTTTGACTATGATTCTTGTTTTGGAGTCTGATTCTTACCTGCTTTCTGAATCTGCTTCTTCAGCTTCCCTTTGATATTTTGCCTCAGTTAGCTAGAGCAGATTTCTATTATTTGTCAGCCAAGAAGTCTGACTGATGAAATACAAACACAGCTCCTTTCTCCATATGTGTCTCTGGGATTCAGTCTATTTCCATCTTGTGACTTCACCATTTCAGCCTGGCTTCCAGAGTTGCCACAGCAGAGAAAGCGAGAGTGTGAGAACTCATACTCTCTCTTAAACAGTTTGGCCCAGAAGCACACAAAGCACTTTTTCTCATGCCTGTTACCCAGAATCAGTCACATGACCTCACCTGACTGCAGGGAGTCAGCAACTAGACCCCTGTGTGTCTAGGAGGAAGAGGATGTTCACATATGTGTGGACATTAGAGGTCTGTGTCATAGAGAGTGTAGATGAAGTGGTAAGAGTTCACTAAAAGCAGAAAGTGATGGAGGTTTAGAAGGTCAGAGAAAGTGTATCAGAAACAGCTTGAGTGCTTCCTCTGGTTACTCTGCACCAACATCTCCTGAACCATTAGTCTTAGCCACAGAGCCCAAGTGGTTCCAGCACCCGCTGCTACCCAATTGCTGGGTGGGCTGGGTTGTGTAGCTTCTTCTGCCACTTTTTGATTTGAGTGAAATGCTGCACAGTGATATATGGAATCTAAGTGGATACCAAAGGGGCTGAATGCAGCTACCTGGAAGGGCTGGGAAACAGACTGCCTGTGGTTCAAATTTGACTAATGGAAAACAGGAGTCAGGATGCAACTAGGCAGATACATTTCCTTTTTCTTCCTCGTCTTTGAGGCATAGTTTCTCTGTAAGATCAGTCAGTAGAGACACAACTGTTGTGTCTCTTCACGGCTCGTTGTAAATCAGTGGCCAGCATGGAAATATTTCCCCTTTTAAGTTTTCCCATCTTTTCCTGTTTTACTTTCTTTCTCCCTCATTCTTATTGACCTAGGATTGTGTTCCCAAATAAAACATCAGCACTTAATACCTGCCTCAGGCTCTGCTTTTTAGCAAACTCAGACTAACAGGAGACTTCATGCAAAATAAATTAATATTATACACACTTACTTGAGCTTTAAAAATACTAATTATATGCAAGACTTACATTAAGAAAACTTGAAGAATAGAAGTTTAGTCTATTATAAATTAAGAGATAATGGTGTACTTTCAGAAACCATTCCTTTCTGTATTTACCAATCTTTCACTGTCAAGTCAGGAGAGGATGAAGAGTTTTAGGAACGTTGAGATCGTAATAAAAGTTTACAACTTTCAAGTTCTCTGAAACTAAACTACATTGTTGCGAAGGTAAATCTAGTCACACGAGGGTAGAAGGTAGCACAGAACAGTGTGGCTATCAAAACAACAAATAGAATTTGTAATGCAGAGTATTTAATATTCAGAAACAAAGCAAATAACTTAAGATATAAATAGATACAGGTAGGCAGGTGGAATAGAATCAAATCAGCCAACTTCAAAACAGTTGAATTGTTTGAGGATAAACTTAAGTTTTACTGAGCTATATATGTTTGATAAACGTTCATATTATTCTATGAGGTTCTGAATGGGATGCACCTAGAAAAAAATAACTTCTATTGGAAACATGTCAACCTGATTCAGAATCTGGGAAGATATTAAGAGAATATCATACTATAAGTATTTACTATCTAAAAGCTCTAATCAAGGAGGTTAGAAATCCATTATCCTAGGCCTGAATCTCTTCCACAAGATCTTCACTTCTGGTCCTTCCGCCTTTGCTTGCAGAATGCTAATCATGGGGAATTTGCTTTCTCAATTGAAAAATGATTTCTGGGGTCATTGTGTGAGTGTGTATATGTCTTAAAAGTAAAATTTGCCACCCTTTAACTTTAACTGATCCTAGGTCCTTAAACCAAACAAAAATGGTCTAATTGCTCTCCCATATGATAGTACTTAAAATACTTGAAGACAGTTTTCATATTTTCTCCGGGACTCCTGTGCTTCAGGCTAAATATCTACCACTTCATCAATCACTCCTCCTATGATTTCGTGTTTTTGTTTTGGCGTGACCCATGTTGAGTTTCCAAGTGAAGGAGAATCAGTCACTTTCTCTGATCGAGACATTATATTCTTCAAAAATGTAATGCCCAGAACTGAACACAGAATTTTAGGTATTGTGAAACCCGTGTAGAATAGATAGGATTGTCAGTTCCTTTATTAAAGATTCCATACTTCCATTAATGCAATCTAAAATTACACTATTTTTCTTAGTGGCCACTGTTGACTGCAATAAAACATAGCCAGCTGCTAAGCCATTAATTTTTTCCCTTCTGTTGCTTCCCAGCCATATGTCTTCCATTTTGTCCTTGTATTAATTTGTTTTGAACCCCAATTTAGTGCTTCACATGAATTGTTATTAAAGTTCATTTTATTTGATTCAGGCCATCATTAATGTCTTTGGAGATTATTTTTTGATTCAGAATCTGCCAACTAAGATAGTTACTATCCACAGGAAGGGGAACATCACACTCCGGGGACTGTTGTGGGGAGGGGGGAGGGACAGCATTAGGAGATATACCTAATGCTAAATGACAAGTTAATGGGTGCAGCACACCAACATGGCACATGGATACATATGTAACAAACCTGCACATTGTGCACATGTACCCTAAAACCTAAAGTATAAAAAAAAAAAAGATAGTTATTATCTTCTTAGATTTTGAACACAGGCCTTCAATGATAAGCAAATTGACAAGACAGAACCAAGGATGACACTATGGCATATCAGTAGGTAGTGCAGGTTGACCTCAGCCTGATATCCAATCAGTACTCATTGGGTACCATCATCAGTCAGTTAAAATATGTAGCTGTACCTAGCTCCAGAGACTTTATCAGGAGATTTGTTGAAATACATTTCCACTTGTTCTACCACTTTTCTATTGCCTTACTGACAAGAAAGAGAAGGCAGCTCTTGGCATCCTGCTTTATTCCAGGCACAGTTAGTGAGGCCTTGGTGTTCCCAGGTGGCCTGGCGTTCACAACTAGGTCTTGGTTTTCTCTTGTTGGATGTAAACAATTTCACAGAACATGCCCCATCAAATAAGACCCACTCTGTGACCATGATGGATCAAGACAATGACTCTATAATCATGTTTGAACACAGACAAAACATTAATGTTGTCCAAATCTGATATGGTTTGTCTGTGTCCCCACCCAAATCTCATCTTGAATTGTAGCTCCCATAATTCCCACGTGTTGTGGGAGGGACCCGGTGGGAGACAATTGAATCATGGGGGTGGTTTCCCTCAGACTGTTCTTGTGGTAGTGACTAAGTCTCACGAGATCTGATGGTTTCATACAAGGAAACCCCTTTCACTTGACTCATTCTCTCTCCTGTCTGCTGCCATGTGAGATGTGACTTTCACCTTCCATCATGATTGTGAGGCCTCCCCAGCCATGTGGAACTGTGAGTCAATTAAACTTCTTTCCTTTATGAATTACCCAGTCTCATGTATGTCTTTATTAGCAGCGTGAGAACAGACTAATACAAAGTCACAAGTTATCAAACCTTTCCCTCTCCTGCCTAATGTAATGGACTGTTACTTTTTTGGCAATTACAGCTTTATCTTTGCTTTACTCTGCTCTTCCTATAGATAAGATTTATTGAGATACCTAATCATAGAATTGTCCCCACTT
This sequence comes from Hylobates moloch, assembly GCF_009828535.3. Taxonomy (NCBI): domain Eukaryota; kingdom Metazoa; phylum Chordata; class Mammalia; order Primates; family Hylobatidae; genus Hylobates; species Hylobates moloch. Next base: position 167,504,836 of record NW_026652276.1, on the reverse strand, counting down.
TGTGACAGAATCCAATCTAAAATGAACTTACACGTCCCTAGAGCCTCCCTGAAGAACTCAAGCCCAAATTTTATAATAGGTTATTTCTAACACCATCTTACTGGGTGCCTCATGGTTTCCCCATAATGAATGTTATCCCATGTGGCAATGTGTAATAAACCTAACTTAATCAACTACAGTTGTGTTTTTGGTAGTCTTTGGCTGGAGGTGTTGATATCCTATCAGAAAAGAAGGAAACAGTGTCCTACACAAATGCATACACACACTCTGTCTCTTAACAGATTTATTATTTTCAGTTTGGCTCTGGGGGTTAGACAGGAGTCACAGTCACAGAACCCTATTAGTGTTTTCTCCAGTTAGGATCCAGAGTGGCCCCTGGCTTTCCTAAAGGAGGAGATGGCCTTGTCTCCCTCTGCATGGACACAGCTCTGTTCATGCTGATTTGAGCACTAATAGTGGAACCCAGGGCACAGTCTATACTATCCTGGCCCTGTGTCCTCAGCAGAAGTCTCCTGCTTGTGTTGTTGTCACCAAATCCAATGATGCTTTCAGTGGCATAAGGAAACTACTTGGCTTGTGGTGACTGTGGTGTCTGGCTCTGGGAGAGCAATTCTTCTCTTGAGTTGTGGGCAAGCCTGGCTCATGGGCTGAGGCCAGGGGTGGGATAGAGATAAATGCTTTTCTCTTCTCTGCAGTACCCAGCTAGAACCAGAGTCACTGAACCAGATCTAGCATTACAAATATTGTATTCATGTGTAGCTTGTATTCATTTAGTTTCAGGGAACGTCAGTGTTTTCTTGGCACTGGATTCTATTTGCACTTAAAGCCTGTGATTTTTTTTTTTTTTTGCTACCAGTTTACATATTACCTGTTGTCCCTTACAACAGACTTTATCTTTCCACTTAATTTAATAAATATTTATTCAGCAACTATCATAGAGCTGTGAAAATACAAAGATGAATGAAATATAACTTATCTAAAGAACTAGATAATCTAGAAAAGGGGATCAGACATGTACATGAATAGCTGGGTGTTAATCTTTCAGCCAACAAATATTTATTAAGCAAATACTTGTTCAAAGAAGTTCAAAGGAGAATAATCTACTTTTTGAGCACCTTCTATGCGTTAATACTGAATCAAGAACTTTTCCCTGGATAGCTCCCTTAATTCTCAGAACAACACTTTGAGATTGATGTTATCACTCAGTTTTGCAGAGGAGATAGCTGTGGCTGTGGTATAACTTGCCAAGATCCCGGGGCTAGTTACGGGTGAAAGCCCGGATTCAAACCCAGACGCGGTGACTTTGGATCTGTGCCCTTAAAAAACACTTATCATTTGTGTTTTGTTATTCTTTGGGTTCACAGTTTGGGATGTTGTTGATCTCTGAGAATCTCTGCTTAGAAAAATTGTGATGCAAGTGGATGTTTTAGAAGGTGTTTGAATGATTTTCCTGTAGTTACTTCACCTAGGAGCACATGTGAACACATAGGCACCAGAGCAGACCCTGGCGTCTGCAGCTATGACTGTACTGTCGTTGTTCTATGTATTCTGTACAGTCTTGGGAGGTTATTTTTAATGCAACATGCCACAGTGGCATGTTGAAAGAGCCATAGTAACCAGCTAACAGTAACAGCAGTGCCTGCCAAGTAAAAGTTCCGTAAATCAGTCATAAACGCAGTTACAAAATCGGGGCCAGTGTCGTGTGCATGAGGGAGTGTCTCTGGAGAAGGCACAATTCATGCACAGTTTCGTGGGATCTCCATGAAATTCCATGGGAGTGGAGAGCTCTGTGGCAAAAAAAAAAAAAAAAAAAAAAAAAAAAAAAAGGACAGAAAGCAAAAGAGGCTTTCTAATGGGAAACTTGCTCCCATGCCATCAGGTAACTCAGAAAAGCTAAGGAAAAGATGCTCAGAGTAATGAATGCTTTAGATACCAAGTGTCCTCTGGTCTCATGTTTTTAATACTTTTGGAATCATTCCTTTTCTGCTACCACAGCCCACATTCAGGCCTTAATGACTTGGTATACTGCAAAGCCTCATTGCTTTGATGTATCCTCCCTCAAATCCACCAAATGCAAAACAGTAATAATTATCCTAGGCAGAATTTTGAATATCTTACTTATCTTGTGAGTGAGAATTTTACAAGGCGCTCCCAAGCACTACCAACCCCCATGAAAAATCCATAATTTGAAACACTAGAGGCTTTCTCCTATGATAGATTTATAGAAAACTCTTTTAGGGAGCAAGATGCTTTACTTGGGATTTGGAAATTGTGAGGCTTTGGGATAAGGACTTTCTTGTCAGGCAATAGGGACATCGCCAGTGAGTACTAACAAATAATGTGTTGCATTTGAAAAGTCAGAGAAATCACCCTCACTGATTTGGCTCCCTGCTGTTACAGAAGATCTGGGCATAGGGAGCAGGACATTCATGACTGACAGTATATTATACAAGTATAAAATACACCACAGGCAGGGAATTGGAGCACTGAGAAACTTAATGCTCAATAAAAGAGTTAATCTGTGCTTACTGGAGTGGCCTATGTTGCCTCTTCCCTTTGCCGCCCCTTCTGACTTTACAAATAGCTGGCTCTCTCCTTGCTTACCTATTTGTTTAGAAATCACTATCCTCTTTGTAGAGGAGTGTTAGGTAGGGGAAGAAAAGGATGAGATAAACCCAAAGGGAAAACTTGGAGCAATGCCACCACCTGAAGAGCAATTTTCATTTAGATAAAACCCCTCTGCCTATATAACCTCGGTTATGACCTGGGAAGATATGATTTAGCTTACAACTTTACAGAAGTATTGGTACTGGTAAAATGAAGTGTGGCTGTGTAACCCGAAGGACTAGAGAGAAGTTTGGGTGGAAAGCTCTTTCCACTATGCTTGATGAGGACGCCTACCTTGTTTGGGAATTCCCCACTTTGGGTGTTCTCCCAGAAGATTCTTATTGAACAAAAGGGAGTTATGAGGCTGATTTTTCTCTGTTGACTATGAACGTTTTTATATTTCAGGAATTTTAATATTTTACACACTTTTGTTTTATTGTGGTAATATATACATAATGCAAAATTAACCACCTTAGCCATCTTCAAGTGTTGCAACTCAGTGGCAATTAAATATATTCACAGTGTTGAACAACCATCAGCACTAGCCATTTCCAGAACTTTTTCATCATGCCAAATAGAAACTCTGTACCCCTTAAACAATAATTGCCCATTTCTCCTTTCCCTAGCCCTTGGTGACTTCTATTTTACTTTCTGTGTCTGTGAATTTGCCTATTCTAGGTATCCCATATAAGTGGAATCACAGAATATTTGCCCTTTTGTGTCTGGCTTCTTTTGCTCAGCATGTCTTCAAGGTTCATATTGTAGCTTGTATCAGAATTTCATTTCAAGGCTGAATAATATTCCATTGTATGTAATATACCCATATTTCTTATCCATTACTGGAGTTTTGGGTCATTTTCACCTTTTGACTATCATGTATAATGCTGCTATGAACATTGGTGCACACGTATCTGAGTCTGTCCTTTCCTTTCCTTTGGGTATATATCTAGCAGTGGAATTGCTAGGCCTTTTGATGATTCTATGTTTAACTTTTTGAGAAACTTTGGAGACTTGTAAAGAGAGTATAAATCAAAGAGGCAGACTCATTTCAGAGTCTGAGCTGAAACCCAAATGAGGAGTATTAATAGGATTTAGTTAAAAAAAAAAAAAAAAAGTGACTGTTGACCCTGATGTGAACAGTTTGAGTGGAGCAGTGGAGACAGAAACCAGGCATATTTAAGATGGGGGAATCCTGGGCATGCCTAAGTGTTGTGGGAGATATGAAAGGGAGGGGACAGTCAGCAGAGCGAGGTCTCCAAGAAGGCAGGAAAAGGAGTTGCCTTGGCCTGCTTTGAGAATCTACCTCTTTATAATGAGAGGCAAGGACAGCTTCAGGTGCAACCCAGTGTAATCAATCAAAGGTATTTACTGAGTTTGGCATTGTGCAGGAAGATAAAATGAAACACGACTTGGATTTTACCATAAATGGCACAGTGGAAAGGCTTGAACCTCGAACCAAAAATAGGGTAGAAAATGCTAAATGTCACAAAGGAAAGGTAAAAAGCAGGTGTTAGATCCTCAGCAGAGGGACAAGGTACTTTCAGCTGTAGAGGAGGACAAATAACGAGGAAAGCCTTCGCTGCAGTGTAAACTATTCTGGATGGGATTTGAGATCTGGATAGGCATTGACACCTGGCAAAGTGGGGGAAAGTTCATGCTACCCAAACTGTATTCTGCCACATACTTAGGTATTATATGAAAAATGGGAACAGTAGTCAAATTAATTTAGAAAGTGCTGTATCTAGGAAAGCCATATTGTACAATGTGAGACATTTTTAAAAGCTAAAGGGGATACTGGTAATTATGCTGGGATGACACATACACATTGGGACTGTTCTAGGCCGACTGAGATGAGTGGTTATCTCTACCACTTCTATACCATATTTTACCTTTGAAGATTTAAATGAACATTAGAATTGTAAAAGGTTCTGAGACTTACTATAGTAAGGAAACCTATTTTATGCTGGTTAATCCAGCATTTTCCAAATTTATTTGACCACGGAATCCCCAACCTGCTTCCCCTCCCCTTCTGAGGAGTATTTATTAGCACCTAATAAATACTCCAAAGGCAGAGAGATGAAAGAGATGTGGGGATCAGGGAGGATTTGGTTTGGCAGAAAGAAAGCAATGGAAGATGAGATGAGAAATGTGGGTTGAGCCATGTCTTAGTGGCTTTTGAGGGCCAGATTTAGAACTTTTACTTGATGAAAGCCTTTTCTCATAGCACCAAATGGTGCTATGTGCCTACAACTCAAAAAGAATTTTGAAGAATCATGATTTTCAGGAGGATAAAATGGCATATTTTTCCTGGTTTTCCTACTGCTGTTCCTTCTTTAATCTCTGAGATTAGTGGAGACAAAACCCTCCAATTTTGGAGTTTTCTTCCATTTTTGAGGTATTAAGGGATGAGTTGTAAAACTCCTATCTGAAGTCATGTCTTCTTCTCTTAATCTGGTTTCATTTGTGAGGTCTAAAGGATAGAGGCATGGGAGAATGCCTAGGCTTTGAAAAGAAAAGTCATCTAGATTTCATTCACGATTGTGACTGCTATAACTTTAAATATAGATTTGAATGCAAAGAGTTAGCATTGTTAGAGCAGCCTAGTAATAAGTGAAGATCAATGATTATTATGTGACCACAGTTAGGCTTTTCTTAATTAGAGGTCACATATCTGGCAACCTGGTTAACTGGACAATAGACAGGTAAGAAACAGGAGTTATTAAAAACAAACTTCTTGAGAAGTTATGGCACAAACTTTACACTGAAGGCCACACAATTCTCAGAAAAACTCATTATTTATAAAACCTTATTTGCACACATACTTCCAGTAAATTAAGTGAGCTAGATTTTTTTGTACATGATAAATTTAATGGCAAATTAAAAGGGAAGAAAAAATTAACAGTGGTAGGTACATTTAAGTGAAAAGAGAAAGTGTAAACTATAAAAATTCAAAGGACTAAGGTGTAAGGTTCTGAAGGCATCTTAGAGGCAAAAAGTCCACCAAATCTCAACTATTCTCCCTGAGGATACCATTCAGTTATACCATAGAATCATACTTATTTAAAAGGCTTATATTTGACTCACCAAAAGATATTAAAGCATGTACCATTACTCAGTTTAAGATGGCAAGAAAGGGCCAGATGTGGTTCCTCACTTTGGAAGGCTGATGTGGATGGATAGCTTGAGGCCAGGGATTCGAGACCAGCCTGGTCAACATAGCAAGATCCCATCTCTACAAAAACTAAAAAAAGTTGCCAGATGTGGTGGTTTGTGCCTTTAGTTCCAGCTACTAGGGAGGCTGAGGTGGGAGGATTGAGCTCAGGAAGTCAAGGCTGTAGTGAGCTGTGATCGTGTCACTACACTCCAGCCTAGGCAACAGAGTGAGAAAAAAAAAAAAAGGCAGGCCAGGCACGGTGGCTCATGCCTGTAATCCCAGCACTTTGGGAGGTGAGGCGGGTGGATCACAAGGTCAGGAGTTGGAGACCAGCCTGGCCAACATGGTGAAACCCTCTCTCTACTAAAAATACAAAAAAATTAGCTGGACATGGTGGCATGCACCTGTAGTCCCAGCTGTAGCTACTTGGGAGGCTGAGGTGGGAGAATCGCTTGAACTCAGGAGGCGAAGCTGCAGTGAGCTGAGATTGTGCCACTGACTCCAATCTGGCCAACAGAGTGAGAGACTGTTTCAAAAAAAGAAAATAAATAAAATGGCAAGAAGGCATATATGACATTTTGGAAAGAGTTCAATCCAAAATGCTTGTGATTTTAAGTTTGGTCACTTGAAAGTTCTGTTATCTGGGGCAGTCAATATATAAATCTGATATTCTATCCAGGTGTCTTTTCCTTTAGAAAGAAGTTCATTGTCAACTTTTTCCAACTGTATTTCAACATCAATTATTAATCCTTTAGGTTAAAAGAGGATCAACATGGCAACAAAGTGTTTTGGAAATAGCCTCTTGTGATTTGAAGATTAAATAAATCATTAAATTAAATTACTATAAAATCAAATGTTTATGGCTGTTTGAAGTCGGCCACTCTGTAAAGAGACATCGGCTGAATTATGTCATAAAATACGGCAGCTAAACTCTTATCACCTTAAAAGCCACATGTGGTTCTTATATGGGGATGTTGGCTGTTCAGGGTAGTGAGCAACAATCCTGTGTGTCAAGAAGCAGCTGTGGCATTGTATCAGCTGCCTTCCAAGAAGAGAGGGCCAACAGTGCAGTCCACAGAGAGCTATTTTTTCCTTAATATTTGATTTTGGAGTATTTTTGCCCACTTTAAAGGTACTTGGCAATCTTTGCCTCCAAAAGTGGGGGAAAAAAAATCAAACAAAGCTCCCTTTAAGTAAACTCAAATAAAATTTGGAAATTGTGGAGAAAAAAAAAAACACACCACTCATGCTCAGTTTGCCACTGTTAAGAATAACAAAGCACTGTTCGTAACATATGGCCATCAATCCTTACTTCTTGGAAAACAATAGCATTTCTACTTCTTATTCCAAATTGAGCTAGACAGTTAAAGAGTAAATCATAATTAGAAGAGTACATTTCCTCTCTGATAATCCGAACATGCTAAGATTTATCAGTCTCTTATTATATAATTTAATGTGGTTTGCTTTTACCCATTTTTTCTTCATCAGAAATATAGGTAGATTTCTAAAAAAATCTGTCTCTAATGTATTAGGAAACCCTGAAATTTTTAAACAACTAGCTAGAAAAGGCTATGTTGAAAGTATGTAGGACACTCTCCTGAATAGTAATTTGGACAGAAACAAGCGAGCACACAAACCAACCTATTGTATGGCTCAGGGGCATTATGGCTGCCATTCCGTGAGAGAGGTTGGGAGGGACAAAAAATTGGTCCAATCCATACAGTTTGACTTTTATTTTTTTAAAAGAAGTAGAATTTTAGGACTTGAGGGAATCCCAGTGTGTGATCCTGGACCAGCAGCATTGGCTGGGAGCCCGATGGAACTGCAAATTCATGGATCTCACCATCCCAGGACACCTGAATCAGAATCGCTCAGGTGGAACACAGGAATCTGTGTCATAGAAACTCTCCCAGGAGATTCCGGTGTATACTAAAGTTTGAGATCCATCTGTTGATTGACTTTCCCTTCTGACATCACTGTGGAGCACCATTGACTTTATTGACTGTATGGGGAATGTTTACTATCTTCTAAGGCAACCCATTCCATATTTGGATAGCTTTGAGTTTTCAGAGATAAGTCTGATATTGAGCTGATAACTGTGTCTCTGAATCTCTCTTCTGTCGCCCCAATTCTACAACAACAAGCCCAGTTTCTTTTCCTCTGTAGGGTTGTGAGACAGCCCTGAAGGATGGGTAACAACAGACGGGTTCTGGGTTTGAATCCTAGCTCTGTCATTAATGCCTGTGTGATTTTTGTACAAGTTATCTGACTCTGAGTTTGTTTCCTCATCCATAAAGGGAGGATAATATCAGTACTTTTCTATAGTGTTGTGGTGAGGATTAATTGAGATAATGCATGTACTTAGCACATAGTGATGACTATTATTCTGGAGGATGACTCTTTATACATTTTAAGACAGTTATATTCCCCTCTGAGTTTGTTTCTATCCAAGGTAGATATGTACCCAGTTCTCTCCACCATCAATACTATGATGACATGCTTTTGGATCCTCTCCAAATGCCCTTCAGTTTCTATATGCACATCCCTACCAAAGTGTGGCTCCCAAAATAGAAGGAGTTCCATATTCTAGATTTGCATAGTTGAACTAGTATGGCCTTTTGATTTTAAATAGCTATTCTTCTGTCTATGTAGCCAAACATAGCTATTTTGACTATGATGAGTCCTGTAGACTCACACTAACCCTGCTTTCAACAAAAACACTGAAGTATTTTAAGAGAAGTATTACTGTTTTAGCTGGGTGTGGTGACACGCCTGTAGTCCCAGCTACTCAGGAGGCTGAGGAGGGACGATTGCTTGAATCCAGGAATTTGAGACCTGCCTGGGCAATATGGTGAGACCATATCTCTAAAATAAATACACACACACACATATATATATAAAATAAATACACATATCTCTAAAATAAATATATATATACACACACATATATGTACACACATATATGTACATATATATACACACATATATGTACATATATATACACACATATATGTACACACACATATATATATATATATAGAGAGAGAGAGAGAGAGAGAGAAAGAGAGAGAGAGAGATGGAGTCACACCCTGTTGCCCAGACTGGAGTGCAGTGGCATGATCTCAGCTCAAGGTTCAAGTGATTCTCCTGCCTTAGCCTCTGGAGTAGCTGGGATTACAGGTGCACACCACCATGCCTGGCTAGTTTTTGTATTTTTGTAGAGATAGGGTTTGACCGTGCTGGCCATGCTGGTCTCGAACTCCTGGCCTCAAGTGATCCACCCACCTTGGCCTCCCAAAGTGCTGGGATTACAGGTGTGAGCCATTGCGCCCAGCCAATAAATATTATTTTAATTACACAAATGCTATGCATTCAATAAGCAAAAAGAAAATGCCACCAATAATCACTACACAGAGATAATTATAGTTAAAAATTTAGAATATATTTTTCCAGACTGTAAAAAAAAGATATTCGGTAGTGAGTGTTTTGGAAAGCCAACAGCATGGACTTTGGAGCCTAAAAGAACCGTACTCAAATACTGGCTAGTTGTGTAACACATGAAAAATTGTATAATCTCTCCTAATCCCATTCCTCACTGGTAAAATAGGAATAATTAGATCTATCCTTTTAGCTGATGTGAGATCTAAATGAGACACTATTTGTGAACCACAAAACAAGATTTCAGTAGGCGGTACTCTTGTCATAATTACATAAATTACATGGATATTTTACCAAAAAAAAGAATTATACCTTCTGATTTGGTATGAGCTCTTTTTCCATAAAAAGCTTTCTATTTTAATAAATATTCTTTTTATTTCAAAATTATGGTAGACTTACAAAAATTTGAAAAATTATTCCAAAGAAGTCCTGTGCACTGTTCAGTTAGCCTCCCCTGCAATGGCAACTTTTACATAAGTATAGTACATTATCAAAACCAGAAAATTGGCATTAGTATACCACCATTAACTAGACTATAGATTTTGTTTATATAATCCTTTCCTATTGGGGATGTTTTGTATGCATATTCATGAGTGTGTATGTTTTTCCATTATTAACAGTGTTATGATTAACCCTCTGGTAGCTAAATATTATGTACATCCTTAATTATTTAATGAAGAAAATTCCTATAAGTGTAATTACTAGGATGAAAGCTCTGCGTGTTTTTTTGATTTCCAATACACGTGGCCAAATTGTTCCTGAAGGGCTTGCCAATTCACACTTTCACGTGATGTATATGAGAAAGTCTATTTCTTCACATCCTTTTCAGCATTGAGAATTATAATTCTTTGTAGCTTATCAATTTGGTAGGTTGAGGGATTACTGTTTTAATTTCTTTGACTAATAATGCATATAGTTTTATTATTTATTTCTTCTTGATATGGTTGTCAGTTCAAGCTAGTTCAAACCTGAGTCTTTAAAATACACACACACACACACACGCAACCCCACACACAGGCACACACACATATTGTTCCATGCCTCTCCCATCCTGTACTTGTACGTAGTTTTTTTAAATATGGGCTAGAGTGCAGAAACTTACATTTTCTTCATTGTAATCATTTCGTTAAATTCAGCCAAATGTTTCAGCTTTTTGGATCCTGATCCTCTCATCCTGTGTTTGCTGTCCTTTCTGGTTTTTTTTTAAACTGGAAATCTGATAAATATGCAAAAAATATCTTTTTATTCTCATCTTTCAAAACAGGATTAGCAAGACAGGGCTCTGTCCAGAGCCTGTGGCACTCCCTCTGAAACTGGCCCTTGTATTGACATTAACCAGTTAATTAGATGGATTTACAGAATTACTTCCTGGTAGGCAGAGCTGTCATCCCCACTGTGGATGTTGTTGGAACCTCAAGTGTTCAAATGCTCTCTCAGCCTTAGTGTGTTGATCACTGCAGCTGTGTGTTGAGGTCCTCTGATGCAATAGGATCACAAAGTTTTGATTTCCCTGTTGACTGTAGACTTCTGAGAGGTTGGTGATAATATCTCATTTGTCCTTTTATGTCTCTCCTCATCCCTCCCCCCAGTTTCTTTCCATAGCAGTCATTCAATGAAAGTATATAAAATTGAATATAAATTTTCCCGGTTCTTAAGCACTTAGGGACAAATGATTCACCTCTTCTCCTTTCCCCACAGTTAGGCGTTTCCATCCTATATCCAAGTAGCAATATATACACAATAAAACCTCAATTAACTGGACTCCAGTTACTCAGAAATCTAAATTAATTAGATAATATTATGCACTCCATTGTTGAAAAGGGAGAGATTGCACAAAAATGCTTATACCTTATAGTTTTAAGAGTACTATCTTATTTTTTTGTAGAGTTTTGTGGAGCTATAATAAGAACTTATTAATGATGAACTTGAAGCACTGAGAGTTTCTAGGTCATAACAATTAAATTATCTTCTTTAATGAGAAAAGTAGACCAACACACTTAGAAAATATTTTCAAGGAGCATTGAAGCTTAAAAATAAATTTCTGGTTATTCAAAAACACATAAGTCTCAAACATTCTAGTTAATTGAGATTTATTATGCCCTCTTTTCACTTCAGTCTAACTTCTTTGTGGTTTCAGACCATTAACATTTTGTTGTTAGTTATTTGTCCAAGCCTAAAATCTGCATTTTTTGCCTAAACATTCTACAAACCTATCTCACGGAATCCTCACAACAAAAAAATGTACAGAACCTTTTTAGAAGAAAAAATTGACGTGGACTTTTAATGCTGAGGTCAATTATTTTAAATACCATGCTTCTACAGTATGTACAGTGATAAAACTGGATTCAGACTCATGATACTTACAGCTCCTATTAAAATAACAAAACAAGGACAAATTTAGTAATTAACACAAAATGACAAAACAATGTAATCCAAATGAACCATATATGATTGATGTGATGGATAGTTTTGTTTGAGCTTTGGGCTCAATGTAAGAAAAAAAGGCTTATGTTGACTTGATTCTTTTGATTTTGAGCACTATGAGCCTTTGTTTGAATAATCACATGATCAGTATCATTAATTTTTCTCTTAAGCAATTATCTTGTTTTTAACGTTGGCCCTTTGTTTTGATGGAGCAGTCATTGAATAATGCACCCCAAAAACGAAAATAAAAAGCAGTTAAAAGTTGCTTTATAACAAACTTCACAACAGGTATACTATCACCCATACTGTTAATGAGCTGGGACAATTTGGTCTGTACAAACCAGGACCTACAATACATTCACTCCCAGGGCTCCCAGTATGTGGTGGTCTGACTGCTGTCGTGGGTAATTTGAGTCTAGTTTCCTTTTATTGGCATGAACTCTGTGGTGGCCGGGTTTTCCCATCACTTTTTTCTAGGTAAATGACTCTCAACCTCATGTCTGCAGCTTGCCCCAAGGCCTTTTGGCTTTTCCTGTGGTGAGAAGGAGATTGTAAACATGAATAAAGCATGGGCACTAATGTTATCTGTTGGTGGTCATCAAGATAATCCCAACAAATGTCTATACTACTTTTTCAACTTTTGTTGAAGTAAAAATTCCAAATTAAAACATTGTAAGGTAACTTCACAGGGGTTGACATTTTGAGAAACTTTGTAAACAGCTTTATTAGGATATAGTTCACATACCCTACAATTCACCCATTCAAAGTGTACAGTTCAGGCCGGGCCTGGTGGCTCATGCCTGTAATCCCAGCACTTTGGGAGGCTGAGGAGGGCGGATCACGAGGTCAAGAGATAGAGACCATCCTGGCCAACATGGTGAAACCCCGTCTCTACTAAAAGTACACGAATTAGCTGTGCGTGGTGGCATGCGCCTATAATCCCAGCTACTCGGGAGGCTGAAGCAGGGTAATTGCTTGAACCTGGGAGGTGGAGGTTTGAGTGAGCCAAGATCGTGCCACTGCACTCTAGCCTGGTGAAAGAGCGAGACTCTGTCTCAAAAAAAAAAAAAATAAATAAATAAATAAAATAAAAAGTGTACAGTTCAATGGTTTTATTAGATTGGTGCAAAAGTAATTGCAATTTTACCATTACAATTTCAATGGTAATTACTTTTGCACCAACCTAATAGTATATTCACAGAGTTGTGCAACCACCACCAGTTGATTTTAAAACATTTTAATCACTTCAAAAAGAAACCCTGTTTCTGTTATCTATCACCCTCCTATTCCTTTACTCTCCATCACCCAGCTTCCCCAGTCTTTTTTTGTTTTCTGGCTCCCAGGCTGAAGTGCAGTGGTGTGATCATAGCTCACTACAGTCTCTAATTCCTGGGTTTAAGGAATCTTCCTGCCTCAGCCTCCCAAGTAGCTGGGACTACAGGTGTGTGGTACCATGCCTGGCTCCTCTCCCTTAGTATTAAACCATCACTAATTTATGTTCTGCCTCTTTAGATTTCTCTGTTCTGGCCTTTCATATGAATGGTACCATATAGCATGTGGTCTTTTGTGACTAGCTTATTTCACTTAGCACAATGTCTTCAAGATTCATCCACCCTGTAGCATGTATCAGCATTTCATTTCTTTTTATGACTAAATCTTCCATTGTATAGACATACCACCTTTTGTTCATTTGTCAGCTGATGGATGTTTAGATTGTTTCCATCTTTTGACTATGATGAAACATTCATGTAAAAGTTTATGTTAATGTATGTTTTCATTTCTGTCAAGTATATATCTAGGAGTGAAATTGCTTGATCAAATAATAACTCTATGTTTAATTCTTTGAGGAAGAACAAAACTGTTTTTCAAAGTGCTGCACCATTTTACCTTACCGCCAGCAGTGTATGATGGCTCCAGTTTCTCCACATCCTTGCCAACACTTGTTACTATCTGATTTCTTTTTCCAAGTCACCCTAGTGGGTGTGAAGGGGAATCCCATTTTGATTCTCTCTTAAACTATGCTCAGTACTAATTTTGTTTGCATGTGTTTGTTGCATCATTTGTTCTTTTTAAAAAATGGACATCATTTCTTTGTTTTTTATTTGAACACTCTAAACTTATTTGAAAATCTTCATCAGACTATTTTTGATAAATTATTTTCATCTGGAGCAAATATTTGCTTAGTCTGTCTTAGTATTACAGTTTCTCAAACACTTCGGAATTTCAGTGTATAGGCTGATTTTCAGTTAGATATATTTTATTAAGACCCTCTCCCTTATGGGCCAATATTCAACATTCTTAAAATAATTTTCAACCCAGAATTTCATATCCAGCCAAACTAAGCTTCATAAGTGAAAGAGAAATAAAATCTTTTACAGATGAGCAAATGCTGAGATTTTTGTCACCACCAGGCCTGCCTTACAAGAACTCTTGAAGGAAGCAGTAAACGTGGAAAGGAACAACCGGTACCAGCCACTGCAAAAACATGTCACGTTGTAAAGACCACTGATGCTAGGAAGAAACTGCATCAACTAATGAGCAAAATAACCAGCTAACATCATAATGACAGGATCAAATTAACACATAACAGTATTAACCTTATATATAAATGGGCTAAATGCTCCAATTAAAAGACACAGACTGGCAAATTGGATAAAGAGTCAAAACCCATCAGTGTGCTGTATTCAGGAGACCCATCTCACATGCAGAGAGACACATAGGCTCAAAATAAAGGGATGGAGGAAGATCTACCAAGCAAATGGAAAACAAAAACAAAAAAAAGCAGGGCTTGCAATCCTAGTCTCTGATAAAACAGACTTTAAACCAACAAACATCAAAAGAGACAAAGAAGGCCATCACATAATGGTAAAGGGATCAATTCAACAAGAAGAGCTAACTCTCCTAAATATATATGCACCCAATACAGGAACAACCAGATTCATAAGGTAAGTCCTTAGAGATCTACAAAGAGACTTAGACTCCCACACAATAATAATGGGAGACTTTAACACCCCACTGTCAACATTAGACAGACCAATAAGACAAAGTTAACAAGGATATCCAGGACTTGAACTCAGCTCTGTACCAAGCAGACCTAACAGACATCTACAGAACTCTCCATCCCAAATCAACAGAATATACATTCTTCTAAGCACCACATCACACTTATTCCAAAATTGACCACATAGCTGGAAGTAAAGCACTCCTCAGCAAATGTAAAAGAACAGAAATTATAACAAACTGTCTCTCAGACCACAGTGCAATCAAACTAGAACTCAGGATTAAGAAACTCACTCAAAACCACTCAACTACATGGAAACTGAACAACCTGCTCCTGAATGACTACTGGGTAAGTAACGAAAGGAAGGCAGAAATAAAGATGTTCTTTGAAACCAATGGGAACAAAGACACAACATACCAGAATCTCTGGGCCACATTTAAAGCAGTGTGTAGAGGGAAATTTATAGCACTAAATGCCCACAAGAGAAAGCAGGAAAGATCTAAAATTGACACCCTAATATCACAATTAAAAGAACTAGAGAAGCAGGAGCAAACACATTCAAAAGCTAGCAGAAGGCAAGAAATAACTAAGATCAGAGCAGAACTGAAGGAGACAGAGACACAAAAAACCCTTCAAAAAATCAATGAATCCAGGAGCTGGTTTTTTGAAAAGATCAAGAAAATTGATAGACTGCTAGCAAGACTAATAAGAGAGAAGAATCAAATGGATGCAATAAAAAATGATAAAGGGGATATCACCACTGATCCCACAGAAATACAAACTACCATCAGAATACTATAAACACCTCTATGCAAATAAACTAGAAACTTTAGAAGAAACGGATAAATTCCTGGACACATACACCCTCCCAAGACTAAACTAGGAAGAAGTTGAATCCCTGAATGGACCAATAACAGGCTCTGAAATTGAGGCAATAATTAATAGCCTATCAACCAAAAAAAGTCCAGGACCAGACAGATTCACAGCCGAATTCTACCAGAGGTACAAAGAGGAGCTGGTTCCATTCCTTCTGAAACTATTCCAATCAATAGAAAAAAAGGCAATTCTCCCTAACTCATTTTATGAGGCCAGCGTCATCCTGATACAAAAGCCTGGCAGAGACACAACAAAAAAAGAATTTTAGACCAATATCCCTGATGAACATCAATGCAAAAATCTTCAATAAAATACTGGCAAACCGAATCCAGCAGCACATCAAAAAGCTTATCCACCACGATCAAGTGGGCTTCATCCGTGGGATGCAAGGCTGGTTCAACATGTGCAAATCAATAAACATAATCCATCATATAAACAGAACCAAAGACAAAAACCACATACTTATCTCAACAGATACAGAAAAGGCCTTTGTCAAAATTCAACAGCCCTTCATGCTAAAAACTCTCAATAAACTAGGTATTGATGGGATGTATCTCAAAATAAGAGCTATTTATGACAAACCCACAGCCAATATCATACTGCATGGGCAAAAACTGGAAGCATTCCCTTTGAAAACTGGCACAAGACAGGGATGCCCCCTCTCACTACTCCTATTCTACATAGTGTTGGAAGTTCTGGCCAGGGCAATCAGACAGGAGAAAGAAATAAAGGGTATTCAATTAGGAAAAGAGGAAGTCAAACTGTCCCTGTTTGCAGATGACATGATTGTATATTTAGAAAACCCCATCATCTCAGCCCAAAATCTCCTTAAGCTGATAAGTAACTTCAGCAAAGTGTCAGGATATAAAATCAATGTGCAAAAATCACAAGCATTCCTATACAACAGACAGAGAGCCAAATCATGAGTGAACTCCCATTCACAATTGCTTCAAAGAGAATAAATACCTAGGAATCCAACTTACAAGGGATGTGGAGGACCTCTTCAAGGAGAACTACAAACCACTGCTCAACAAAATAAAAGAGGACACAAATGGAAGAACATTCCATGCTCATGGATAGGAAGAATCAATATCATGAAAATGGCCATACTGCCCAAGGTAATTTATAGATTCAATGCCATCCCCATCAAGCTACCAATGACTTTCTTCACAGAATTGGAAAAAACTACTGTAAAGTTCATATGGAACCAAAAAAGAGCCTGCATTGCCAAGACAATCCTAAGTCAAAAGAACAAAGCTGGAGGCATCACGCTACCTGACTTCAAACTATACTACAAGGCTACAGTAACCAAAACAGCATGGTGCTGGTACCAAAACAGAGATATAGACCAATGGAACAGAACAGAGCCCTCAGAAATAATACTGCATATCTACAACCATCTGATCTTTGACCAACCTGACAAAAACAAGCAATGGGGAACAGATTCCCCGTTTAATAAATGGTGCTGGGAAAACTGGCTAGCCATATGTAGAAAGCTGAAACTGGATCCCTTCCTTACACCTTATACAAAAGTTAATTCAAGATGGATTAAAGACTTAAATGTTAGACCTAAAACCATAAAAACCCTAGAAGAAAACCTAGACAATACCATTCAGGACATAGACATGGGCAAAGACTTCATGACTAAAACACCAAAAGCAATGGCAACAAAAGCAAAAATTGACAAATGGGATCTAATTAAACTAAAGTGCTTCTGCGCAGCAAAAGAAACTATCATCAGTGTGAACAGGCAACCTACAGAATGGGAGAAAATTTTTACAATCTACCCATCTGACAAAGGGCTAATATCCAGAATCTACAAAGAACTTAAACACATTTAAGAAAAAATCAACCACATCAAAAAGTGGGCAAAGGAAATGAACAGATACTTCTCAAAAGAAGACATTTATGCAGCCAACAGACACATGAAAAAATGTTCATCATCACTGGTCATCAGAGAAATGCAAATCGAAACCATAATGTGCTACCATTTCACACCAGTTAGAATGGCGATCATTAAAAAGTCAGGAAACAACAGGTGCTGGAGAGGATGTGGAGAAATAGGAACATTTTTACACTGTTGGTGGGACTGTAAACTAGTTCAACCATTGTGGAAGACAGTGTGGCGATTCCTCAAGGATCTAGAACTAGAAATACCATTTGACCCATTACTGGGTCATATAGCCATCCCATTACTGGGTATATACCCAAAGGATTACCAATCTTGCTGCTATAAAGATACACGCACACGTATGTTTATTGTGGCACTATTTACAATAGCAAAGACTTGGAACCAACCCAAATGTCCATCAATGATAGACTGGATTAAAATAATGTGGCACATATACACCATGGAATACTATGCTGCCATAAAAAGATGAGTTCATGTCCTTTGTAGGGACATGGATGAAGCTGGAAATCATCATTCTCAGCAAACTATCGCAAGGATAGAAAACCAAACACTGCACGTTCTCACTCATAGGTGGGAATTGAACAATGAGAACTCTTGGACACAGGATGGGGACCATCACACACTGGAGCCTGTTGTGGGGTAGGGGAAGAAGGGAGGGATAGCATTAGGAGATATACCTAATGTAAATGACGAGTTAATGAGTGCAGCACACCAACATGGCGCATGCATACATAGGTAACAAACCTGCACATTGTGCACATGTACCCTAGAACATAAAGTATAATTTTAAAAAAAGACCCTCCCCGTTATCGTGTTCATGTCTCCCTACCCAAACATGTGGTGGTGGCTTCAGCTGGCTCACTATGTACCTCTATGCAGAATATGCAACAGCATTTTACAGACTCACCTTCAAGGCAACAATGGGGGTATTGCAGATCCAGTTAGTGAGCCAGTGGGAGACTTTATCAGGAAGCTGTATTTGGTCTGTAGGCTTTCACATTGCTAAA
Source organism: Hylobates moloch (assembly GCF_009828535.3). Lineage (NCBI taxonomy): Eukaryota > Metazoa > Chordata > Mammalia > Primates > Hylobatidae > Hylobates > Hylobates moloch. The sequence goes on along the minus strand of NW_026652276.1, from coordinate 167,486,417 downwards.
GGCATTGCCCCAGTTGTTGGTCAGTAATAGTTTTCTCCAGCCTTCTTTTACAGGTATGGGGAGAGGGGCTGATCATATACAGGACTGAGAATGGATTTGGAGGTGGGGAGAGAGGCCAACCTTATGCTTAGCTTTAAGTATTAAAATGGTCATATGTCTATCAATTCCTGCTCTGCTCAGAGTTTTATGCTGCTTTTATTGTTTTTGGTCTACAAAAATATTTCTTTTGATTTTGTATCCGGTTTTTTAAAAAGTTGTCTATTATCTTTCCTTTTTGTGTGGTCAAAGCAGAGGGAGTAAAAGTGTGAACTCCTTGTGTCACATGGACTAGAAGTCTTGCTTTACTTAAAGAAGGATAGCAGGGGCTGGGTTAATTTGGGAGCAGGAGCTAAATGGAGTTAATAGTTTTGCAGGTAAGGAAGTAGAGTGGAAATTTTGTTTTGACTTCCCAGCATTCTTTCTCATATTAGGCAACCCCAGCTTTCCTCTGGGAACTTCCCCTCCCTTCTGACATCAGTCAGCATGATTTGGGGTTTGGCTCATCCTACCCCCATAGTATCGGTATGTGATCCAAGGCCTGGCCGCTGTAATTGGTTCAGGGATAAGCAAATAATTCAAGTTGTCCAATGAGATCTCTCCCTGTTGTTTTTCTATCAGGAAAGACATACACTTTTCTTTTTTGTGTCTAGCTCCCAGCATAGTCCCCTGTAAAATAGGGTCAATAGTGTTGTCTATCTCATAGAGAATCAGAGGCTAGGAGAGCCTGGCACATGTTGGCTGTTGTCATCGTTATTATGATTCCACGTGAAATTTAGAGGAGGGAGCAATTGCCTTCAACTGGTCTGGTCTAGGAGAGATTCATACAGGAGATGAGATTTTAAGTGGATCTTGAAGGATACATAGGAGGTTGATGGAAAGGAACAGAGAAAAAGCACTATCAAGAGGTAGAAGAGGACAACATAGTGGTGGATAGGAGGGATGGTGAGGAGGGTTGGTTGAAAGCTGAGGGTGGGTGTGGCAGTGGAGACCATATTGGGAAACTTGTTGGGGCCTGAACCAAGGAATTGGGACTTTATTTGGCAAGTATTGGGAAACCAGGGAAGGTTCCGAATTATAAAATATGATTGAAGTGGAATGGCTTATAATGAAATGACTCTTCTATAGGCAGAGGGTGGAGAAGTGAGAAATCACTCCACATGTTCCTTCACTGTAACCTCTTGATTACTTAAGCCCCAAACACAAAGCCAAACCACACATAGGAGAAAGTCTAGGAGAATGATGGAAGAAACAAAATAGGAAAACACCATTTTCCTCCTTCCTTGCTGGATTCATAGCCCATGTTTCAGTTTTCTGTATATTAACCAAGTCAGCTTTCCTTTATTTCTGGGTCATGTAAGCTTAGTGTCTGTGTCATGGGGGTGGGGGGGTTGTTTTATGCACGAGTTTTTTTTTGGCAGTGTATACATTTGTACGAAATTACTTTTTTTGTACAAATTAGTGATGTACAAAATTATTTTAATGAGTTGGTTATCGTTGGTTGTCCACATTCCTTTTACTATTTTTTCCTTAAATAAATAGGTCATTGTAGGGACTTCAGCAAGATGTGGGCAAACCAAACGTAGCTTCCTTTGTAATATTTGAAGACATGTCATCAAATAGGTAGACCGGAGCCGTGATTAAGCCCTTTCAAGAAGACATGTGTTTTATACTTTGCCACAGCCGTCACTACTCCTAGTTTTTCCCCAACTCTGAGCCCCTGCGTCAGTAGCATTTATCATCACATGCTTAGTTCCATACATTAATTTTCATACCTACTTGGCCACTATGGGCATTCATGTATAAAATCAATTTTTATTTTTCACTTCTGAAGTTAAACTTTTATGGGTATTTCTCATAAGTTTTCTGAGACAAGCTAAAAAGCAGCATTAATTATCCCAAATACTGAAGAGCTGAGTTCAGGCCAATTCTCAGTTGTAACTCATGTATGCCACCTTTCTTGGCCTGACTAGTTTTGTGCATTCGTTGAGAAAGGGAGTCTGCCAGGCGTTGTTTTCTATCTGATGGTAGGCCAACAGATGCTGTGAAATCATGCCAATACGTGCCAAGCTGTCACCTCTGCATCCTTATTTATCAGGGAGTCCATTGTACAAGTCTCCTATTACATCATGTTTACTTGTTCAGATAGATAAAGGTCCATACCTAGATGAACAAATTCTTAGGAAGGTGCTATTTTTACCCAATTCCCTAAACCACATATGAGTGACAAATATTTCCATAGGATTAATGAATAGGTGTTTCAGTCTCCTCCACCCTTATTAAATACTGGCTTTTTCTTTCATGCTTGGAACACTGTTGAATTTGTGGATGAGAAACATTTTCCATATGTAATGAATCCAAGGACTTTTTTAACCTATTAGATTTTGTTGCATATATTGGTCACTCTTTTAAATAATAGTTTCAATCTAACCAAAAATCAAATAACCTGAGAATCTGATATGCCTTCATTTTGAATATTTTCATATTTTACAAGTAATGTACATAGAGCTCATTTTTTTGATAAGATCGAGAATTGACCAAAGGAATCATGTAGTTTTAGCCATCTGTAGTTTTATCATTTGCCAAAAAATTTCCTGAGCTTCGTAGAAACCACATAGAAACCAAATGACTTGGTTTTATTTCCATTTCTCTAGGCAATAAACCAATTTTTCAGTCTCCATGGACACCCAGTGGAGCAACAGTAGTTAGATCTGTAAAAACTGCTATCTGACTTAGAATCTGCTGGTGGCCTGCCCACCAGCACTTGATGACAACTTAGGCTTGACCCTCTAAGAGACCACATGTGTGAGAGATTGCACGTGGGCATCTGGAACAGTGCCAAGCTACTGTTCCAGGTTCTTAAATTGTGGAGGTTCGCAAATAATTATGGATCGTGTCTTGAAAGCTGGGCAGTTAGAAAGTCCAAAATAAGGCAGTGGAAATGGTAAAAAAAAAATTTAATTTCAAAAAAATGGTCTGGTTGAAATAGATTTACTTTCCACTTGGTTAAGCAAGAGCCGTCACATACTGATGGGTATGTTAACTCAGTTAAGAAAGAATACATATTTGGAAATCCTTGTGGAAAGCCCAAAATAATACTTGAAATGAGAGAAGTCATAGGCTTATGTGTCAGTACATATGAAAGATAGCTTTGACTCTAAGCAGTAATTGGAAAGCCTGCCCTTTCAGTCTCAGCAGCAATATAAGAAAAGATTGAACTGAATTGCTCTGTGTCATATATTAGTTCTCTAGGGCCTGTTTCCTCTAGCCTAGAATAGTGATTACTTGAAAAGATTAATCTGGTTTAGAGGTTTTGAATATGTAGTCCTTTGCTCTTGCTTGCATTGTGTAAAACTCCCTATTTCCTAGTTACTCTAAAATTAAGAAATTAAAAACTAGGTCTCACAGATCATTAAACAGCATTGGAAATGTCAAAAAAGAAAGGCATATGAAAATGATACCTTAATTGGCATTAGGGGACATAACACAACTCTGTAATAAATATGCTAGACCATTCCAGGTATGTAGTTTCTTTTTTCTGGGTTTTTGCCTCCTTATCTGTAAATGGTGTGGGGTGGTTGCTAATATTCCTTCTAGTGCTAATATTCCTTCTATTACTAATATTCTACTCGTTAATGAAAAGTCAGTTTTCATTTCACATATAACAAATAACATGGTCTTGAGAAATCTAGCTTTCTACAGGAAGAAAACATTCAAGTTCACGATCTTCGGGAATTGGATGAAAGAATCAATCTTGTGCTTTTTGAACAAGCAATAATCATTCCTGTTTCTCCTTAGACCATGGAACATTTCCGTGAATACCATAGAAAATGGATTCCTGGGGAATAAGAATAGGTGCATTTTCTCAGAGACTTTTATTTTTGGTTTGTTTCTAGATATTTGAGACAAAAAATAAGAATAGAATCTAAAAATGTAAATTGTTTTTTAAAAGGAGGAGATAGTAATAGATGGTAGTTAACCATCAGAAATCAGCCATAGTTTTGTGAATGTATAATGAACTGATTTTGGGGTGATATATTTAAAAATTGCCTTGGGAACAGGAGAAAGATTTAGGAGAAATGTTACAGAAGAAATCTTCAGCTTTACAAACCCAGGGATTGTCATATATATATAAAAATAAAATTGTTCCTTGACAGCACCTTCCCTCTGTTCAATGTTTTCCATCTCACTCAAGTCACATGGGCACATAAGGAAGGAAAGGCATTCCAGGTAGAAGTGACACCATGAACCAGAGAGAGGAGGTGTGAGACTGCATGGCATGTGGAGGCAGTGCGAGGAGTATAAAATGTAGAAAGAGGCTGGATTACTCAGAGTTCAGGTGCAGATAATAGAAACCACTTGAGCAATTTTGAGCAGTTTTAATATAGGCATATGGTGCTTACAAACCTGTGGGAAGGGGTGGAACAGTAGGCTTCCGGTGGGCCCTTCAGAAATGATTCTTAAATTGACACTTCAGGACCTATCTGCTTCTTGGTCTCAGGAACACACACCTTAGCCATGATCTGTGTATAAAATAAGCAAGCCAACTCAGAACCAAGCTGCACCTGTTAGATTCTTTTTAGCAAAATGGAGTCATAGTGCCTTGCCCTTCTCTCCCTTTAATTCAATAGCAAAATCAAATCTTGGAAGAGTGTTTCTGATTGGAGGAATCTGAATCACTTCCAGAACTCTAACTGCAAGGAATTTGGGGAAATAAATTCTTTAGTTTTTTTTTATCTTCTATTGTTCAGGAACAAACACTAAGAAGATAGATGGATGCTGAGCCCACTGATCTATCTCATCTGCTGTGGTATCTATTGCAGAAATCTAGGAAACTGATGTGGAAGGCCTGAAGTAGGGTAGTCAGGAGGGTGCCGTAGTGATGATGGTACAATTCAGTCAGTCTTTATAAGGCAAAACCATAAGACCATTAAGAAATAGGAGTGAGATAAAGGATGATTTCCAATGTTCTGATTTAACCTGGACTTGATAAAAATTATGTTGGAGGAAGGGCAGATTTTGAGGGCAGGAGTAAAGAATTGAAAATGGGAAATGTTGAAGAGTTTAGTTTTATAGAATTTGAAGTGATAGAGGGGATACTTGGTTGACATGTCTAAAGAACACTCGGGGGTTTTGGTTTGAAGCTCCAGAGAAAGGCCTGAGTAAAAATATAGATTGAGGCTGGGGATGGTGGCTCATGTTTAATCCCAGCACTTTGGAAGGCTGAGGTGGGAGGACTGCTTGAACCCAGGAGTTTGAGACTAGCTTGGGTAACATAGTGAGATCCTGTCTCTCTTTTTTTTTAAATTAAATAAAAAAATAAATGTAGGTTGAGAAGTTATATGTGACACTTAAAAGCCATGCATGTGGCCAGGCACGGTGGCTCATGTTTGTAATCCCAGCACTTTGGGAGGCCAAGGCAGGTGAATCCCCTGAGGCCAGGAGTTTGAGACCAGCCTGGGCAACATGGCGAAATCTGTCTCTACAAAAAAAAAAAAAAAGAAATTAGCCGGGTGTGGTGGCTCACACCTGTAGTCCCAGCTACTCGGGAGGCTGAGGTGAGGGGATAACTTGAGCCTAGGAGGTTGAGGCTGCAGTGAGCTGAGATCAAGCCACTGTGCCCCAACCTGGGCAACAGAGTGAGACCTTGTCTCAAAAAAAGAAAAATCCATGCATGTGGATGAAATTTTCTGGAGAAAGCAAGTAGAAGGACAAATGAAGATTCATGGCAGAACAACTCTGGAGACAACTAATGTAAAGAGGTGTGAGGCACAATAGGACCATACAAATGAGACCGAGTGGCTACAGTGGTAGAAGGAGAACCAGAGAAGAAATGTGGAACAGAAATCAAATAAAGGGACAGTTACTTAAGTTCAAAACAGCTGTGATGTCAAGTAAGATCAGGGCTGAGGAGTGTCCAGTAGTTTTGACCATTAGGAGATCCTTAGCAAAACAGGTCAAGGTGTTTAGTGGGACTACACCGTGTTGATTTAGGTACGAATGAAAAGTGAGGAAGAATGGAGTAATCTCTGCTTTCTGGAAACATGGCTCTGAAGGGAAGGGAAGCTTTGGAGAAAGAACACAGAATGGAGGGAGAGTTTAATCATAAGCTCCAAAAGTCTTAAACAGGCTTAGATGCTGAAAAAAAGGAATCAATGGCCAGGTAAAGATTGACCATACGGGAAAGAGTCAGGTACTAGATACCAGCTGCCTACAGGTTTGGAAGAGGAGTCCAGAGTCTGTACTGCTCCTCCTTAGATAGGGGAGGAATATGTATTTCTCTTACACATGGCAGTGAGGGAAACCATGAATGAAGAAGCAGATATGTTTGTGAAAGGTGGGAAAGAACAGAATAGAAATCACACCTGATAGATTATTTTCTGGATGATATAAAATGCAGATAATTTGCTGAGAGAAGGGAGAGTGGGCATGGGGTTAAATAGAATGGAGTAAGAGGTTTGCAGAAAAAATGGGTTGGGGGAAATGAACGAGAAATGATTAGAGACCCATGTCAGAACTGCTGATCAGGACTGACCATGAAGAAGTGGGGAGATTTCTGAGGAAAGGCATAAAGTAATATCATAATTGTCATGATCATGAGGTCTTTGGTTCTTTAAAAAGTGGTGGTGTGTCCTTACAATGATGGTGTTCCTCTTAAAATATTTGTTTTAGAGTTGTCCAACTGTTGATTAGGTAAGCCTTTTAAATCACTGCCATTGTCATCATCATCATAATCATAATCTGTTAATCTATTAATAAGATCAATCTTGTAATTGTATTGCAACTTTCAGTGCCTTGGATAAAAATGAGACAAAATGGCAGAAGTGTATCATTAAAGAAAGAATGCCTAAGAATTTACATTTTGAAGGACTCTTCTGTGACTGAAAGCTGTCCCCTTAAGTTAAACCTGATTGAGAATTTGAGAAATCTTCCCAACAGACTAAGGACATGAAAAGATGCTCAATATTATTAGTCATTGGGGATATGCAAAATGAAACCACAATAAGATATGACCAAGTATTTATTAGAAAGTCTAAAATGAATAAGACTGAAACATATCAGGTATTGGCAAGGATGTGGGGCAACTGGAACCCTCATACACTGCTGATGGGGAAGAAAATATTTCAACCATCTTGGAAAACAGTTTGACAATTTCTTGGAAATACAGACACACCCACACACACACACACGCACGCACACACATGCCTGCTGTATAACCCAGTCATTCTATCTTCAGATGCCATAAACATTTGTGTATAAGTCTTTACCCAAGAGAAAAAGAAATATGAGTATACAGAGACAATGTTCATAGCACTTTTATTTGTAATAATAAAAAATTGAAACAACATATATCAATAGATGAATGGATAAACAAATTGTGGTATATCCATACAACGGAATACTAATTAACAATAAAAAGGAATAAAGTATTGATTGCACAGCAGCATGATGAATCTCAAAATAATTATGGTGATTCAAACAAGCCAGACAAAAGAGAATATGTAGTGTATTATTCCGTTTGTTAAATTGTCTACAAAATTCAAACTAATCCATAGCAACAGAAAACAGATCAGATGCCTAGAGATGGGGGTGAGGGCAGGGCAGGGCTGAGAAGGGATTATCAATAAGCACAAGGAAACTCCTGGGGGTGATGCGTGTGTTCATTATCTTGATTGCGATGATGGTTTCACGGCTACATTCATAGGTCAAAGCCTACGAAACTACACACTTTTAATAGGTGCAGTTTATTATACTTTAATAAAACTATCACAAAAAAGAAATAACTTATGTTCAAGAACTGGAACATGATTTTATTATGTTATACAACAGCACACTTTTTGAACTTTGTATATCTTTTAAAAATCATGTTTTGGAGCCTATGTTGTGTCATTGGAAAATGCTCATAATATTTAGAGACAAGCTTGGTTCTGATTTATAATAGCTCATTAATATTTGTTGAAAGTTAAATCAATGATGTAGTGTTAAATGAAAACAAGATATAAAAAATACTTATATAATATCCCAAATGTGGTAACTCTCTCTTCTCTCCCACTGCTGAAAGGAAATACCCCAAAATGTTAACTGGTTGTGTCTGTTAGGTGGAATAACATATAATTTTTATTTTCCTTCTCATGGTTTTGGGGCTTTTCTAAAATTGAGCTTCTGTTACTTTCACAAGCAGACAAAAACCCAATAAATGCCCTTCTAAAAGATTCTTGCCCACACGAAGGAATTCATTTGGTGCAAATATTTTTAGAAAACATTAGTCTAATTGAGGTACATAGCATCTTTTCTTGCACTTTTTTGATAGCAACATGTTAGCAAATACTTCTCAGAGATTTTACTTGGAATGGTGGATGTGCTGGAAAGAAAGACTTATACCAGCTTCAGCCTGCCAGCTTGTGATATGCTGTCTAGAAATGCCTACTTATAGGCATGTTTTATATAGCCTTAGGAGTTCCCTTACCTTTATTGCTCCACCTCTAGCAGTCCTTTAATAAAACAAGGTCAAAGACAAGGACAATAAATTCCCAGGGCCATTCCTAGCACAGTTCTGCAGGAACTGATCATCAAAGATGTCCTGATCGGAAAAAGAGAGTTGCTGGATGTAGGTTTTTCTGTGAAATGCAGATGATTTCTTGCTCCTTTGTCTAATCAGTGGTGACCTTTTTTCTTTTTGCAAAAAAAGCAAGTGCAGGGTGTGAGACATATGGGGTTAGAGCACAGGAGAAAGCCCTCCCCTGGGAAGGTGAGAGTCAAAGGTGATGAAGAGTCAGGAGGGTTCTCCCGCATAAATACATGCTGAAAGATGTACCTTCCTTACTGTCCCCAAGAGTATGAAGGGCATTTGTCCTGGCAGGCTTTCATTTTGATTTTCTGCTTGTGTGAAAAGGACAATGACTGGGTGCTGTTTGAGTAAGGTGGGATTTGGCAGGAGGGTGGGGGCTGGGCCATGAAGGAGAGAGATTGGTGAGACTGAGGTAGTCCTAGGTCCTGCTTTGTCAGGTCGCTGGGATTGTATCTTACAGCCTAATCTGTTCTTATCCAGTGACATGAACATTAAAACTAAAGTAGGAATGGAACCTTCCATGTTTGAAAATCATCCAGTGGCTTATAACATTTTAGCTTTTCATTTCTTTTTTTATTATTTAAAAAGTTATAAGCAAATCCTTGAAAATGTGTTTGTTCGAGTCCCTAGGACCCATTGTAATCCCTCTGCTATGTAAACAATCTTATCCTTGAATGTATCAGTTTGCAAATCAGATCTTCAGGTACTTTTCTTAAATGTTCTGCATTCTTCTCATCTAGATTTCCCTAGAGGATTTTTTTTGTTGTTGCTGTTGTTTTTTTGAGATGAGGTCTGGCCATGTTGCCCAGGCTGGAGTGCAGTGGCTATTCACAGGCACAATCCCACTACTGATTAGCATGGGAGTTTTGACCTGTTCCATTTCAGACCTGGGCCTGTTCACCCTTCCTTAGGCAACCTGGTGGTCCCCACTCCCGGGAGGTCACCATCTTGATGCTGCACTTAATGCAGACATCCGATGGGCATAGCGCACTACAGCTCAGAACTCCTGGGCTCAAGCGATCCTCACGCCTAAGCCCGCCGAGTAGCTGGGACTACAAGCGTGTGCCACCATGCCCCACTAGATTTCCCTTGAGTTTTGAGAGGGACGTCTGGTCACTCCATCGTAGTTCTTCAGCCTTCTGGATTTTACCCTCAGCCTCCTTGCACCTCCTCAACTGGTCAGGCCATAGAGACTACCATTGTTGGGTGGAAACCATGAAAATCCAGTTCCTCTTGCTTGCCTAGGGCCAGGGATGGTGAGTGGAACAGCGAGTCAGGAGAATTCTCCATCTGGGAACAAAGTTTTAGGCATTACAGGTGAGAATTACATATGCTTCCCTCACCCCCACTTAGAAACATTGTTATACATGGAGACTAAGTGCTAGAATGCTATGATGGTGGAGTTTAATGCGTTCGTGGTTAAACAAGTTTTAGTAGGATCACTTGGGCATTCAAGGTCTTTGAAAGTTGTCGTATATGTGTGTATATATGTCACATATGTATGTTACATATCTATCATATATCTATACAATTTTTTGTTAAACTAATCATTTAACCCAAACCTTTGAGCAGAACAACACATTCCCCAATCATGATTGACAATAGGATTGGCCACATTTAATTGTGGAAGAATGAAAGGAAGAATTATATGTTCATGATCTATTTTCTTTTACATAGAAATACTTTTCTATGTTATAATTTCTTTCAACATAGTAGAAAATCTGGTCACTGGTCTGAGTCCTCTCATTTCACAAATTGTCCCTTACATTTAGCTGGCCTATAGCTAATTCATATTTCACTCTGATTATTGCAGAATCATTTACTTTTGTATAGGCAGTTGTATTTGGCCATTCTTGCATTGCTATAAAGAAATACCTGAGACTGGGTAATTTATAACAAAAGAGGTTTAATTGGCTCATGGTTCTGCAGGCTGTGCGGGAAGCATAGCAGCATCTGCTTCTGGGGAGCCCTCAGGAAGCTTCCAATCATGGCAGAAGGCAAAGGAGTAGCAGGCACATCACATAGCAAAAGCAAGAGCAAGGAGAGACTAGGGGTGTGGGTGGAGGTTGGGGGTGGTGGAGGGAGGAGCCACACCCTTTTAAACGTCCAGATTTCACAAGAACTCACTATCGCAAGGACAGAATCAAGCTCTGAGGGATCCACCCCCGTGATCCAAACACCTCCCACCAGGCCACACCTCCAGCACTGGGGCTTGTAATTCAACATACGATTTTACTGGGGACAAACATACAAACTATATCAGCAGTAGTTATTTCATAAATAATTTAAGTCTTTTCGGTATTTAAAAAAAGTTTTTGTGCCCCAAGTGGATTCCATATATTTGTGAATAAATAGTGAAATCTAAATATGCTGTTGGTTAAAACTTGTTTTTCAGTCACTCTTGAGAATTTGAAGAATGACCCTGGTGTACATCAGCATTCAAAAATGAAATATCCATATTTCTTTTTGGTAGGGAAGGAATTTTCTTTTCTTTTTTTTTTTTTTTTTTTTTTTTTGAGTCGGAGTCTCACTTTGTCACCAGGCTGGAGTGTAGTGGTGCAATCTCAGCTCACTGCAACTTCTACCTCCCAGGTTCAAGGGATTCTCCTGCCTCAGTCTCCCAAGTATCTGGGACTACAGGTGCATAACACCACGCCCAGCTAATTTGTATATTTTTAGTTGAGATCGGGGTTCACCACGTTGGCCAGGATGGTCTCGATCTCTTGACTTTGTGATCCGCCTGCCTCTTTGGCCTCCCAAAGTGCTGGGATTACAGGCATGAGCCACCATGCCGGGCCAGAAGGGAAGAAATTTTCTAAAGAAATATACTGCTGAGTGCAGTCTTCAACAACAGCAGTTAGGGACTCTGAAATAAGATCTAGGCAATCCAGGTCTTGGGAATGATATCTGGGATACATTAAAAGCACCACTTTCAATATTTAAGCCCTAAAATATATTTATTATTGTTGGAATATTATATATTCCAACAGCAGTTTATTAAGGTACTCTATTCAATAGGTTATTGTTCCTTTTAAACATAGTTGTATCCTAGGTAAGAATTTTTGAGTATGGAGGATTATAGACATGTGACATTTATACACACAGAAAAAAAGTCATTTTGAAACAGAAAACTGCTTCATTCCGTAAGCATGCCATTAATACATGATTCAAGATGTCAGAGTTTGGATGAGATAATCAAATTCCTCAGATAAATCTGTTGAAAGCAGCTGCTTCATTCAGGAGTGATTTAGAGATACATAAATTGAGGACAGTAGATTGAAAAGGAAAAAAGATAAGTGTAAATTTATTACTGAAAGTGAAAAATGATTAAAAATTGCCATTATGACTATTGGGCCAATTAAAACATTTTATGTTCATTCTTCTTTCAAGAAGCCACCTACAAATGAAAGTATGGCACTAGCTCTACTATTAACAAATAGAGCTTGTTTGATGTAAAATGCCATCATTTTGAGACTATGCATTTGGCAATCTTTGGTGATCATCATAGAAAGAATGAACTAGCATTCTCTGAAAAATCCTAGTCCAAGGAAGTTTGTTCTTGATAATAAAATTTCGTGTTTATAAGGTGCCTTTCATTCAACTGTTAAGACTTCATGTATAAATGTGTTTAAATATGCAGTCATATATCACTGTCTTCATATATCATAGCCCAGATATTTCAGTTCTTTAGACATAAAGCAATTCTTTATTTCATATGAGAAAATACAATCTCTACTCCTGCCACACAAATTCTCTACAAATAACACCTTCTTGTTAATGCCTCTATATTGCTTGTGCTGAAGGATTGCCAATGCAATCTTTTCTTAAAGCAATGTTTTAAAAAATTCTTTAAAAACAAAACACCTGTGTTTCCTGGCAGAACAACAATGTATCAGCCAAAATACTTTTATTTAATGACTAACTGTGGTTAGCTAGCGCCCCATAATTCATTTCATAATTGGAAAAAAATGTAACATTTGCTGACATCATCTGAGTGCTGATCTGGACCCATTGAACAGGGAGTTTTCCAACAAAAACGATTTAATTTTCCACTTCACAACTCAGGAAGAATTTAGGATTAGGGCATTCATGGAGTCTAGAAATGGTTTTCATATTCAGAATTTTAGCTCAAAGTTTGGACAGGAAGAAAGACTGAACATAGCTTAATTTCCAAGACAAAAGTTTATCTGTAAAATCCTACTTCTTTTTATGCATGTTAATACCAGTCTGAGATCAAACATACTAAGCTCTGAAGATAAAAGTATTAGGAATAAAAAATTAAATGAAAAATCTAATGAGGGAGGAAAGATAGTTACCATTAAGTTTTATTCTGAAAGAGTTTCTTAAATATGTACTCACCTGATTTTTGCCTACCCAGATCTCAAGTTTATCTGAGTTTTCCATGCAAAATGTACATGGAATGCATAAATCATTATTTAAAAGTAATGTACTATTAATCATAGTGGCATTATTTGATATTAATGTGGTAATGGGTCCAAAATTGTATATACTCCATTGCAAACATGGCCAAAGAGTATCTAGCTTATCTTTCTTAAGAAACTTTATATCACAGAAGAGACAGAGACAAATTTGTTTTTGGAGTTGTCATTTTCAGTGTTTTTGTCTCTTCTTATTTATTTTCTTTTTACTGAGCTATAATCTATATCTCTTCTCATTTAAGCACTATCTTGTGTAATTTTTTAATTCTCTGTCTGCTTCTTTTCTTGACTGGACTTTGCTCCAGAGTCATGATCCAGGTTAAACCTATCTGTCTGCTTATCCTATGCCCATGTCCAAGCAGTTAAAATGGCTGGAAAAAATACCTACACACACACACACACACACACACACACACACACACACACACACCCCTGTGTTGCTTGGTCTCTCTTTAAGTTCTACAGACATAAATCTCAGATGGACACTCAACATCTCCAGAATCTTACTAAACTTTCATAATTTTTCATCAGCTTACATGTCCTAATGACTATGTCATGTCTTCTGTGTGAACCTCCTGCATTACGCAACCTCTCTGCCATGCTCATGTGCACTATAAGCTTGTGTTATATGCATCAGGAAAGCAGGAGCATTTAGACAGGAACTCCTTCATATTTCTCTGTGAAAGCCACCACCCTGCCCACATCATTATTCCCCTTTTTTGACTTCCTTCTCATTTCTGTGGTTGATGTGCTTGGCCAAGGTCAAAAGACAACCTGGTCAAAGGCCTCTATTGATTATAAATCCTTTCCAGGGACTTCGTTTCTATAGTTATCCCCTCTGTCTCATGTCCACATGTCTTTTGAATTTCTATCCCATTTTTCTGTTCCCCTTCATAATAATTGTCTTCAAAGAGTTATCTAGAGTTGCTTGCTGTTATGGACTGAATTGTATTCCTCCAAAATTTATAGGTTGAAGCTCTAACCTCCAATGTGGCTGTATTTGGAGATAGGGCATTTATGGAGACAATTAAGGTAAAATGATTGATTTTACCTTATAAGGATGGGGCCCTAAACTGACAGGACCAGTGTCCTTCTGAGAAGCAGAAGAAACACCCGATGATCTCTCTATCCACACACATACAGAAGAGGTCGTGTGAGGATACAATGAGAAGGCAGCCATCTGCAATTTAAGAAGAGAGGCCTCACCAGAAACCAACTTATAGCCTCCAGAACTGTGATAACTTCATTGACTTTGCCCTGGTCAAAATTAACAACGTCCCTATTCTTAGCACTAATGGCCATTCCATTATTTCTCTCTTGCTTGCTCTTTCAGCAGCATTTAACAAAGTTGATGACCACTTCCTGCTGATAGTTACTTTTCTTGGAAACCATGGTACCATACTTTTTTGGTTTCCTTCTATTTCGTTGGCTGCTGCTGCTTATTCTTCATCATGGGCACTTCTCCTCTGCCTAAATGCTAAAGGTAGGAATAACCCAGGTCCTGGTCTCCTTTCTTTTCTCTATCTACACAGTTTTTCCAGTGAGCTTCGTTCAGTCCCATGACTTTAAATACTATTTGTATACTTAAAGTTTCCAAATCATATACTTAGCTCTGATCTCTCTTCTGAGCTCTAAATTTTATATTTAGATCTCTTTGACAGCTCCACATGAATATTAAATAGCTATCTCAATTGTATTGTGCTCAAGATAGAATTTTTGTCACCCTTGACTCCAATCCTGCTTGGTCTTTTTCTCAGTATATGGGAACACCATCCACCCACTGCTGAAGCCAAAATTCTAGGAGTCAACCTTAATTCCTCTTTCTTCATTTACTCTCACCTCTAAACCCTTGGTAAGTCTTGCTGACTCTACCTCTAAAAGTGTTTTGAAACCTTTTCCAGTTCCTATCACTGCCCTTTTAGTTCTAGCTGCCATAGTCTCTACCATGGACTATTTTCACAACCTTCTAACTATACCAGGGTTCCCTCCTGTTCCCTACCCCACCCCCTAGTCCAAATGGAATTCCAATGAAATGGATATGTGGTAGCCAGGGTGCTTTTTAAAAAATATCAAATCATGACCCTCTAATTCCTCTAATAACTTCTCTAATGACTTCTCATCAGAATCAGAATAAAATCCAGAGTTATGACCTTAAAAACTCTAGGGCCTGAAGCCTTTAAAATATATTCTATGAGAAAAGTCCTGCAAAATTATTTCACTATTAAATATGATGTTGTGGATTTTTCATAGACCCTTTTATTAGGTTGAAGAAATTTTCTACTATTCCTAGTTTGTTGAATTTTATAGTGAAAGTGTGCTGAATTTTGACAAATACTTTTTCTGTATCAATTGTGATGATCATGTGGTTTTGTCCTTTATTCCACTATTATGGTGTATTATTTTCATATGTTGAACCATCCTTGCATTCCTTGGATAAAGTGCACTTAGTGATGATATAATTCTTTTTATATGTTGTTAGATTTGGTTTGCTGGTATTTTGTTGAGGATTTTTGTTCTCTTGTAATGTCTTTGTCTGGTTTTGGTAGCAGAATAATACTGGCCTCATAGGATGACCTGAGAAATCTTCCCTCTGTTTTATTTTTGGAAGATTTCATGAAATTTTGATGTTAATTCTTCAAGTTTGGTAAAATTCACCAGTGAAAGCAATTGAACTGGACTTTTCTTTATGAGACATTTTTTGCTTACTAGTTCAATCTTTTACTTGTTATAGACCTATTCAAATTTTCTATTTCTTCTTGAGTCAGTTTTGGTAGTTTGTGTCCTTCCAGGCATTTGTTAATCTTAACCAGGTTATCTAATTTGTTGACATACAATAATTCCTAGTATTCCCTTATATCCTTTCTTATTTCTGTAAGATCAGTAGTAATGCCATTCTTTTCATTCTTCATTTTAGTAATTTGAGACTTGTCTTTTTTCTTGGCTAGAGGTTTGCCAGTTCTAATGTTGTCTTCAAAGAATCAACTTTCTTTGGTTTTATCTATTTTTTATTCACTGTTTCATTTATTTTTGCTGTAATAATTATTTCCTTCTTTCTGCTTTCTTTAGGCTTGGTTTTCTCTTTTTCTAGTTTCTTAGAGTGGAAAGTTAGGTTATTGGTTTGAGATTTTTCTGCTTTTTAAATATAAGCATTTACTACTATATATATCTCCCTAAGCATTGCTTTAGCTGCATTTCATAAGTTTTGGTATGTTGTGTTTTCATTTTAGTTCATCTAAAAGTATTTTATTTTTATTTTTTTGAGACAGGGTCTTGCTCTGTCACCAAGATTGGACCTCAGTGGTACGATCACAGCTCACTGAAGCCTCAGCCTTTTTGCAGGCTCAAGTGATCCTCCTACCTCAGCCTTTCGAATAGCTGGGACTCTAGGCATGCACCACCATGCCCAGCTAATTTTTTTTTTTGTAGAGATAGGATCTCCTTATGTGGCCCAGGCTGGTCTCAACCTCTTGGGCTCAAGTGATTCTCCTGCCTCGGCCTCCCAAAGTGCTGGGATTACAGGTATGAGTCACCAGGCCTGGCCCTCAAAGTATTTTCCAATTGTCTTTTTGGTATCTTCTTTGACACATTCATTATTTAAGAGTATGTTGTTTAATTTCCATGTATTTGTGAAATTCCCAAATATCCTTCTTTTACTGATTTCTAATTTCAATCCATTGTGGTCAGAGATCATATTTTGTATTATTTCAATCCTTTTTAATGGCCTAGCACGTGACCTATCCTGGAGAATGTTCCATGTACACTTGAGAAGAATGTGTATTCTGTTGTGTGAAATGTTCTGTTAGGTCTAGTTAGTTTATGGTATTATTTAAGTGTTCTATTTTCTTGTTCATCTATTTAGTTGTTCTATATATCATTGAAGTGGGACAGTGGACTCTCCAATTACTATTACTGAATTGTCCATTTCTCTCTGCAGTTCTGTCTGTTTTTGTTTCACGTTTTTTTAAAGCCCTGTTATTAGGTGCAATTCATGTACATATATGTTTATCATCACCCTCTTGATGGATTGACCAATTTATCATTATAAAATGTCCTCCTTTATTTCTAATAATAAATTTGGGGTTAAAATGTAGTTTGTCTGATATTAGTATAGTCACTGCAGCTCTTTTTTTGGTTAACCTGTATTATATATTTTCCCCCATCCTTTTGCTTTCAACTTATTTGTGATTTTGGATCCAAAGCTCTTGTAGACAATATATAGCCAGATCATGTCTTTTAAAAATCCTGCCTGTCAATCTCTGCTTTTTGATTAGAGTGCTTAATCTATTAAATTTAATATATTTCTGATGTCAGTACTTGTGTCTGCTGTTTACTCTTGCTTTCTATATACCTCTTTTTTTGTTTTTGTATTTCTTTATTAACACCTTATTTTGCATTAAATAGATATTTTCTAGTGTATCATTTTAATTCTCTTGTCCTTTATTGCACTGTCTTTTGGAGTTATTCCTTAGTGGTTGCCCTGGGGATTACAAATAACATCTTAAATAATTAATCTAGTACATATTAATATCAACTTAATTTCAATAGTATACAAAAACTTGGCTTCTATATAGCTCTGTTCTCTCCTTTTTTCTTTGGTGCTATTATTGTCATACAAATGACCTCTTTATATATTATATGTCCATTGATGCAGATTTATAATTATTTTATACAGTTTTCTTTTAAATCAGATAGAAAACAGAGTTAAAAATGAAAAAAATACATTTACACTGTCTTTTATATTTACCCACTGTATTATTTGCTAGGCTGCCATAACAGAATACTCCATACTAGGTGGCTTAAACAACAGGCATTATTTTCTCATATTTCTGGAGGCTAAAATCCAAGATCAGAGTGTCAGCAGGTTTGGTTTCTCCTGAGGCCCCTTTGGCTTGCAGATGGCTACCTTCTCTCCATGTCCTCATATGGCCTTTTCTCCATGTGTGTACATCCCTGGTGTCTCTCTCTTCTTATAAGGGCACTAGCTATGAGGGTGACCCCTCATCCATAATGATTGGATCATTTAACCTTAATGACTTCTTTAAAGGCCCTATCTTCAAATATAGTTACACTCTGAGGTGTACTGGGTGTTAGGACTTCAACACATAAATTTTGGGGTGCTACAATTTAGTCCATAACACTATTGATATAATTACCTTTATCAATGCTCTTTATTTCTTCACATGGATTTGAGTTACTGTCTAATATCCTCTAATTTTAACTGGAAGGACTCACAGTCCTTCTTCTTGTAATCCCATATTTCACAGTATTTATTGAAAGACATGTTTGCTAGTGATGAGTTATCTCTCTAATTTACGTGAGAATATCTTAATTTGTTCTTTACTTATAAAGCATAGTTTTGCTAGATATAGAATTATTTTTTGATGTCCTTTTTCTTTTAATAATTTGTATACTTCATCCAACTGCATTCTGGCCTCCATGGTTTCTGATGAGCAATTGGTGGCAAATATTATTGAGGACCCCTTGTATGTGATGAGTCACTTCTTTTTTTTTTTTTTTTTTTGAGACAGAGTCTTGCTGTCGCCCAGGCTGGAGTGCAGTGGCGCGATCTCGGCTCACTGCAGGCTCCGCCCCCTAGGGGTTCACATCATTCTCCTGCCTCAGCCTCCCGCATAGCTGGGACTACAGGCGCCCGCCACCTCGCCTGGCTAATTTTTTTTATTTTTAGTAGAGATGGGGTTTCACCGTGTTAGCCAGGACGGTCTTGATCTCCTGACCTCGTGATCTGCCCGCCTCGGCCTCCCAAAGTGCTGGGATTACAGGCATGAGCCACCGCGCCCGGCTGAGTCACTTCTTATTTGCTGATTTCAACAGTTGGTTGTGTCTAGGTGTGGCTATCTTTGAGTTTATCCTACTTGGAGTTTGCCAGGTTTCTTAGACATGTTGATTAATGTTTTTCATCAAAGTTGGGAAGTCAAAAAGCTTGGGCTATTATTTCTTCAAATATTTTCTCTCTCTCTCTCTCCTCTTTCTTGTAATCCCGTTATTCATATGCTGGTATTTACTGATATTCTCTATTCTGTGCAGTGTAATTCGCATACTTTCCTTTAATTCTTTAGACGTGGTTTCCTCTCATTCTTTGAATGTATTCAAAATACCTGATTTTAAATCTGTAATTAGTCCAACAGCTGTCTCAACATCATGTCCCAACATTCTTTAGGGACAGTTTCTGTTGGCTGCTTCTTTTCCTGTGTATAAACTATAGCTGCCTTTTCCTTTGTATGTCTCCTGGTATTTTTTTTTTTTTTTTTTGGAAACTAAGCACTTTACATAATACAATTAGACAACTCTGGAAATCAGATTTCCCCTGCCCTAGAGTTTGTTGTTATCATCACAGTTTGTTGTCTAGTGACTTTCCTGAAAAAAATCTTTAATGTGTAGATACTTTGTTATGTGATCACTGAAGTCTCTGCTTAGTTCACTTAGTGATCAAATAATAATTGGATAGACATTTTCTTAAATGATTGGAATCAATTCATTTCCAATCCTTTTTCAAGGGTTTCTGTGCGTGTGTGTTGGCAGGAAGTCTACAACTCTGCTTTAGCCTTACTTTCTGCTTGTGTAAAACCTCAAGGTTAGCTAGATGTAAGAGCTTCAGGCCTTCTCAGTTCTTTCCTGGGCATGCACAAAACCCTGTGGAGGTGTGTGGCCTTCTGGATTACCAGAAATATGTCAGAGCTTTTCTAAACACCCAATGGCCATCTCCTTCTCCAGTTCTATCTCTTTTTTTCTTTCGTATTTTTTCTTTCATTTTTTATTGTAATTAATTGACTACAGTGCTTATGTGCAGTTCCTTTTACCTTCAGTTGTGTAGACTCTGAAGTTACTTAGGCGAGCACCTTTTTTGCATGCTCACTTTAGTGAGGTTATGTCATGCATTTGTAATACAGTTAGATTCTCTATTCACAGTTTGTATTTTTTCCTGGAATTCCCCCAGTCTCCTAAATGATTTTTTAAAATAATTTGTATATATTAAGGCTCATTCTTTGTACTGTAAAGTCACTTGCGATTTGACAAATGCATAATGTCATGTATCCACCATTACAGTATTATACAGAATAGTTTTCCCATCCTAAAATTTCTCTGTGTTTAATCTACTCATCCCTTACCACCCCACCCCCAAATCCCTGGAAACCGTGACTTTTAAAACTGTCTTTATGTTTGAGTCTTTTCCAGAATGTTGTATAATTGGAATCATACAAACATAGACATTTCAGACTGGTTTCTTTCACTTAGGAATATCCATGTCTTCTCATGGGTGATAGCTTCTTTCTTTTTTATTGCTGAATAACATTCTATTGTATGGTTATCCATTCACTTATCTATTCATCTTGATTGTTTCCAGTGTTTTGTGATTATAAATAAAGCTGATGTAAACATTCACGTGCGGGTTCTAGTGTGGACATAATTCTGATGTAAACATTCACGTGCAGGTTCTAGTGTGGACATAATTCTTCATATCATTGGGTAAATACCTAGGAGTGCTATTGTTGGATCATATGGTAAGATGTAAGAAACTTCCAAATTGTCTTCCAAAGTAGCTGCATCTTTTTGCATTCCCAGCAGCAATGAATGAGCATTCCTGTTGCTCTGCAACCTCATTAACATTTGGTATTGCCAGTTTATTGAATTTTTGCTATTCTAAAAAATAATGAGTAGTGGCATTTTATTGTTTTAATACAGAATTTCCCAATAAAATGATGTTAAGTATCTTTTCAAGTGTTTATTTGCCATATATTTATCTTCCTTCTCAGCTGCTGCTTTTTTTTTCTTTTTTTCTTTTTTGCTACAACTGTTAGCCCTGCCTCAGGCAGCTGCAATGTTAAATAATTGTTGCTGAATTTTTTGACAAATATGTTGTGGAAAAGGATGCTCACATTAAGTGAAGTTTCAGGTCAAATAAAGACAAGACCTCCTAATGGAGTTTCCAGGAAACTAACAGACCAACATAGATAATGACAATTCTCTTGAGTATGGTGCTTTTGGGGAGATCAGATTCTATTCTGCTACCATCAATGGCTGCTAGGCTTCTGGTTTCACTATAATTGTGGGGATTTTGGTTTTTAAGGATATTGTGGAATCAGGGGAGGGGCATGGGATTAAGCAAATTAAAATGCCACAGATATTGCTGTTCTTACAAAGATTCAACCATTTTTCCTTGGATAAGCCCTCATTGGATTATTGTAAGACTTTGATTAATTTCTAGAGTCCTTAAAAGTTGATTTGGATACTTTTGCCAATGTTTTTATTACTTTTATGGAAGGGCATCTTTTCATAGGTCATTACTGTACCATTCTTGTTGATGCCCCTCTTCATTTATTACTGCTTTATTTATATTTGTTGGTATCATTTTTCCGTTGTCTCCTGACTTCCATAATTTCTGTGAGAAGTCAGTTATTTTATGTTGTTCCTTTGAAGGTAGTGTGTCCTTTTCCTCTAGCTGCTTTTAATGTTTTCTCAGTTTTTATGGTTTTCATCAGTTTAACTATTAGGTGTTTAAGTGTGGTTTCTTTGTATTGATCCTCCTTGGGATTTACAGTGCTTCTTGAATCTGTGGCTTAATGTTTCTTGTCAGTTTTAGAAAATATTTAGCCATTATCTTAAAATATTGCTTCTGCTTCATACTCTTTCTTTATTTTTCTTCTTTAATTATATATACATTATACCCTTTCAGCTTATTTCATACACAATTTTCTGTATTTTCCTTATTTAAATCCCTGTGATCTAGACATTTTCTGATTATCTTCCAGTTCACTGGTCCTCTTTTCTGCTGTACTAAATTTGCAGTTAAATCTATTGTGTCCTTGATTTCACTTTTTGTACCTTTTCAATCTGTAATTTCCATATACTATTTTTTCTATTAGTTCTAGTTCTATGGTGAAGTTCTTCATCTTGTTATCTGTTTTTTCAATATATATTACAGTAATTTTAAAGTTCAAGTCTGTTAACTCTAAAAGCTGGGCTATTTATTCTTATGTTGTATATCTGAGTACCATAGTTTCCTATGCCAATTTAATAAACTCATAGAAAATAGTCATTAAGGGGTTATATTATTTAAGTCTTTTACATTTCCATCTGAATTTGTGAACCTTGAGTTATGTTTCCACTTTGTTTCTTCGATTGCTGACATCATGGAATTGTGTTTTTACTGAAAACATACAAAAAATCATTTGAATCTAAGACTCCAAACGAGGTCATATAGATTCTTTCCTGCTTTTTCTCTTTCACGTTTCTCCATTTGTTTCCCCTTCTGTGTTGTGTTTTTTTTTTTTTTTTTTTTTTTCCAGGTGGACACATTTTTCCAAACCCAGAGGAAAGAGAGCTCCTCTTTGTGATGGTTTCAAATCATCTCAGGATTGAGATTTGCTTTTACCTCTGAATCAATCGATGTGACCAGAGATACTGACTGCTTTATTATAATGACTGGACAGATCTAGCATCAAGACCCCCAATAGGTCTTAGTCCATTTGGGCTGCTATAACAAAATACAACAGACTGGGAAACTTATAAGCAACAGAAATTGCTCACAATCTTGGAGGCTGGGAAGATCAAGATCTAGGCACCAGCAGACTCAGTGTCTGGTGAGGTCTTACTCTCTGCTTCATAGATGGCTCTTTCTTGCTGTGTTCTTGAGCAGAAGAAGGGACAAACATGCTCCCTCAGGCTGCTTTTATAAGGGCACTAATCCTATTCATGAAGGTGGAGCCCTTATGACCTAACCACCTCATGAAGTTCCCAGCTTTTAACACTACTGCACTGGAGATTAGGTGGCCACATATGAATCTGTGAGGACACAAACATTCAGATCATAACAGCTCCTCCTGAAGCTGGTGGTAGAATCAGCCAGACCCACCCGCAGGGACTGAGAGTTGGGAAAAAGTGGTTTCTCAAAGGAAAACTGAGGTATTCTTACTAGAAGAGGGAAGAGATGGTGGACAAGCAAAAACAAGATGATCAATGTCTCTGATGTATTAGATCATAAGAATCATCAGAATGAGTGTTAAAACAGATTTCTGGGCCCTACTTCATTCTTATTGAATCAGAATCATTAGAGGAGTTGTCCAGAGATCAGGGGTTTAAATAATATTAATTACTCCTCCGTTTTAGTTATTGCGTTTGCTAAAATGTAAAGAAGTAATTGGAATCTTTTATTTTTCTGTTCATATTAAGATATACTTCTTAGCTAGGTTCCATATCCAAGCTAAAGAGGGCTAAATAATTATTGATTGCATTTAGATTGTATAGATAAACACTTGAAATTTGGTATGGGGATGATCTGAAATACATATTGATACTTCTTCTTCTTCTCTCTCTCTCTTTTTTTTTTTTTGACAGAGTCTTGCTCTGTCACCCAGGCTGGAGTGCAGTGGTGTGATCTCAGCTCACTGCAACCTCCCCTTCCCAAGTTCAAGTGATTCTCCCACCTCAGCCTCCCGAGTACCTGGGATTACAAGTGTGTGCCACCACACCCGGCTAATTTTTGTATTTTCAGTAGAGACGGTGTTTCACCATGTTAGCCAGGCTGGTCTTGAACTCCGGAACTAAAGTGATCCACCTGCCTCGGCCTCCCAAAGTGCCGGAATTACAGGTGTGAGCCACTGTGCCCGGCCCATATTGTTATTTCTTTAAACTACCATTTATCACCTTCTTTTACTTCTGCAGTGTAAAGCCAGGAACATGTTTTATTTTAAAAACAAAACAAAACAAAACTTTTCTAGTCCAACTCTCTTCTTCTCCCAAAAGGCAAAGATCAATAAATAGCTGTACTATGGACTCAGTAAAAGAGACCACCTTTTTTCCTGTCTTGAATTGTACCATGTTCCTCTGTTATTGATTGATTGATTGATTGATTGATTGATTGATTGATTGATGGAATCTCACTCTGTCTGCAGGCTGGAGTACAGTGGCATGATCTCGGCTCACTCCAACCTCTGCCTTCCAGGTTCAAGTGATTCCCCTGCTTCAGCCTCCCGAGTAGCAGGGACTACAGGCACGCGCCACCACACCCAGCTAATTTTTGTACTTTTAGGAGACATGGGGTTTCACCATGTTGGATGGTTCCGATCTCTTGACCTCATGATCCACCCGCCTCGGCCTCCCAAAGTGCTGGGATTACAGGCGTGAGCCACCATGCCTGGCCTACTCTGTTATTATATCTGTTTAGGCTTCATCACTAGAAGAGAAGATATCCTCAGCAGATGAAAAGTCACAGCGGAGCACCAATTAATTATTTGCTGCTCATATGACTGATTTAAGTGTGTAATGTATGAAGTGGCTTTGAGATAGGTTTTCTGGCTCTGCTGCAGGTTCAGGAAGATGTATTGACTGCTCTTGAATCTATGCACCTGTGGATCTGAGTTTTACAGCCAATATGTACCAATGCTAAAGGAATCCTAGCTACAACACAGACTTATATAAAATTAGCACCACGGATGGCATGTGCTTTGAGATGTCATTCGATAGCAAGAATAACAATAACAGCAATAATACCAACAATGACAAATTGAAGTAAAAATTGACAATTCATTTTTGCTATGTGCCTACCATTGTGTTAGACATTTTGTATGGGTAATTTCATTAAATCTTTACATGAACCCTATGAGGTAGTTGCTAAAATTATCCCTATTTTATCGTGAGACAATGGCAGCACCAAGAAAATTTAGTAATCTACTAAAGTCTACATAGCTATGAAATGGTTGAGCAGGATTTTAGGACAGTCAGTCAGTCTCCATCCATATCCACCTACCCTTTCCTCCTAGTGACTAATGGATTTACAATGACAGTGGGGATCCATTTGGTGGAGATATATTCAGTGAACACACAGGAGGACAAGATTAGCTGGATTAGATTAAGATGGAATTAATGACCTTGACTTCATTAACTCCGTACTCTACTCAGCTAAATAAGCCTAGTAGATCTGAATGTTTTGGAAAACTTGCCTCTGGGTTGAAGGCTCCTGGCCTGGAAAGAACAGGCTTTAGAAGGCCTTGCTGTCTGTTATGGGATAGACAGATTAGGTTCACAGAATGAGGGCAAATGAACATGCAAGTGATCACCTGTACTCTTTAAAAACTCAATGAAAGCAAGAACAGAGCTCATTCATTTCTGGCCACCACCAGGAAGCTCTTATTTAGCCTGTGTCTCCAGGGAAGGTTGTTATTTTCATAAAAAATTTATCTCCATATTAATTTTATTTCTTTAAAAATAATGGTGGATTGCTTGAAAACTTTTCTCAGTCTTTTTATTAGCTTCTTGGAAAGTTAGAAGCAGCCCTATGCTCTCTAAAATTGGTTTGAATTAGGTGCACGATTAAAAGTCCATCAAATTGGGAAAGATTTGAACTTTCTAACACTGGTTTATCATCATTTTTCTAAAACCAGTATCAACAAAAGAAAAAGGGAAAGCCTGCTTCAAGGATCCTATGCGAAGAGCTCTCAGTTTGTTTTTTCTTGTAATTATTGTCAGTCCTTAAGAAATGTACATATCTGTTGCAATAAGCAAGAGTTGTGGCATGCTCTGTGAAGATGGGCCAAACCTCCCACAGAACTGTGTGAATGGAATTCAGTATACACTGAAGCCTGAAAATATTGTAAGAGCATTCCATTCTTCTCATGTGACTTTTCTTTCTTATTCAGCTGTATTTGGATCTCTGTGGGGAGCAAGTAAGAGACTGTGGATTCAATGAAATGGAAAAGCAGGAGAGACCTCCAGAGAGCCTCTTTCCATCCTTCAAGGTCTTCATTTGTCTATAGCACTTGATAGATCAGTTTAGTCCAGAATTCACTGATATACGAGAGATTGACCTGCCTATTATGCTAACATAGAAAGCCCCAAATCAAAACCCCTGCCACTGACCCCGGGCCCCAAGCTCTAGGAGCTGTGAGGTTGAGACAAGAAATTGTGAGAGTCAACAATGGCACTGACAACCATACGTTATTGACTCAGACTGATTGAAAATTAAAGCACCAACTCCGGAGGAGAATTTGCAAAGAAATCAGGATGTGCTGAGATGCTCTGAATTCCTGAGCTCTTGCTTTTGCCTTGACTGGATCATTATAAGTAAAGACAAGTAGAAAAGCTACAAAGTGCATTAGTAAGTTCTTCGCCCTTTTAAAAAGTTGTCATTGACTAAGGTCCTATGTGGAAAACCAGGATGGGATTTGGAGGTTTAACATTAAGTGGAGTCTCTGCCCTTCAACTGATGTGACTTTAGGGAATTCATGTCACCGCTTGATGTCTCTGTTTTAAATTTGTAAAAAGTGAGATAATTATATTTTCTTCCTTCCTCATCTTCCAAGATGATTATCAGTCAGGTTGTGGACAACAATGTGTTGAATTCTGAGCAAAGAAGGCTCCCATGAGATTCAAAAGAATACCTTTTCCCTTACTGTTGTATTTTTCTTTCAGCGTAGTTTGCCTCTAACAGACAACAAAGTAGCACAGATATGTCCTGTCTTGTTCCTGGTATCTTCCTTCTCTCCAAAACATTATCAGTGACTCACCAATAGGAAAACAGAGCTTGGGAGATGGGATTTGTCAGTTAACTTGCACTCCCTCTGCTGGTTGGATGCCTTGTATTTATTTTTCCATGACTCCCAGGCTGTAAGGTTTATTTACTTGTTTTCGGTAAACTTGGAAATTATGTATACTTTTTGGAGAGCAATCAACTAAGAATGAATTTGCAATATTCTATGTTTTCCAGTATCTGGAAGTGTTGCCATTTTATTTAGTACAAATGTAAAGGCCAGGTTCATAAAACTGTTTTATCAAGGCAATATTATCAAGAATTAGCAACTCTATCCAACTCCAACTTTCTATTGGTACATATGAACAAAGGGGTAAGAAATAAGTACTTATCTGACATTGGGTATTCAGTCATTGTCCTTAAAACACTGGAGGAGTAGCTCAGTGCACACAGGAGCAGTCTGATAAAAGCAGCCAGAACCATCAACTATGTTTACATTAATGAGTTCATAGTAATATGGAAAAATAAACTGATCGGTTATCTTCAGAGGATGATAGAGAAACAATTCATTATTTTGAAAACTGGAAAATAAAGGGAAAGACAAAGCAATTATCCTGTCTTTTCTGTGTGAATTATAGTATGGGGGTAATCTAAAGTAAATGAAAGGAGTATTTCTTTTTAAAAGTATTCTAGGCAGGAAATGTAAAAGAAACGATAGAATTAGAATATAATTGTTCTTCAATCCCTAATCAATTAATGGATCTAGGCATCAAGCATCAAAGGCTACTGACATCACATAAAGAGCTACATCTTGTACCTCCCAATGAAAGAACATACTACCACCTATGAACTTGCCAAAGGTATTGAATTTGAGTCTGATCAATTCTCTGGATCCAGTTGCCAATTTGCAAAAAATAGAGGACAGAGGAAATGTTGAAATGTAGCATGAGTGTGCATTCAGCAAAATCCAGACTGAGGGAAATTCTACAGGTCAAATGCCCTGAGTTCTTTAACACATATATTGCAAAGAAAAGACATGGATAGAGAAGTCTCTAGAATAAAGGTGACTTAAGAGACATGTCCATTTTTTTTTTTTTTTAAGGGCAAGTCTTAACCAGAGTGTCTAAGATGCCTCTGTGGGTGATAAAACTATGAAGAAACAGAAGGAAGTGATTACCGTGCTAGTTAGGTTGTGGTTATTTCTGGGAAGAGGGAGGGCACTGAGATTGGAATGAGGCTAATGGAGGTGCTTCAGGGATGCTGACAAACTTTTATTTCTTGACCTGGGTGGCAGTTATTGGGTGTTCACCTTATAACTAATTAAGGTGTGAATTTGTTTGTGTGGGTTTTTTGTTTTATTTTACCATGACAAGTTGTTTTTAAAAATGGCCTCCAGGATGGCCAGCCGCGGTGGCTCATGCTTGTAATACCAGCACTTTGGGAGGCCGAGGTGGGCGGATCAGCTGAGGTTAGGAGTTCAAGACCAGCCTGGCCAACATGGGAAACACTGTCTCTACTAAAAATACAAAAATTAGCTGGGCATGGTGGAACACACCTGTAGTCCCAGCTACTCGGGAGGTTGAGGCAGGAGAATCGCTTGAATCCGGGAGGGGAGGTTGCAGGGAGCCGAGATTGCACCACTGCACTCCAGCCTGGGCAACAAGAGTGAAAACTCCATCTCCAAAAAAAACCCAAAACGGCCTTCAGGATGAGAAAGGTGCTTTTCAGCAGCCTCAGTCAGTCCCCTTCCTCCCTATTTCTTTCTCTTCGCCCCCTCCTCCGCCCCCCCATCTCAAGCTCTCCATCTTTCTAATCACTGTGATTACCCTCCCTGGTTCTCAGCTCTCGGCCACCCCTTGACTGAGCCTTTGGCATTTCCCTCATGTGGCTCTTTTAGATCCAGATTGAAGTTCTTTGTGTGTTGGTTTTGGTGACTGCCTTTGCCTAGTCTCATGTCATGACCAAGTGGAACAGCTGGGAAGAGAAAACAGAGCCCAGGCAATCTGATTCTACTTTGCTGGTCTTCAAGGTCGGCCTGCCAGATAAACCCAGTTTCACCAGGCTTAATGTTCTCTTATATGTGTCTCATTGTATATTTTTGTATATGTATATGATTTTATATTTCTTTTCTATTTATAGAAATATATTTGTTCTTTTTCACCATAATTAAATATTGACTTATAGCAGTCTCCATTATACAGTTAAAACAATTTTCTATTTATAGAAATTTCTACTTCTCATGATGAAGTACAACACTGGACTTGAGTTTCAATATGAGTTATAAGATTTACTGTGGATGTTGATGTTTTGTGTTGGCTATTCTTCCTGTTGTGGGGGTAAAGCACAGCTGTTATGGCAAACAGATACAATCACAGTTGAGTATTAAAAATTAAAGCTAATCGTAGAGAAAACTTCCCAAGTGCTTGGCCAACTGTTGCCTTTCCTTTTCTAACTTTGGCACTGCTTCACTTCAATGTGCTTCACGTCACTCATGCTTTGTTTTTCTCTTACTACAGGGTAACTGAGGGCTAATGCGTTGATAGGAACATATTGCTGATTTCATAGTAAATCAGCGAAAATAACTCCTCCTGGTCTATTATTACAGTACTTACAAGGTGATTTCGCCCCGTATTATGTTCAGTTCCGGAGCTCTTCTGCATTTGGACAAGTAGCAGACAGTAAACAGAATCAGAATAAGAGAGAATATATACATTTATTGTAAAATTGTTCATTATGTAACCCAATTTTCACCTGGAAAAAAAGTCACTTAATGTTGAAAGATTTTCTATCCTGGAATTGCATAATCCAGTTTATTTACTGCACAGGAATAAACATGCACAGACAAGGGGGTAAGAACTTGACTGGGTTTCTTGTTTAGTAGTAGTCTTACAAGAAAAAACACTTTTATTTCATTTTAAAAATTACTTTTTTTATTTCTCTCAACTTTCCTTAGGGTTTTTGCTCTCTTACAGCTTTTCAAGTAGAATTTGAAAAGATTGTGATTTTTTTTTTTTTTTTTTTTTTTTTGCTGTGGAGTGGACAGAAGAGAATTGTTTCCCAGTTTGAGTATTAATATATTGGTAGGCTTTTTTTTAAGCTAATCTGCCACAAATCCTGCAGAAGAAGCATTAACACAGATTATTTTTGTATGAATCTTACATACCATATGTATGTAAGCCTTCATAAGGCTATTTATTCTTTCATGTTTATAAAAGTACGGATATTGCTGATACAATTTTTTCATTTTCATTTTTAAAGAATGTAAATCACACACACACACACACACACACACACACACACACACACACACACACAGGCCAGACTAGAAACTGTGCTATTCTTGAATTTCTCTAAGAGCAAAAACCCCTGTAATCCTCTAATATCTGAAAACGAGTCTTTGGCTATTTTTGTTTGTTATACATCGAGGATAGATTCTTAAGGTGCTCCACAGGGCCTTGAGAACTATTTGTACGTTAAGACCTAGACTTACTGAATATTTTCAAAGCAATCAAGTTAAATACCTTTTCTTTTGAAGAATCCTGGCTACTCTTAGAGAAACTCAGAACACTCCATAGACACAGCAGTGACATGTAGGCCTACAGATCACTTAACAACGACAATCCCAAGCATCTGACTCTGCTGTACAAAGGGAAGGCTATTTGGCCAAGTGAGATGCTAAAGTCAGTGGACTACAATAAAGAAAATCCCTTAATAATTAAAATACAGAGTCTAAAAACCAGACATCCCTCAACAGCCAGCAATTCTTAACCCTCTGTCCATTAGAATTACTGGGAGGGAGTGCATGTGAATGCTCTCAATGAATACTGATGCTCAGCCCCGTTGCAGTTCTCTAGGTATGGATTGGAGCCATCAGTGTTTTTCAAAACTCCCCAGGTAATCTTTATATTTCCAAACATATTGCAAATTCTGGGGTTACCATGGAATGACTTTTTCCTTGGTCAGAAAGTCTGATTTAGATAGAGGAGAACATCATCAGCAAGATTTGCTCACTGGCAATTCCTTTATTTCATTTAGAAGGCATTACTCTACATTACTGCATGGAGGGATTGTATGCAGACTCCAGAGATATTTTGCCAGACATCTGTGGCACCAGAGGGTCTGGAAACTTTCCAAATGACACGTTTCCAGACTAGAGAAGGTTTATGCATTTGGGATGGTATGAAATGTGCTTTTTGGGGTCTGTGAGAACTTTTTAAACAAGGGTATTTAGAGAAAATTAGGAAAGCTTCCTCCCCGCCCCTTCATTTTTACTTTCTGAAATGTATTCATGATGCCTGGGACTGATCAAGGTGTCATAATCCTCACCTGAATGGCACAGAATAGTGTTTTCCATAATGAAGGAGTCCACAGGTCAAACTTTACATAAAAATTCTGACATTCCTGCTTTCCAAAGCCATCCTCTCCCACTGATAATAACTTCCAGTTTCTTGAGATCCACTGGGCATTTTGCTATGTTGGAAGGCATTTTGTTTGCTTAGTTTATCCTAAGATCTGAAACAAGAGTGGTGTGTGGAGCAGATTTGCCTTCTGGACACTGTGGAATTTTAGCAAAAAAAGATCAGCCTGTATGGCTCATTCTAATTTATCAAAAGCTGCCAGGCTTGGCTACAGTGTAGATCTAGCAATCCACTTTAATGTAAACATTTTAATTACTATTTCTAACATTTGTCTTTCATTAAAAGAGAAAAACTTTAAAGTTTTTTTTATAGTTTAAAGTTTATACTTAAAACCCCTTACAGAGTGTACCCCTTCCTATTTCCAACACGCATGCGTGCGCGCGTGCACACACACACACACACACACACACACACACGGTTTTGATTTAAAAACAAAAAGGAAAATCCATAAATAAAAGGAGAACAAGAAGAAAGGGAGGGGAAGGGAGGAAAAGAAGGAAGAAAGGAAAGAAAAAGAAAATACCCCAGTAACCCAATAGCCCAAGTGTGAAGGCAAGGTTTAGGTCTTAAAACATGAATAGAAAAGAGGTAACCTCTGATTGATTCTGAAATTCAAAAATATCTTTTTGGCAAAGGACCTTGAAAAATATGATGCATGGTGAAGTGTAAAAATGTTTTGCGGGATATATTTTCCTGCCCAGTTTTAAAAAGATTTATGGTCATTTATAAGATGGACTGTGATGCGAACCAGTACAATTGGTGTTGAAACAGAGCCTGGGCTATCTGATGAAAATGGAGGGAGAGGGTGTTATCTGGAATTTGGGATGAGTTGCTTACATCTGGGCATTTTCAGAACCCGCTACTTCACACCCCTCTGTAGCAGCTAAGCAGTACCTCTTTCTCAGGGGACTGAGCATCAACTCATTGGGGAACCTCCTTGGAGCTTCCAGGTCCTAGTAGCTCCAGCTCCTTCCCTTTAATTCCCTGGCAACTGCTTCCTGCAAGTATCATCTCTGGGCTCCTTCCATGTTTTTTTTTTACTCTTTTGGTTTTCCAACATGTATGTAACCAGTCCCCAGTGTTAAATTTTGTCTGCTAAAAGGCTTAATGTGGTTTCTGTTTTCCTGACTGGACCCTAACTGGTACATTTTGTCTAGTTATTAAACACTATGATCCGAATGTTTGTGTTCCACTAAAATTAATATGTTGAAATATTAACCTCTAATGTGATGGTTCCAGAAAGTGGGACCATTGGGAAGTGATTAAGTCACGAGTGTGGACCCCTCATGAATGGCATGAGTGCCCTTATAAAGGAGGCCCCAGGGAGACTGATCTTCCCTTTCACTGAGAGGACACCATAAGAAGGGGCCATCTATGAGAAAGTAGGCCCTCAACAGACACCAAATCTATTAGCACCTTCAACTTGGACTTCCCACCCTCCAGAACTGGAAGAAATACATTTCTGTTGTTTATAAGCCTCCCAGTCTAGGGTGGTTTGTTATAGCAACCAGAATATACTAAGACATTATTAAATAATGGAAATTCCTTGGAATCTGGTTCTGGGTTGGGACCCAGGGATCTATATTATTCTAAAGTACTGATGCATAGCCAGTTTAGGGGACCATCAGGTAAGATCATCTATAAGGTCTCTTTGATCACTAAAATTCAATTATTTCTTAGAATGACAGAGTCATAAATTTAAAAATTCAATGACATGAACTTGTTCTAAACTTGTATTTTTAAAAGATGGATGTTGGAGAAGACTTACTTCTATACCAGGGTGTTATTAGTCTCTTAGAGTGGCAAGGGACCTTAGATTTTATTTAGCTAAGCCCTCCTTCTAGTGCAAAATGGATTCTAAATGGCTCTTGCAGTAAGAACATAAAATCAGATCTGAGTTCCATTCAGGGAGCAGCCTGTGTCACTGGCATTCCTATAATGTAAAGTTCTTTCTATGTGATAAGTGATCTTGACTAAGACCAGACTCCACTACTTTTTGCACCTTTGTGTGAAGAAATGAAAAAAAAAAGTATCCGTTTGTAAACTGCAAACAGTTTTCTATATCTTAAGAGGTGGAGACTTAAGTTTTATCTTTTAAGCACAGTATCACTTTATTCTGGAGAAACCTCTCCCAACTAGTGCAAAGGCAATCTTTAAAATGAAGTTTGACATAATTTGGCTCCAAGGAGATAGAATGAACTAGGCAATGAAACTTTTCTCTATTTAGGAAACCATTGCGTCTCTACAGAAAGTGTTTCCTTTAGACTGAAATCCCTTCCTTTCCCTTCTTCCCTTCCCTTCCCTCTCTCTCTCTCTCTCTTTCTCTTCTTTTCTCTCTTTTCTTTTTTCTTTTCTTTCTTGCAGGGTCTCACTCTGTCACCCAGGCTGGAATGCAGTGGCATGATCCTGGCTCATAGCAGCGTTGACTTCCCAGGCTCAGGTGATCCTCCCACCTCAGCCTCCCAAGTAGCTGGAACTATAGGCATGCATGACCACACCAGGCTACTTTTTGTGATTTTTGTAGAGATTGGGTTTCACCATGTTGCCCAGGCTGGTCTCAAACTCCTGGGCTCAAGTGATCCTCCTGCCTCAGCCTCCCAAAGTGCTAGGATTACAGGTGTGAGCCACAGCGCCCAGCCACTTTTCTAAGTATAGTCATGAGTCACTTAACGATGAAGATACCTCTGAAAAATATGTCGCCAGGCTATTTTATCATCATGCAAATGTGCTTACACAAACCTAGATGGTACAGACTACTACACACCTATGCTAGTTGGTATAGCCTACTGCTCCCATGCTGTAAAGCTGTACAGCAGTTAACTGCACTGAATACTGTAGACACTTGTAGCAAAATGGTATTTGTGTATTTAAACAGATCTAAATGTAGAAAAGGTACAGTAGAAATATAGTGTAAAAGATAAAAACTACCCTTGTATAGGACACTTACCATGAATGGAGCTTGCAGGACTGGAATTTGCTCTGGGTGAATCAGTGAGTGGTGAGTGGATGTGAAGGCCTGGGACATTATTGCACACCACTGTAGACTTTATAAACACTATACACTTAGGTTACACTAAATTTATAAAAATATTTTACTTTCCTGTGTAATAACACTTTCTTGTGTAACAACACTTAGCTTAAAATGCAAATACATTGTGTAGCTATACAAAAACATTTTATTCCTTTATATCCTTAAGCTTTATTTAACTTTTTTGTTTTTGTCTTTTAAACTTTTTTTTTTTTTTTTTTGAGACGGAGTCTCGCTCTGTCACCCAGGCTGGAGTGCAGTGGCGCAATCTCCGCTCACTGCAAGCTCCGCCTCCCGGGTTCACGCCATTCTCCTGCCTCAGCCTCTCCGAGTAGCTGGGACTACAGGCGCCCGCCACCACGCCCGGCTAATTTTTTGTATTTTTAGTAGAGACGGGGTTTCACTGTGGTCTCGATCTCCTGACCTCGTGATCCGCCCGCCTCGGCCTCCCAAAGTGCTGGGATTACAAGCGTGATCCACCGTGCCCGGCCTAAACTTTTTTTTTGTTAAAAACTAAGGCACAGACACATTAACCTAGGCTTATACAGCCTGAGGATTATGATTGTCACTGTCTTCCACCTCCACACCTTGTCCCACTGGAAAGTCTCAGGGCCAATAACATGCATAGAACTGTCGTCTTCTATGATAACAATGCCTTCGGGAATGCCTCCTGAAGGACTTGCCTGAGGTTGTTTTGCATTTGAATTTTTTTAAATAAGTACAAGGAATATACTGTAAAATAACAAAAAGTATAATATATTAAGGACATAAACCAGTAACAGTTGTTTGTTATCAGGTATTATGTATTGCACCTAGTCGTATGTGCTATACTTTCATACAACTGACAGTGCAGGTTTGTTTGCCCCAGCATCACCCATCATCACAAACATGTGAGTGATGTGTGCGTTATGATGTTACAATGGCCACAATATCACTGCGCAATAGGAATTTTTCAGCTTCATTTTAATCTTATGCAGCCACCATCATATACGCAATCCTTTGTTGATCGAAAGTTCTTTATGCGGTGCATGTCTGTATAAATTTAGACCAGTGCAAACTATGCATGGGGCAAATCTGGCCTAGCACCTGTTTTTGCACTGCCTGCAAACTAAGCATGGTTTATTATATTTTTTAATGGTTGGAAAAAAATCAAAAGAAGAATATGTCATGCCATGTGAAAACTATGTGAAATTCAATTTAGTGTTCATAAATAAAATTGTACTGGAACACAGCCATGCACATTCACTGACATATTGTCTGTGGCTGCTTTTGTATAAGGACAGAATTGCGGAGTTTTAATGGAGACATGTGGCCCACAAAGTTAAAAATACTTAGTATCTGACCCTTGACAGAAAAAGTTTGCCGATCCCTGGTTTAGACCACGCTGTGTTTAAAAACCGTTGTTTGTTCTTGTGGAAGTGTGTGCGTGTGCATGTACAACCTCAGTTGCTCACTGAAGATTGGGAATGAAAATGCAGGAAATGGTAGATAAAATATGGATTTTCATCTTCAGGGCACAATGGTGGAGAGATCAACAAAGGAGTCAGCCGAGGACTGCTGAAGCTCCACTTGAACTTTTCCATTACATAAACTGTGTACGGCATCTGGTGTTTATTTTAAGCTGATTAACACAGAATCTGGGAAATACAATCATGCTGGACTGTTGTTTTCTGATTTTGTCCTGGAGACAAAGGGCCACTCCACACTCCTGCGATATGAGTGGAGCTTCCCTTGAAAGGAATGGATCTTCTCACCGTCAGTTACCCAAGGAAGAGGAAGACTTCCATCTGAGGCAGAGCACTGGGGACTTGGAGGAAAGTTTCTGCTCTGTGGGTTTCTAGATAGTGGGACTAGACTCCAAGCAGGGCAGGCACAGCAATGTCACACCCCGGGACTAACCTTTGTCCGGGACCACTCCTCATCTGAAAGTTTCATCAGCAGTATCCCACCCTCTAACTCGAACTCCCCATTTTCCAACTCCCATGCTTTCTCACTCCATTCTGTCTCAAGACCTC
The DNA here is from genome assembly GCF_009828535.3 of Hylobates moloch. NCBI lineage: Eukaryota > Metazoa > Chordata > Mammalia > Primates > Hylobatidae > Hylobates > Hylobates moloch. The sequence goes on along the minus strand of NW_026652276.1, from coordinate 167,450,429 downwards.
CATTTCCTTGTGCTTTTCTTCCCTCTCAATCTTATGGCTCCTTTTTGGATTCACTCCCTTTCTTTTTCTTTTTTCCCCTTTCCTTCCTTCCTTCTTTCCTTCCTTCCTTCCTTCCTTCCTTCCTTCCTTCCTTCCTTCCTTCCTTCCTTCCTTCCTTCCCTCCTTCCCTCCCTCCTTGCCTTCCTCCTTCTCTCTCTCTCTCTCTTTCTTCCTTTCTCTTCTCTTCTCTTCTCCTTCTCCTTCTCCTTCTTTCTTCTTTCTTCTTTTTCTTCTTCACAGGGTCTTGCTTTGCCACCCAGGCTTGAGTGCAGTGGTACAGGAATGGCTCACTGCAGCCTCGACCTCCAGAGCTCAGGTGATTCTCCCATCTTAGCCTCCCAAGTAGCTGGGACCACAGGTACTGACACCATGCCCGGCTAATTTTTTTGTTTTTTGTTTTGTTTTGTGTTTTTCTTTCTTTCTTTTTTTTTTTTTTTCTTTGTGGAGAAGGGGTTTTGCCATGTTGCCCAGGCTGTTCTCAAACTCATGGGCTCAAGAGATCTGCCCGCCTCAGCCTCCCAAAGTGCTGGGATTACAATCGTGAGCCACCATGCCCACTTCACTTCTTTCTTTAATTAACCTAGATTTCATCATTCAGTTTTTCAGTGACTCCCTCGCTGGTCAATGACTTCATTTCATTTCCAATGTCTTTTGCTTCTCTTGCCCTAGTAATACTCAACCCTGGATAAATCCAGCCATTTGCCTTTTCAGTCTCTTTCATCTGACTATGGAGTATTTTTGCAAAAAAACACAGCAAAAATTCATGATTCAAATTTCAACTTGCCCATATCTCCTTATTCAAAGGGAAAAGAAGCTATCCTATGGAATTCTCTGCCTACAGACTTATCTGATTCTGCTTGGTCTTTTTCTCCTCTTCAATCTTAAAGCAACTGCCTCCCTGTCCTTCTGTGCAAGAGTTTGGCTCCTCTACTGACAACTCGGATCCTGGTCCCTCCCTATTTACATGGACTTGCTCTGTCTTTAATTCCTTCCTGCTTATATTTGATTCCTTCCTGCTTGTCTTTATCTTCTTCATCTCTGTTACCTCTTTCTCCTGAGCATAGAACTATGCTCAAATCTTGCCTTAGAAAAATCTCCCTTTTCTACAATGTATCAATATTGTTTAATATTTTAAATTTGCATTCCTCATTGACTAGTTCTATCTTGCGTTTATTGCATGGAAACTAAGATGTTCTCTAAGATGTTCAAGTATTTCTAGGCAGAATAAAACATAAGAAACAACCTAAATGTCTGTCAATAGAGGTTTGGTTAAATAGATTTTGTTAAATATAAATATATTTGTATGCCTTCATACAAATAGAATGCTACAGGTCCAGTAAAAAAGAATAGGATTAATCTCTGTATCCACTGACATAGAAAGAGACACGCTTTTAGGCAAAAGGGGCCAGTTGAGGGACATATACATATTCAATTTTTATAAACTTTAATTAAACACACACATACAAATGCTAGTGTCTTTTTAGCAGGCAAATCTCGCATGCCACAAAGTTATGTGTAAATCAAATGTATTTTTTTCTTTATTTTTCTATAGCTAAACCTAATTTCTTACATGTCCTTTCTGCCTAGTGACATAAACCTATTCTGAGTCAATTCAGGTTAAATTTAACTAATTCAGAGTATTCTCGGTTAATATAAATCTTGTCTCCTTTCCTTTCTCTGCAGAGAAGCATCTGGTTTTTAGGGGAGCTTGTGTAGTTTCCAGGAAAGGGGATATCAATACTCAGTTGCCAGCCTGTTCATTCATTCACATAGTCAATCAACCATTTTTGATTGTGTATCATATGTCAATCATTGTTCTAAGTTTCTAGAAATACAGCAATGAATAAAGCAGTAAAATCACAGCAGCAGCAGCAAGAAAATCCTGACTTCATAAAGCTTAATTTCTATTGGGTACAGACATACAATAAAATAATAAGTATGCAGTATATCGGGTAAGTGTTTTGGATACAAATTAAGAAAAGGGGACAGGGAGGCTTGGGCAAGGGATGTTGCTGTTTTAACAAGGCTGATCAGCGAAACTCATCCTGATCAGGCGAACTTTGAGCAGAGAGCAGAAGGAGGTGAGGGCAGCAGCCATAGATGTGTGGGGGAAGAGGATTCCAGGTAGAGGAAAGAGCTACATTTGCTCTCTTATTCAAGCATGAAGCATGCTTGACCTGTTTGAATAAGAGCAAAGAGATCCGTGTGGGCCAAGCAGAGTGAACAAAGCAGAGAATGACAGCAAAATAGTTTGGAGATAAAGTGGGGAGTCATGATGGTGGTGGGAACCTCTGTTGCTCCTTATCCCTTTCCTGGATAGCTCAGCTCAGGATGGCTAAGGGTTCTCAATCCCTTCTCAGGACATTTACCGCCTCTATCACTCTGGCTTCCTTCTGCTTCTGAGCCTTTGCCCCAGCTCCAGATACATGTTTATGTAGGAAAAAGTGCACTGAACCACAAACTTCAGATCTAGGGTCTTTTAGAACCTCAACTCCTAAGACTCAGAACTTTTCTCTCAAAGATTTAGCTCTGTTCAGGACTCCAAATTTATCCAAATTTCAAGATTTATATCTGCTAGGGATTTTGAGATTTTTGAATCTCAAAATTGAGAGTGGACTTTTTCTTTTGCTCAGAATTTTTGCTGTAACTGCCCTCCTCTGGAACAAAGGATGACACTTAACTAGTTTAAATAGGGAAAGAGCAGAGGTGGACATAGAATGTAAAATGGAATTCCTAGAAATGAAAAACACATTGATTAATATTTAAAACAATTACATATTACCTTATCTTCCTACTGTTAATGATAGTTATCTCCTGTGTTCTGCATTCTAGGAGGCTTTTCTTTACTATAGCTTTCTGAATCTCTTGAACCTTTTCCCATTGCCATGTATTAATTTTGTAATCATACAAAGCTATAAAAATAAGCAATAAAATTATATATAAATTGTCCTTTGGTGCAATTTCACTCTTTATCTCTCTTCCCTCTTTCCTCTACACCTGCTCAGCCAACCTTCTTAAAGAAAAACCTGTACTTTCTCTCCCCCACTCCTTAGTGTAGTGTTATCTGACATCACCCTCCAACTCGCCATGGAGACTGTTTTCTAGTTCAGTCAACTCTAAAATGCCAAGGAAAATGGATGTCCAACCTATTTATCCCATTACCTTGTCTGCTGTGTGTGATACTGTTGACCATTTGCCTTTCTCGACACTCTTTCCTTTCCTACCTCTCTGGATAGACACTCTTTCTCAGTCTCCTTCTTGAAGTCTCCTTTCTCCTTGTACTGTGTTAATGTTGGTGTTCTATTAAATTCTTCACTTGATCTTAGCCAAAAGGCCGAGAAGCTATATGTTCTACTTAATTCTGTCCTCAAACTTCCTCCCTCCCATTACCAATCTTGATAAATTTTCATGGATACAAGCATTTTCATTTGTGACTCCAACTTCCCATGTATATAACTATTAATCCTTAATATGTATCTTCAAGCTGGAAAAATATTGTAGATTAAAAATGCTATATTCAGTGGCTAAGACATCTCTGGCTGATGCACTGACATCTCAAGTTTGGCTTCTGCATACATGATTTTTTCACTCTCTCAAACTATCTCTTCTTCCTTTATTTCCCATCTCGGGTTTTAATGGCTCCACCATTCAGTTTCTGAAACCAGAAATGGTGGCATCTCCAGTTATATCTACCTGCCTGCTCACCATCATTATTCCTTATACTTACTCCGCGTTTAATTGCACTCTCAATTTTTGGAGTCGTGTTTTCTAAATGTTTGTGAAATATTTGTTTTTTCTCTCCATCCTTATTGTCATTGCCTTGGTTTTGGTTTTGGTAATTCCTTGCTTGTGCTACTGTAATAGTCTTCTGGCATCCAGTTTCACCTCTTCTAATCTGTTCCAACTGTCACAAGGGTGAATTTTGAAAACTGAAATCTTGTTCTGTTCCTTTTTTTTCATTTTTAATGGCCATTAAAAATGGTTTTCAGAATAAAATTAAATTTGTCAGCATTGCATGCAAGGCATTCCATGATCCAGCCTCTATCTACTTACCACACTAACTTCCTACTAAAAATTTCTTTGGCGTTATTGATCCTCTTGGAGTTCCCTTATATATTCTTGTTCTCTCTTACTTCTAATTCTTTGCATAAATGACTACCTCTGCTAGTAATGTCCTTCTTCCCTTTCTCCCCAAGTCTGTGAAGACTCCACTTAAACCTCATAGTCTGTTAAAGTACCTTTTAATTTCTCTGCCTCTCCAATTTTACATCTGTTGCCCCTCCTAAGTATTCCTTCTCTGTGCTACCATACTGTCCCAAGCATTATCACTCTACACTTTCATAATCACATTTTTTTATCTGGTCCCACATAAGCCTATAAATTCCCTAAGTATAGGAACTGCATCTGGTTCTCTCCCCTGCTAGAACACTACTTGACACACGATAACAACTAGCAAATATTTGTTGTCTGATTTAATAGCCACCAAAGATATTTCAAAATAATTCTCTCCCATAGTGTATATCTCAAATTGATTTCTTGTTTAGCATAAAAATCAATCTGCTTTGCTAGAAAATGTATCTATGCTAAGAGCAAGAAATATTGTATCTGGATTTTCATAGCAGCATTATTCATAATGGCCAAAAAGTAGAAACAACTCAAATATTCATCAACTGATATTTGTGGTATAAACATACAATGAATACTATTCAGCCATAAGAAGGAATGAAGAACATTCATTCCTTCATACATAATAGAACATATTTGTAATACAACACAGATGAACCTCAAAAACATACTAAGTGAAAGTGATTCACAAAAGACCACATATTGTATGATTCCATTTATATGAAAGTCCATGATGGAGAAATCTATAGAAACAGAAACTGAATTGATATTTGCTTGGGCTTTGGGTGGGTAGCAAAGGGAGGATGGAGAAATAGTGAGGTGATAAAATTGTTGGCGATAGTTGCATCTTTCTGTAAATATACTAAAAACTGCTGAATTATATACTTTACATGGGTAAATTACATGGTATATGAATTATTTTCAGAAAACTGAAGCCAGTGGCTGGTATTTTACTTCTCTCCATACCAGTCTTGGCACCAGTCATGAACCAATGTAGGACCAAGGTCTTGGTAGTGCTTGGGATGGAAATGGCCCTAAAAAATCTGGCTAAATTAGCCTAAGACTAACCCGGTATATGCTCAAGAGGCCAGTTCGAACACAGCAGGTGTGGGAACAGGTGTTAGTAGGCAATGTTTTAGGAGTTCTGGACCAAGTGCACTCAAGAGAACAAGTAAACTGTTCCTACCATTTGCCTGGCCAGCTCAGGAAAGGTTCTGAATAGTTCTTTCTTGTGTCCTTCTGGAAAGGAGAAGACTTGGGGTTTGGTTGGTTTTCTTGGGTCACTTTACGATGGGACAGGCACCTTCTGAAAGAAACTAAGAATGACGATAAAATACTACCTGCTTAGCTCTTTTTTTTTTTTTTCTTGCATCTAGTATCTGAGGCCTCTGAAACCATTAAAATCAGAAGGAAGAAGAAACTTAAAGGAAAATAGAAAGATTGTAACTTCATCACTTGGTTTCTGGTGCACAACATTCCACTTGGAAATGTTTTATTGAACACCCACTCTAAATTCTGGGCTGTGACTTATTAATTTGGTTTTGTTGTTCTTGTTAAATGAATGAATATAAATTTATTAAAAAGTAGAAAATAATCCTTAATTACTATCATAATCAGTAATTGAAAGCATCCAAAATCAACAATAGAACTTTGGTAGAATTTAACTACAGGCAAATTCTTCACTGTGAAGTGGAAGTCTATTCACTGAAACAGGGTATTAAAAGACAGTAAGTCTGAAGAAAAAGTTTTGCTCCATATATGACAAACAAATGATTCTTCTTAGACAAACATCTTATGTATTGATTATTTAAAATTACATAAAAATTAAAAATAGCTAAAGGTTAAGAAGTTATTCAAATAAGAAACTTGGATATCATTAGTAATAAAATGTGGCAAGTACAAATGACACAAAATACTACTTTTCCTGTTAACTTTTTATGAATTGGGTTCTGAAGGTGGCATAAGAGTTTTATCTACCCATTTATCTATTGAATGGATTGGGTGTGAATTAACTTAGGGGACAAACGGGTAAGGGTCTGAGAGAAGGGTACTCTAGAGGCTTGAGGTAGCACATTGTGCTCAGAGATATGTGAAAAGTTCAGCACTGCTGGAGTTTACAATGAAAGGAGAAGGAGAAGAGTGTAGAGTGAAGCAAGGTGTTAAAGCAAACTAAACATGGCCTGAGAAGGACTCCATACTTCTATATTTGAGTCCTTGTGGACAAACTATAACCTACCTTAATACACAGACCAGATTGAAAACCTAATTTAGGAGTATGTGCCTGTAACAATAGCTGAGTCTTGGCCAATCCCAGCGGCTATACTTCAACCACTTATAGACTGCGAAGTGTTCAAACTGTGTTCAAACAAGGCAAACGTCAGTCTGTAACCAATCCAGTACGTCACTTCCTTTTTTTCATCTATAAATTTGTTCTGACCACGAGGCATCCCTGGAGTCTCTGAATCTGCTGTGATTCTGGGGTCTGCCCGATTTGCCAATTGTTCATTGCTCAGTTAAACTCCTTTGAACGTAATTTGGGTGAAGTTTTCCTTTTAACAAAGGTAAACAAGAAGAGTCAAGATTATGGAGGACATTGGGCAGGAAATGGTGAAAACCTTTGACTGTATCTTGAGGATGATCAGGAGTGAGTGAAAGGCTTTCTATAGGGGAATCCCAGTCAGAATAGAGTTTTGGCAAGAGCAATCTGACCATGATATGGAAGGTGGACAGCAGGTAGAGTGAGGCTGAAGATAGGATGGCCACTCAAGAACTACGGGGTGGTCTAGTGAGATGCGGAACTTGAACCCAGCCAAGAAAGTGGGGCTGGAGAGGAGAACAAATGTGCAACAAGCAGCGTCTACAGCACCAGCCCCTCAGTTTACAGAGTTTACATTCAAAGGAAAACACCACAAAAGACACACTTAGCCTCTTCAGTTTTAACATAGGTTCATCCTCAAGGTGTTGTTTTTTTGTTCCTGCTGTGTAACTGTAGGAAGGAGACTGTTAGTCCAGAGCTGGGTGTAGCATGTGGTCAGTAAAATTCTCTGGGCTGCTTTCTGCATGTCACGGTGGTTAACCGGTCCTCACCCTGGCTGTAGGTGTCTGATAATACAAGGATTTGGACCCAAGTTGTAGGTAGCTCCTATCTTAAGGCTCCTGCTCAGACCCTAAGGGAGTTTCCTGGAAACCCTAGCTCTGTTGCTATAGGGAATCGGCTCTACTCTAAGTGGCAAACAGGGAGACACTTGGGCTCTGAGGAGAAAAGAACTTTGCAAGTCTCAAGAAAGATTGAGTGATTCTTTAAGTTCTCATTTGGAATTTGTTTTTGCCTTTCTAAGAATGCAATACATCTGGTTATTGACCTTTTAATATGTTCTGCATAGAATAAGGCTAATAAATATGGGTTATAGCTTACCCTCCTCATTACCCCCTTATAAACCCACTTTTTATTTATTTATTTATTTATTTTTGAGATGGAGTCTTGCCCTGTTGCCCAGGCTGGAGTGCAATGGCATGATCTTGGCTTACTGCAACCTCCGCCTCCCAGGTTCAAGTGATTCTCCTGCCTCAGCCTCCTGAGTAGCTGAGGAGCTGCATCCCACTTTTTTATGAATTGGGTTCTGAAGAAAAAATATTCCAGACAACTTCACAAGATGGCCAAGAAATGTATAATTTCATTTTTAAATTATAAATTATATTTTTATGGTTTAAGAAAAAATTACATGACTAACATTTTTTGAATTACATAGACAATAGTTACTGGGTCTAACTCTAGTTAGGTTAGTGGACCTATATGTAATATTCAGTAATGATTAGTTTCTTTATGCTGGGATTAAGCTGAATTGCTTGGGGCTACTGAGAAAGCATATATGAGAGGTCATTTGACAAAAACTAAGAGTGAAATATTGAGAGAAAGTAAAAGCTGTTCTTTGCTAGGTGGTCAGGAATGTATGGGAAGCCCATAGATATAAGGACGGGTGTTTCAGAGGTGGAGGTGCTCAGAGCACAAAACCAAAGGGTGATGTGTGTTCTCTAGATATTTTGCAGGTGAGGAACCCGAAGCCCGGAGAAGTGAATTGTCTTGACAAGGTCATATAGCTGGTTAGTGGCAGGGCCTAGATGAAAACTGACCTCTCTTGATTCAAAGTCTATTGCTTTTTCTAATACCCCACATTATGCTGTGATTAAATACAGAGCTCGTGATTTCGGTGACTATAGAGCCACACAGATAAGGACCAGAATAGAAAGAGTGGTAAAATTATATGAGAAAATGACAAAAACAGACTTATAAAACTAAAGTAATAGGTCAGATTCATCTTTCTAGATTGAAGGAAACAATAGCTATCTCCTAAGGCTGGGGAGGGATGGGTTAGTGGCAGAAGAGTGCACTGGGCCCTTACTTGGTATTTGGTTCAAGAAATAGTATGGTAATCCAACTTTAAGAAAAACCTTCAGGTAATTTTTTTCACATACACATAAGGCAAAGGGTGAAAAGGTCTGATTAAGAGGCATACCCAATAGAAGGCTCTAGCACATTGTTAAATAATTATATTACCCTTCTAATTGCCGGGGAAGTGGGTGGAGATCTGTTAAAACTTTACAATAGACAAGGCGCAACAAGGAATCTAGATAACAGCCAACAGAACTAGTTATAAAAAGATTAGAAGCACTTGAAGTTGACCAAACAGCAGGAGCAGATAACACACATCTGCAAGTTCTAAAGGCATAAGCAAGGGGACTGGTGAAGCTAGGATGTGCATATAGAGCACGAAGGGGAAGGTTGAATAAGAATCTGAGGCATTCAGGTGTCAACTGTCTAAGATATTTCAGTAAGCCACTTTCTAAAAGCTGACCAGAACAACTGGAACTCTGTTTTCTCATATGTGTGAAAAAGAGCACCCTAGGGACCTATGATTCATAAAACTTCAGTGTAATGTTCCAAAGAGGTAGGAAATAAAAACACAGATTACCGAGCAACTCCTATAACCAGGCACTGCATTAGACTCTTCTAAGAATCTGCCAGCTTAGTGTTATTATCCTTACTGTATAGAGTCTTAGAAAAATTGATTAATTTGTACAAGGCCATTCTACTAATAACTTAGTGATGGAGCAGGAATTACTACCTGGTTATGTCCAATGTTTATCCATTTCTCATACAGCACAAAGTAGATCGGTGGGAAGAGTTATAACTTCTTGCCTACTCTGTCAAGGCTCTAGCAGAAGACACCTGGAGAAGGCAGATCAGTTCATCCTGTGTTGGTGAATGTGTTCGTGATCCTTCAGGAAGTGATGTTCTACAAAATTTCCCAGGTAGTTTTTAGGGGAAACTTGGGAGGAAGTTGTCTGACTCTGGGTCTCAAACATTGTGCAGATGCCAACAGTTCCCTCATAACTGTAGGATAAAATTTAGTCTTCAAACTCCACATTCTGCCATTCAAGACCCTTGCAAGTTTGCCCACGGTCTTTTGTTTAAACAGTTTTTATTGTGAACTACAGCAAATACACAGACAAGTATGTAAAACGTGTGTACAATTTTATAAATGATAATTTATAAGACTCTAGTTATATTCTAGGCGCAATGACCAGCACTTTCTTCTCATTATATTCAATCTTCGCAAAAACTTAAGGTTTTTGAAGGAAATGAAGACCTATTTTATGAAGGAAAAAGCAGAGTCTGAGGATGAGTGGGTGGTTAGGGGTAGTTTAAGCAACTTGCTCAAAGTCATACAGCCATACAGCTAGAAAGAGGGAGAGGGATTTGAACCATGGTCTGCTGGATGGTAGAATTGTCTACTTCCTGTTTGGCAAAACATGTCCTCCCAATGCCACTTAGGTGCATCATCCACTTTGCCCTGCCCCATCACCATCTCCATGAGGCATAGACTTGGCCACAGAGGCTGTTCATTACAGTTATCCAGATCCCAGGTAAGGGAAAATGGTCATGGGCAGAAACCGCTAGGCAGCCAAGACTCATGCATGGAGGTAGTGACCATTTTGCTACTGCTTATTTGCTTTAGAGCAAAAAAAAAAAAAAAAAAGTCACAGTTGAGAACCACATATTTGATTGTTCCCTAACAGAGAACACAGAGAAGTTGTCAGCATAGGTATGTTCCAAATACTTCATGAAACTAAAAAATTGTTTTTTATCTGAGGTTCAAATCTAATTGTGCACTTTGTAATTTATTTGCTAAATTTAGCAATTCTAGTCCTAAAAGAGAAAGGCTTCCCATTATCTCCCATTCTTGGAAGCAAAAAAAATTGAAAATAGCTAAAATAAACACAGAGCAAGAAGCCCAGAAGCAAGAGTCCGTGATCCCTAAATATGGTTTATTTAGGATAAAATTATTTGGTCCCTCAGTTCTCCCTCCAGCTCTGCTGCTTGATACACCACAGTTGAAAGCAGGTGCTTTAGGGAAAGGATTCATGTGAACTGGAAGTTGGACTTCTAACTCTGAGTGAGTTTGAGCAACCCCTTAATCTCACCGAACCTAGTTTTCTCTTTTATAAAATTAAAACACTAGACCAGGTAACCTCTGAGGTCTTTCCAATTCTAAAAATATTCTCCTTTGTATAAAAGAAGTGAGGAGAAATCAACATTTGCTGAACATATATTAAATAGTCAGTATTGTACAGGATAGTTTAATACATTAATCCTCAAAATAATTCAGAGAAGCAAGTTTTACTATCCTTGAAATCAATACATGGCAATTCTCAAAGGCAACCTTTATTTTTTCTCTTCTCTCATTTCAAGGAAAGACTACATAGATGCATTATAGAAATGAGTTAAATTCCACAACACGTTAACTGGACATGGTTAGTTCACTGATGATTTGGTGGAGTGACAAAGTACCAATAACATACCAGATTTTCTGCTCTTAATTATGAATTTCCAATCTGCCACTAGATATCATATCTTCTCAATTCTCAAATTCTTTTCTTCCAAACCAGTCTGTTGTCCCTAGACTCCTTCCTCAATGGGATTAGACTCAGTAATAAAGTCGAATTCAGGGCATTTTCAAAGTGTGGAGAGGCTGTTTGAACTGGCCAATTGTCACTGAGAACTATCTTTCAAGCACTGAACATCTGTTGGTAAAAAGCTTCTGGCTGACTTTCAAGAGAAACTCTTTAACTTCTATTGATAAGTAGTTCAGTTAAGTAGAAAAAAAAAAAACCCTGTGAGATTAATCAAATAGAAAATACACACAAAAGCGTTGTATTCTACAATATGCCTTAGTGTTATGCTGCAATTATAATTGGGTTAAAATGGCAAAGATGAGGAGCATGAAATCATTTTAGGAAGCCTTTTGAGTAAGGCTGTTTTCTTTCAGCATAATACTCTTGAAATTAACCCACAGTTGTGCATATCATTAGTTTGTTACTTTTTGTTACTGGGTAGTATTCTATTGTATGAATGTACCACAGTTTATCTATTCATTCTTATTGACCATTTAGGTTGTTTCCAGCTTTTGGTGACTATGAATAAAACTGTAGAAATAAAAGATAAAAATTTCATATAGATTTTTGTGCAGACATATGTTTTTATTTTTTGTGGATAAATACCTAGAAATGGAATGGCTACACTGTATGGTAAATTTTTGTTTAATGTGTAACTAGCTGCTAAACTTTTTCCCAGTGTGATAGTACCATTCTACATTTCCACCAGCAATGTATGAGAATTTCAGGTGCTCTGCATCCCAGTCAACATTTGCTATTGTCATTCTTTTAGCCACTCTGATGGGTGCGTAATAGTATCATATGATGGCTTCAACTTGCATTTCCCTAATAGCTAATGACATTGAGCATCTTTTCATGTGCTTATTTGCCATCTGTATATCTTCTTTTGTAAGTTGTCTATTCAAACCTTTTGCCTATTTTTAAAAAATTGTATGATTTGCTTTCTTACGAGTTTTGAGAGTTCTTTTATATATCCTGGATACAAGCCCTTTATCAGATATGTGATTTGTAAATATTTTTCCCACTTTGTCTCTTGCTTTTTAATTTTCTTAACATTGTCTTTCAGATCTTTGAAAGTGCAGAGCTTTTAATTTAATGAAGTCTAATTTACCATTTTTTTCTTTTTGATTTATGATTTCAGTGTCCTAAGAAATCTTTGCCTAACTCAAGGTAACCAAGATTTTTTCCTTTTCTTTTTTTCTACATATTTTATCATTTTAGCACTTATGCTTAATTCTGTGAGCCATATGGAGTTAGTTTTTCAAATATGGTGGCAAAGGTTCACATTTTTTTCATATGTATACCCATTTGTCCAATACCATTTATTGAAACAACTCTTTTCCCCATTTAATAACCTTGACATCATTGTTGAAAATCAATCGACTGCGTGGGTCTATTTTTGATTCTCTTCTATGTTTGTCCTTATGCAAACACCACATTGACTTAATTAGTGTAGCTTTTTACTAAATCTTAAAATCGAATGGTGAAAAATCTCTAACGTTTAGTACACTCTCCTAGAGTGTTCAAATTTGGAAATATTAGGAGGGGATATTTCTTTTTCCCACAAAAGTACTCTGAACAGTTGTCCATATTCTGGAAGCATCCTTTGCTTCCTGCAGTAATTTATATCTGTTACTACTAAGCTTTAAGTATTCCAAGAGTTCATTATAAGTTCTTGCTTTCATGTTCTCTTGCAAATGAACCCCTTAAACAGATCACTTCATGTCCATGATGTGTGTAATTCATCATGGAAGTCACTAATCCCAGATCTCCATGGAAGGAAAGTGGTAGCATTATTGAACAGCTTGACTTTTCTGACTGTCAAGTTATCTTGCTCACCCATGGTTTCCTGATGCTTGGAACTCTGGCTTCTCACCTCAGAGGCTTTGTAAACAAAACAGGTTGTATAGGTTGCATTTAAAATGCAAAAACTTACTTTTTAAGTGTTGGGAATTCCAGGGAACATAAAATCACTTTCACCAATTCAATCTATAAAAATGAGAAATCAAGAACGTTAGTCATGCAAACTATAAAGTCACAAATCAAGGAGATTTCTGCTGAAGACAGAGCTTTATCCTTGTTTTTTGGATGCAGGGACCCTCCTTTCTATCACCAAAGGAATATTTTGGACAGAAACAGTTCATTTGCTAGGGTATTTTCAAACTGGAAGAAGTGTGCCTTATATCACACTTACCAGTCTATAATTATTGTCCAATCTATCATTTTCTCTCCCCAAACTAGAAAAGGGCAAAATGTGATAAATATGAGTTTAATGGTGAGTAACAAGTATCTTTGCATAATAAAAGCTCATTTGTTATCAATATTATTGAAGGAATAGAACAAAGTATCAGCTTAAAAATTCAACCTTTTTAACAAAATGAATTAACACTTCCTTGTCTTGGTGATGGATAATGCTGAACATAATTTAATCTCACCTAGTAACTCAGGGACTACTGAGGGTATAGTGTTGTTTGCCCCGGCATTAAATGGTCCCTAATTATTGTGCTTTTTACTTCCTGTATTCACTTAATAGCTCCCCTCCCCTGCTGTTGGTATGCCTTTTATTTTGCGATGAGATAATGAGATTATTCAACAGCTCTGTTAGATATGAGATAATCGAAGCTTGCTGGAATTGTGAGAAAAGTAAGAGCACATGAGTTTTGTGTGAGGCCCAAAGGCTTCTTCTGTGAGCTCATGATTTTTTCTCATTAAACATTCTGACATGGTTTGCCTTCTACATGACTCAGAAGTTCTTGGCTTTGTAGTAGATTGTCAAAGTTGCTGGAAATGACCAATCGTGTATGCATGTGTGCGTTTCTGGTGTGGTGTCTGTGTGCTAAGTATGTGAGAAGTAAATACCTGAATATATACACATAATATAAATTTTAAGTTCCACAAGAGCATTTCTATATGCCTGTATCTATATAAACTTTCAATAAATGTTTGAATTAATTAAAAACTGTATATATTTTGTATTTCTTGATTGGTGACCATCATAGCAACTTCAACAATTTTAGAATTCCTGCTGCCATGTGGGAAATGTGTAATGTCCACCCTGGAACAATGCCCCAATTCCTTTTGGAAGAGAAAGGTATTCTGATAGCATTGTTATGACTACCATCCACACTTGTTTTGGGGGTTAAACTTCCAGGCAGCCAGCTGTATGCAGAAGGGTGATTCACTGTTTCTGTGTCCATCCAGCTCAAAGCCCCTCTGGGGCTGGAACACCTTTAGTCTAATTTTCTCAAAAAAAAAAAAAAAAAAAAAGCATATTTGCCACTTTCCATTTAATAAAATGCTATGTAGAATATTGATATCAAAAGGCAGTTGCAGTATCAAGATTTTCATACTTCTATTGGATTAAGAGGGAGTATATTCTTTTGCTGCTAATGCTATTGACAGTCACAAAGATAAAGGGGAATTTAATGGTTTAAGAGCAATTAACTGTATTTCCTTCCTGGAATCAATCAGTAAAACACAGCACATCTGAGAATAGAGAAAGGGATATTGGATCCAAATCCCTAAGATCTCATCTGAGATAAATTTAAAAATTAGGACTAATAACATTGGAGTATATCTACCATGAAGTAAGATATTTGCTTTGACAAAGCTTTGCTTCAAAAATTTTTTCATCCTCTTTAATCATGTTGGAGGTCTACATCAATAAAGGATCAGTTACTTCTAATGGTATCTGTAAATTTATCCTTTTTAATAATTATTAGACTGGTTTTTGCATTCACATTCTTTTAAAAATAATTGTAATGTGCCTTAATGCTTAAAATGACCAGTTTAGTTCTCCAAATTGTTTGAAGTTGATTTTGATTTTGAAACAACTTACGTTACTCATTGACAGCAAGTTGTACCAGTAGCATGTGAATACTTAGATCATACTATAAATCCCAATATAAAGATTAGAGGTAGGGAGAACACAGAAGAATAACAGAATCTTGTGAAAGCCTCTGTGCAAAACCTCTATCTCTTTGTATGCTCAGAGGATCTGATCTGGCACTCAATAGCACAAATCTACATGCCCTTCTAATCAAGATAATCCTGAGATTATGACATCTGTTGGGGCTCAAACTCAAGATTAAATGTCCACCCTGCAGGTTGGAAAGACACGATGAAGAGTTAACCTTATGATATGGAAATGCTAATGTGACATGAATCTTTGTAAAACTGTAACAAGCCTTCTCACTGTAGAGCTATAGTCTTTCTTTTATTCTAAGCATTGCACAACTGACCCAAACTGTATTCATGCAGCGTTCATTTTATAGGAAAAAGTATTATGACCAGTGGTGAATGTATTGGGAGACTAATGAAGCTTAAACCTCAGGGTGCTTCACTTGCACAGGCCCCTTCTAAATAAATCTTCACATCTATACATAATTTTTTTTAAGACATAAGGGTCTTGCTATCTATGTCACCCAGGCTGAACTTGGAGTCTAGGTTCAAGTGGTCTTCCCACTTTAGCCCCTGGAGTAGCTGGAACTATAGGCATATGGCACATAGTTTTGTATTTGTATTTTTTAAAATGTTTTCTTAAAAAGGGCCTCAATGTTATGTAAGTATCCAGCCCACAAGACCTGGCTCTGTCCAGCTGTATCCAGTGGGGTTTCTATCTGTGATCAAAATAGCTGGTTTGTGAGCAGCAGTCTTTTCTAAGAGGCACACATCTAAACATTATCCTTTTGTTTCCAATGGTTATCCAGCTTGGTTTTGTTTCTGACTCTACTGTGTTGACTTACAGTTTGCATGATGCATCTGTCCAAAAACTATTTCCCTACATCAGAATTTCCCTATGCCAGGCTTGTCTATCCCCCTCTTGAATTTCAGTTTAAGTGTTCAATCCTTCCTTCAATCACATAGCAGTCAGTCATTGCTCAGGTATTCTGCACACATCTGGTCTGGTTCAGATAAGACATGGTCAGTCTTGCTTAGGATTTGTGGATGGGCTGTTAAACATGGGAGACTGATGTGGATCTGCAAATCTCAAATGCTTCTCATCCCTGGAGTTGTGTGTGCCTATTTCAAATATTTACACATATTTTTCTTTCCAGTCATCTGTCCCCCCAAATATTATCAACAAATACATTGTTGGAAGCACGTTGTCTGAGTGTCATAGAATCTCTAACACTAGGAGATTTCTGGGGCTACGATGGGAAGAGGCAAAAGTTGGAAAAGTTAGTGCACATTGTTTTGTTTTACAGAAAGTCATATTAAAAAAAATAAAAGTAAACATGTCGTTTCCTAGATTTGCAGACCCAGCTTTCTTTAATGATGTAAAAATGCCTAGAGAGGCCCTGATAGCTGTGCAAATGTTTGCAAATTGTATCACTTTGACTGAACTGAGGGAATTTTAATATCATCAGGTTGGGTGGGCACTAGTAAGATCTGTTTGCAGTTGTAGTTCCCTGATGCTGGCCACAACTTAAAAACATACTTTCCTACATACTTGTTGGCCAGTTTCTGAATGGAGGCAAGGCCTTTCTTCTGCAATCTGCACTCCCATAGCTGACTTTTTAATGAACAGTGGAGTAGAACATACTGTGGGAAAACCACCCTCCCATGCCGATTTCCAGAGTCATTAGAAATGAACAAGATCTAGTATATGACAGAAGCCCTCTTCCTGCTTAGCAGGCTTGACAACAACTTCCTTCTTGGCAAGACAATCAGTAAGCCCAATCACTTTGAAACACACTCGTCTGGTTACAAACGGAACCAGGAAGTTTTCTGGAAGTGCTGAATATGCCCCCCAATTTGAGGGTCTGACTCTGATGTCCCTTCTTAGACATAATGCTTCTTTATTTCCATGGATGGCCTGTGTGAGGGAGGACTCTGGGACTTGTTTCTAAAGAGGTTTAACATTTTAAATTGATAAGGCTGGAAAATATCCACATACATGTTGAATGGCTCCTTTTCGCATTCCTATAAAAATGATATGTCTATTATGACTCAAAGATGGTGCAGAAAATAATTATTAAAATAAGCAATTTTATACTAGATTGCTTTCTCTCCACGCCCATTGATTTAAAACTCTGTCTGAGTCTGCATGGAATATCCAATGCTTTTCTCTAAGAGAGATTAAGAATTAAGTCCCCTGCCTTTCCCATCTGTTTCTTCTTCTTAAAAATGTTCTCAGGCTTTTTTCCTGCCACTTTTCCTGGGATCATGACAAAGGTACACAGATGAAGGCTGATCTCAAAATAAGCATGTCAGTGCAAAGAAGTAAAGAAAGAAAAAAGAATGGTGGCCTAAAAGAATGCAGAGGTTTACAGAAATGATGTACCTCCTGTAAAAATCTTAACTGCTCAGAGAGTCTCGGTTTTATGGAATGCCTCCTTGGAATGATTTTTTTTCCCAGTGGCTGCAATACATAAAGGCCACTGAAATTTGCTGTTACCCTCCCCCTGCTTTTTATATCCCCTCAAGTTCGGGTCAGTTTTCACCCATCTAAGCCCGGGTGGCAACTCTGGTTTAAATACCATTTCATGCCTGATAAAATTTCATTAGGCATTTTAACTTTTAATTTCTTTTATTGACTTATTGTGCAGATGGAAAGAAATGTTTAGAAAGGGAAAAAAATTTAAATGGGGGATTTACTGAAGTCATGTTTCAGTAAGGAAGGAAATACCATTGACTTTATTACAGCTGCCTAATGTTTTCCACAAACTGTAGAAATAATGCGTTGTATCTTGGTGACCTACAATAGCAGCTGACTGCTTGCACATGATGGAAATGCAATCTGGTTTTGCTAAAAATTAACTATTTAATGTCCTGGTGTCCTGTGTCTCACTGTATCTTGTGTCTGATTTCTTTTATATGTTCTTTTCTAGTTGTGGACAGTCATTTGCTATAGGCCTGAATGCTGTGCAGCTTCCTGAGAAGGGGCTAGGGATAGATGGGGAGAGGCTGCACCAGATACCTGTATGTCTGTGTTTGCTGAGCCTACATGGTCCTAAACGCTGATGTGAAGTTTTCTTCTTCCTCCTTCCTGTGCCCCCTTTACCTACTCCCCTATCCTCCATCAACCAACACCAAAAGGGCTTTCTCTCCCTTCGTTTTCCCTTTCTTCTCTCCCTCCCTCCCCCTTCCCTTTGCCGGGCCTTATCTGATATGTTCAATGATGCGATAAAACAAAAAGGGAAGTTTTTGATTGCACGAACACACCCTTTGGAGAGATTCCAGCTGAAGAGTCTGTTAAGGAAAGCGAGAGCTGTGTAAGGAGGCCTGGGTGCTGGGTGTGAGGAAAATGCTAGCTTAGGAGGGAAAAATAATAACATGCTAGGATGGCAGTGGTGGTTGCAAGAGGTCTGGAGGGTGGGGGGAGTTCAAAAACGAGCTTGCTTAATGAGGCCTCTCTGAAGATTTACTGCTGTGGCTGCTGCTGAGAAGAGGATCCGGAGAAAAGATGTTCTGCCCTGACTAGCTTCACAGGAAGTCAGACAGGGCTTGTGTTCTCTGGCAGGCAGAAGAGAGAGCCTGTTAGGCCCACAGCATCTAGGGACTTTCAGCCTGATTGTTTTTAAAGAGCCCTCTTCCATGCACTGTTGATGACTTTTATACATATAGTTCTCAAGGCAGAAAACCAAATAGGGAAACTGTTCTGGATGGAAGCCATTCCCCAGTTTGTCATGAGGATGTTCACATTGATTCCCAGGGGTACCATTTCCTCCCCTGACTGTACCTCTCATGTAGCCTCAGGGTGCATCCTTCAGACATCAGCTTCTTGGCTGGGAGGACACAACAGACCATGCGCCGAAGTCAGAATGCTGTCTGCCCTTTACCCAGTGGATTGGGGCCTGGCCTTTTCCCATTTTCTCCTGCGAAACCCAAAGCCTCCCTCTCTTCTAGACACTGCAAGTCAAACTCTCTGGTGCAAATATCACAGCAGCAGGCTGCCTCTCAAATGGGAATGCTGTCTTCATGCTAAAGGAGTTATAAGGATTAACTGCTAGGAGAAAATACTACCTTTCAGGTGCAAAACTTCACCTCTTTATAGAGTAGATACCATCACTGTCATTTTACTTATGGGAAAACGGTGGCTTAGTGAACAGGGTGATTTGCTCAAGGACACAGAGATATTTGGCTTTAGAACAGTCCTGCCCCATCTGACTACTGGAGCACACATGCACCGTGCTCTCAAGGACAGGCTGATGTCATCTTGAGAACTCATTCTGGGTAATAAATCAGAATCCTTCAAGGGAAAGAAAGACAAATGGGGTTTTGGGTGTTTTTC
This sequence comes from Hylobates moloch, assembly GCF_009828535.3. Lineage (NCBI taxonomy): Eukaryota > Metazoa > Chordata > Mammalia > Primates > Hylobatidae > Hylobates > Hylobates moloch. Next base: position 167,431,075 of record NW_026652276.1, on the reverse strand, counting down.
TCACAAAAGACAGGAAAGCAGCCCTCTGGTACACCATGTAAGTCATAGTAAGTGAGACAGAATATGGAAAGACAGAGTTCAGGATTCCCACCCGTGCTATGAGCTGAGGCTGAGCTGAGCTTCAATAAAATGAACTCAGCTTACCAGGAAGGCTCAAGGTAAATCCAAAGAAAGACTGAGTGTAGCCACAGTGAGGGAAGAAAAGCAAAGGAATTCTTTGATGACAGACAGGTTCTTAGATCATTTTTCCCCCAAGGACTGAGAAAAACAGAACAGTGGCAGGAAGGAAGTCCTCCCTTCTTCACTGAGTGGTGTGTGGCAACAGGTAGAATGCCCAAAAAATTCTAAGCAGAAAATTACTTCATTGACGTCTGTTTCCACCTAAAAAATACAAGATTCCTAGTTGCCTACTGAATATATTTTCTCTTTCTTCTTTAGTAAAAAAAAGCCTGATTTTTTGGAGGGTGAGGTGGGGGACATAAGTTGCCTATCTAAAGTTTTTATTTCTCAACCTTCCTTGCTGTTAAGTTCTGGTGAATAGGATGTAAAGTCAAATTTATTTGGTGGAACGTCTAGGAAATTTCCTTTAAAAAAAAAAACAGACAGATGGCGGCTCTCTTGTCATCATAAGATACAAAGCTAAGTGCTAAAGATGTCGGAGCAGAAAAGATAGAAGCCTGTGTCTCTAATGATATCTTCTTGGCCACATAAAGACTCTGAATTGTCTTTTCTCAGATTTCTTTTACAAGAAAGAATAAATTCCTCATTTGTTTGAGCCACTGTGACAGGGTCTCTGTTACTAGCAGGAGAAGCCAATTCCTAACGATACAAAAGGGAAGCTGCTTACTTTTTTCTCAGTACACAGGTAGTACACATGACACAAAGAAGTGAATGTTCAAAGTATGAAGGAGGCCAATAAATACAAGGGAGAAATTCTAAATCTATTGCATTCACCCCTTCAATGAGAATGTCATAATCTTTAATGTCAAAGGCCCTTTTGAGAAACTGTAGAAAGTTGTAGAAATCTCCTTAGGAAAATGCATATATACACTTCCGTATGAAGTCTTCACACATAATCTCAAGCATGTTATGGAATCAGTGAAGCCTGTCCGCAAAGCCCTTGTTAGGGATTTCTGCACTGGGTTACAGTTAGTTCAAGACAGAAAAGAAGGGACTAGATCTGGCTTGACTAATAGACTGTGCATTCAGGGTCTTTTACACAGGAAGTCTCACGACTAGACTGAGTTACCTGGGTAGTCATACATCTTCCTAGGAGCCTTCTAAGAGAGCAACCTAAATCTTTTGGACTTGAAATGGGGTAATAAGACTGTTTTCTAGAGGAAAAATGAAAGGTCTGAGATCTGGTAGGACTCAGGGACAGTCCAGGCCATCACAGGGGGCTTCAAGAGGTTTCTGAGGCCAGCTGTAGCCCAGTGTCAAAACAAAAAAATGTGCAAACAGCTGATTTACTCTGCAAAACTGAGCAAAGGATGTTAGGAAGTGCTTCAGGATAGAATGGGAACCATCTTTAAGGAAGTATCCACTTCTGTTTATTGGATTTTAGTAGATTCTGAGTAGTTTTACAGGACTTTATATGTTTGTGTGACACAATGACAAGACATTTGAATAGTTGGTTGGTTAACAAAAATGTAACAAGATATTTTACTTATAGCACAGCTGTTCCAATGTTTGGGCATTCCATTTCAAACTGCTATGAGCTGACCTAGTCCAAAGAGGCTTTACTGAAAAAAAAGTTGCAGTACACAGTGTCCATTGGTGAATTTGCCTAAATAGTGTTTTGTGCATTATGTCTGACGGCAAGTACATATATTTGGAAGCTGTTTTGGTTTCATTTTCCAAGAAAGTAATCCTTTCCTCACAAATTTTAATTGGATGATGCCACAGAATAGGCCTAATCCAGTTGTGAAAATGTGTGAGTCCTATCATATTAATCCCCAATTGGGAAAAAACGTATAACTCATTTCTTTAGATCTTTATCATACATGATTTCTTCTTGAATTATTTACATATCTTTCACTCTTTTTCAAAAACAAGGTAAAACAAAAAAACAAAACCCCAGAAACAAAAAACAAATGCCCTGATTTGTTCATTTCAACCTCCAAGATTATACAAGGAACATAACAATAGTGTTTGTGGAGCATTTTCTCATATTTTAATAGAAAATTAGAATATTCTGGGGCAGTTCTTGAATTTCAGAGTGATAAGAATCACTTGTGGAGTGTGTTAAAATGCAAATACCAAGGCCCCTCTGGACTCATTCAGGGGCCCATGCTGCTGTTAGTAGCTATTGTGCTTTTTTTTTTTTTTATACTTTAAGTTCTAGGGTACATGTGCACAATGTGCAGGTTTGTTACACATGTATACATGTGCCATGTTGGTGTGCTGCACCCATTAACTGGTCATTTACATTAGGTATGTCTCCTAATGCTATCCCTCCCCCTTCCCCGCACCCCATGACAGGCCCCGGTGTGTGATGTTCCCCACCCTGTGTCCAAGTGTTCTCATTGTTCAATTCCCATCTATGAGTGAGAACACGTGGTGTTTGGTTTTCTGTCCTTGCGATAGTTTGCTCAGAATGATGGTTTCCAGCTTCATCCATGTCCCTACAAAGGACGTGAACTCGTTCTTTTTTATGGCTGCATAGTATTCCATGGCGTATATGTGCCACATTTTCTTAATCCAGTCTATCATTGATGGACATTTGGGTTGGTTCCAAGTCTTTGCTGTTGTGAATAATGCCACAGTAAACATACGTGTGCATGTGTCTTTATAGCAGCATGATTTATAATCCTTTGGGTATATACCCAGTAATGGGATGGCTGGGTCAAGTGGTATTTCTAGTTCTAGATCCTTGAGGAATCGCCACACTGTCTTCCACAATGGTTGAACTAGTTTATAGTCCCACCAACAGTGTAAAAGTGTTCCTATTTCTCCACATCCTCTCCGGCACCTGTTGTTTCCTCACTTTTTAATGATCGCCATTCTAACTGGTGTGAGATGGTATCTCATTGTGGTTTTGATTTGCATTTCTCTGATGGCCAGTGATGATGAGCATTTTTTCATGTGTCTGTTGGCTGCATAAATGTCTTCTTTTGAGAAGTGTCTGTTCATATCCTTCACCCACTTTTGGTTGGTGTTGTTTGATTTTTTTCTTGTAAATTTGTTTAAGTTCTTTGTAGATTCCGGATATTACCCCTTTGTCAGATGGGTAGATTGTAAAAATGTTCTCCCATTCTGTAGGTTGCCTGTTCACTCTGATGATAGTTTCTTTTGCTATGCAGAAGCTTTTTAGCTTAATTAGATCCCATTTGTCAATTTTGGCTTTTGTTGCCATTGCTTTTGGTGTTTTAGTCATGAAGTGCTTGCCCATGCCTATATCCTGAGTGCTATTGCCTAGGTTTTCTTCTAGGGTTTTTTATGGTTTTAGGTCTAACATATAAGTCTTCAATTCATCTTGAATTAATTTTTGTATAAGGTGTAAGGAAGGGATCCAGTTTCAGCTTTCTACGTATGGCTAGCCAGTTTTCCCAGCACCATTTATGAAATAGGGAATCGTGTCCCCATTTCTTGTTTTTGTCAGGGTTGTCAAAGATCAGATGGTAGTAGATGTGTGGTATTATTTCTGAGGCCTCTGTTCTGTTCCATTGGGCTGTTGTGCTTTAAAACACACAATCTAAGTTTTACAGAGCTGAAGTTTCTTTTGATAAAAGGGTGAGATTATTTGCTTATTTTATTTCTTTCCATTTGAAGACCGTACAAATACTTTAAAACAATATTGTATTGAACAGTAATGGGAATAGTGACATCAGGAAGAAAGTAGGAGGGAAAAACCTTGGTTCTCGTAACCACTGTACCCTGAGTGGGATATAAAGTTACATCTGACAACCCATGAGATGATGTACATGCCTGGAACATAACTGACCGTCAGTCACTGCAGTGAATTCTGAGGGACCCCATCATTTCTATGGTGCCTCCTAAATGCTGTGTCACCTTAGGATTTGAAAACACCTTTCTCTTCTTAGACTATTCAAGTGATGATTGAATTGATGACAATATCAGGAAGAGAAACTTTTAAGCCCTTCTCAGATGCTGTTCTATCTGCTTCATGTTATAAGCCCACAGATGGTTCTCCCTTTAGGAGACTTCGAACAGTCTTGTTTTACAATGTTAGGAATTACAGTATTTTCAATATGCTGCTCTAAAAGTGCCATTTATGTTTATAATATACTGTCCTTTAACCTAGAAGTATGTATCATGTAAACTATAGATGTCTTTTATATTTATGTGGAGGGTCTAGTTACTCACTGTCTGCTTTCACTAAACCTCTGTGCGCAAGGAGAGCTTTCCTCTCTCTGTTTGACTCCACGTGTTGAGAAGCAGGCAAAGCTGGGTGGAGCAATGAGGCTACTTCTGAGAGGTGCTTACCCTTAGATGGGGTGGGCTAGTGCAGGGTCAACTGTGTTAGAAAGGGAAAGGTCAAACCAGCAGAAGTCCAATACATCAATCATCAGGGAAAGCTGAAGTGTGGATAGTCAGGAAAAAGAGAAGGAGAAAGGCCCACACAAAAGCAGTGGGAACTGATAAGACAGGTGAAAAAGAAGCAATAGAGTCTAGACTATTTTTTCATGAATGGGTTCATGGTTCTTAAATTTCATTTTTGGTAGCATAAAATTTCATTTTCCTGACAATACAAGCCTTTGTGAGTCACATTTTGAGTAATCATTCAAGGTGTCTAACTCTTCCAACTACCTCCAAACGCAAGATCTGTAGTAACACTGGAGTCTCACCTATTTATTTGCAAAGGGTCTTAAGGGCATCTAAAGGGAGCTCACTCCACGCCCTATATCCTCATATGATTTTGTTACAGCTTCTCTGTTTATTTCAACCACCTTTGAAGGCATTGAATAGTGCCATCATCCCAATGCCACTGCCCACCTGTGGGCATTGATGCCCTTGCCTGGGATGGAGCCCCCTCGAGGCCCTTCAAGCAGCCAGTCCTCAGGGTGCGAGGGTAGAGTGGCTTTCCCTAGAGCCCTCAAAGTGAGAATGCTGCTGTGTCCAACCTGACACGGGGAGACCAGTTCTTCCTCCCAGCTAGCTGTCACACTTTGTCTCTAGGCCCCAAACAGTGTGGCTCCCATCTCACAGAGTTCCTCAGGAAAACGCTTTCTTTCTGCCTTTCTCTACAGAGCTCAGAAATGAATCCATGGGGCTGAGATGAGGAACTAGAACCCACGGCACATACTGCGTTATTCTGTCTATTTCTCTTCCTCTAAAAGCCTATTCCCTTTTTCTGGTTCTTCAGACTCAAACCTTCATGCAAACCAACTCCTGGGATGAGCTCCACTGGTGCATTAACCATGCCTGGTATTGTGTCTGGAATTTATTCCTTCTGGTGGGTTCTTGGTCTCGCTGACTTCAAGAATGAAGCCACGGACCCTTGAGGTGCCTGTTGCAGTTCTTAAAGACGGTGTGTCCAGAGTTTTTTCCTTCAGATGTCCAGACGTGTCTGGAGTTTCTTCCTTCTGGTAGGTTCGTGGTCTCGCTGACTTCAGGAATGAGGCCACAGACCTTCGCAGTGAGTGTTACAGCTCTTAAAGGTGGCGTGTCTAGAGTTGTTTGTTCCTCCCGGTGGGTTCGTGGTCTCGCTGACTTCAGGATGAAGCCTCAGACCCTTGCGGTGAGTGTTACAGCTCATAAAGGTAGTGCAGACCCAAAGAGTGAGCAGCAGCAAGATTTGTTGTGAAGAGCAAAAGAACAAAGCTTCCACAGGTGGAATAGGACCCAAGTGGGTTTCCGCGGCTGGCTTGAGTGGCCAGTGTTTATTCCCTTATTTGGCCCCACCCACATCCTGCTGATTGGTCCATTTTACAGAGTGATGATTGGTCCATTTTACAGAGTGCTGATTGGTCCGTTTTTACAAAGTGCTGATTGGTGCGTTTACAAACCTTTAGCTAGACACAGAGCACTGATTGGTGCATTTTTACAGAGTGCTCATTGGTGCATTTACAAACCTTCAGCTAGACACAGAGCACTGATTGGTGCATTTTTACAGAGTGCTGATTGGTGCATTTACAAACCTTTAGCTAGACACAGAGCGCTGATTGATGTGTTTACAATCCTCTAGCTAGACAGGAAAGTTTTCCAAGTCCCCACCCGACCCAGAAGCCTAGCTGGCTTCCCCTCTCAGTATGTCTGCATCTCACTAGGCAGAAAGGCATCTCTGCTTCTGGGGTCCACTTCTTAATGCAGTCATTTCTTGGCCTGGTTTAAAGCCTCAGCATCTGTGTGGACAGCGTGGGACATGTTGTGCGTGCATACCCTATACACAGATAGCGTTCCGGCATTTGTCCGTTGCTTTCTTAGAAGACTAGGAAACCACTGAAGTAAGCAGCGGAGTTAACCTCAAAGGTGGAGGTCACATAGTTCTCATATTATAGCTAATATGTATTTGCCAAAATAGTTCTAAATCTCAGGACCTGTGATACTTCCTGCATGAATTCCACAGTTTAGTTATGAGCTCCTAAGAGTGAGCATGTTGTCTAATATCCTCAGTAGATCCCAAATGACTTTTAGTTAGAAAGAGTGAAACTGGATAATTAAACTCTGTGACAATTAATTACCTCTCTGCTTGAACAGAGCCTGCTCTGAACAGCGTTATGCAGTGGATGAGGTTCTGGTCTCATGGCACCAGCAGTTCACACTCTTCCGTGCTTCTACCCCCACTTCACCTTGTCTAGGGAGCCCTCTGTCCCTTGGGGGAAGTAAAGGCTAGAAGCACTGTGGCCAGAGACAAGGATCTGGGGTCAGAAAACAATTTCGAAGTATAGCCTTGCCACCTATTAGCTGTATGACCTTGAGGGTTCCTTAACATCGATAAGCCTCAGTTTCCTTATCTGACAAATGGAAATAACCTCAAAATGCTGGCATGAATGTCAAATGAGATAGTTCTGCCACCTAGTTAAGACTTGGTAAAAGAAAGCTGTTCTTATTCTTGGTTTTCCTTTGTATGGTTCTCCCTCCCAAGATGTCCCATGTCCCACACACATCCTCTCCCTCCCTGCATGTGAAACCTGCTATCAGAAAAGCATCAGAAAAACAAATTTCATCGTAGCTGCTAAGTGCATTATGGGAAGGAGATAGCACGGTTGTGGTATATGGTGGCATTTAAATACTTTGAGTCAGTTAAGGTACATGTGACAGATCTGCGGACTATATTTTTCTGAAGGTATTTGCGTGATTAAATGAAAGAAGGCTAAAAGCTTTCCCTTCATTTAACAAACCTTCATTGAGCACCTACTGAGTGTGAAGCACTGTGGTAAGCATGCCATATATGTACGGTAGCATTAGAAGCTGATATTATTATCTCTGCACTCACGGAACTTTGAATCTTACAAATTAAAAAAAGGCTAACAGTGGAATGTTAAATACTGGCAACCATGTAGGATGGGAAAGTAAGTGTTAGGCATCTTCATATTCACAAATTACTACATTCCATTTTATAGTTTGGTGGGAATGGGGGATAAGAGAGTTTTAGGGGAACTAGGAGATTGGGAGGAATGATGGTGAATATGGATTAAAACATAAAAAAATAGATAATTTCTAAGTAAAAGACCATTCTAATAGGTTGAAAATAATCACACACAAGCAGCTCTAAGATCAAATGACCTCTTGGTTGAGATTTGAGATTGCAGACTAGCTCCCTAAAGCAGCTGAGGCTCAAATTCAGTAAAATATCGATTTATGGCTTCACTAAGCACTGGGATCATTCCATAAAAATGGATATCCTAGAAAAGAGGAAATTGGCTATTTTCTTAATAATTTTATTGAAAAAAGTTCTCTTTTTCAGCAGTCAAAAGAATGTACTTCTATTTCCCTCTATTAATAAGTTAGAAAATACAAAAAGCTAATATAATTACAAAAAAACTTACAAAATTATTTAAACCTTTACTAGGTGCTTTGCATGAGACTACCACATTTTACCTAAAATGAAATCCTAAAAAGAGATTATATAAAAACAAAATTTTCTTATAAATTAAACAAAATCTTTGAAACTTTTGAAGGGCTACTAAATCTTGTACAATATGTAGTTTAAGTATTTTCCAAATCTGATAATTTTTTTTAAAGGATTTAGAACACATAAGTACTAACAGTGCCTTCTCCTGTGGTGCTTATGTGGCACTGTGTGATAGGAGCACTTAAAGAGATTTTTTTCTTTCAGTCCCATATAATCCTCGACATCACTCTGTGATGTGGCTTTTATGCTCATTTTACTCATAGGAAACTGAGGCTTAGAGAGGTTAATGTCATTTACTGGCAGGCAGAATAACCAGTATTTGAATTTCCAGCCCTGAGCTTTTTCCACTAAACCAAGTGGCGGCACACAAATCTCTATGGGTGACAGTCCTGGCAGCTTAGATTTTTGCCTTTTATCTGAAAATGGCTTATGACTTATTTTCTGATTTAGAATCTGAAAAGGATGTGGATTAAGTTATTTTATGAAAACAATTAGCCAGCTCTTGAAGCAAATTTGAATCAACAAAACTACAAAACCTCATAATAATTTGACCCTTAGATTGCAAGAAAAAAAGGAGAGGAAGGGTGGGCAAAGGGCAACAGGAAAAGGGAAGAATAATCAGGCTTTGGTGCAGCAGAGAAGAGTAAGAGATGGATTCCCATGAGAAAGTCCCACATGAATGAGGGACACTCATGCCTGGGTCTTCAGGACCTGGTTACCTGCCTATTGTAGGCTCCCACAGGGCCCATGGGCTTTTATACTAGGAATGCTATTGGGATGGTATCAGGACTGTTTATGCTGGGAAGAGAGTGGGCATTAGAGATCAGGTACATCCTATAGCAAGAGGCTCACTGAAATATAATACTTTGTATTCAGACTCATACACAGACGAAAACAACTGAACATTGTAAGATTTTTGGATGTTTCCTGGAAGTATATGACATTTGCTTTCAAGTATGTGACGACAATCATCTGTTATTTTCCACTTCTGGCCAAGGCAGAAAACAATGTGAGAGGCCAGTTTCACCTTTGATATAAGTTCTAGACCTTGGATTAGGAACTTGGGGATGTACACTCCATCACAAAAGACTTCTTTGCTGAGTTGAGGTGATCTTTCTGGAGGGTGGGAGGTCAATCCAGGTTGTCATAGAAGTGAGGATCCAAGTATGGGACAGTGTGGCTAAATGTACTTTTCATTCATTCTTTTGGATGTGGTTAGGGTCATGGGCCCTAGAGTCCAAAGGTCTGAGTTTGAATCCCAGTTTTGCCGATTCCTAGCTGTGTGACCTTGGGCAAGTTACTTAATCACCCTATGCCAAGGTTTGTTAAATAATAATGTGCTAAATAGGGATAATAGTAATACATAGGCATGTAGTGGGGGTCATATACGACAATTTCTATAAGCCATTCAGTACATAGTAAGCTTTTAAGAAATGTTAGCTGTTATAGGCTAATTAATTCTTGAATGAATATTGATTAATCTAATACAAAATGTATCTTGTCACTCAGGAGTTTAAGAAAAGAAATTATTTCTTCTTTGTAATTTAGGTCAGAAAATCTAAGGAAATATATAGGTTGAAAGCCTTCTAACCACGATTCCATAATGAGAGGGCTCATGTCCTGTTCATGTGGCAATTCTAAAGCTGGAATTGGTGGGGGTTGCCTCTTGGAGGAGGTTTCAGGGACTGAGTCTCTAGAAAGGGATCTGGCTCCTGGTAGAAAGATTTAGGAAATTTAGCTATTAGTTCTATTCATGAGGCTGGAACCAGGCATTAAAGAACTGCTTACAAAGCAGAACAGTTTCTGATATTTCTGGGAATCAGAAGTTGTGTGAGTGTCTGTGTCTGTGTGGGTGTGGGTAGGTAAAGGGAGGAGGGATAGATAAGGGAGGCTTAAGAACAAAGTGAGTCGAGGTGAGGCAGCTTGTCTACAAGAACCACAAAATTTTACATGGGGTGGAGGAAATTGGGAGATTGTAACAAATCTAGGCTCACCGGGGTTTTGTTTGTACATTTATTGTGCAATTCCTCCAGCCTTTTGAATTCTGATTTAAGATGTTCCCGGCCCTTTAGGTGCACCAAGGTGACATATGAAGAAGAGAGTTCAAGCTCTTTCTGAAAGCAAACCCATCAGGAGGAGAGAGACTCTGTATATCATTACGAATCTAGAGTGAAAGGGCAGAAAGCATATGTTTTTATATTGCAAAGAAGCATTATCTCTTTTGCTTTCAATTAGAAATTGTTTCTAATAATCAAGTTTTCTAAATAGTCACTTTGTACCTTAACATATCTAGCAGAGCACATTTTTAAAGCAGTGCCCTAATACAACCAAGGATTTATTGTACTCTCATTTTTTAACTACTTTCATAACACAGGGAATGGTAAAAAGTTTTAAAAATGTTTCTATT